>NW_022196891.1:58768747-58793863 GCF_008632895.1 Mastomys coucha
TGCTAGCTGTAAGAAAATGATATCTTGGTGAGTTCCTAGCACACTAGTACGAGGACATATCTGGGCTATCTCTGAGTTTGGGGTGCCAGGCGACAATGTGGAGGCAGGAGACTGACTTTCCTTGAAGTTATGTCTCAAATAAGTGTGGGTGGCAGAATACCTGTGCACTTCAGCATAAGTAGCCCTCAAAGTTCCAGGTTCTGTATGGTGAAAGTTCTAGCTAAGCTGTGGTGGCGCACGCCTTTAATCCCAGTACTTGGGAGGCAGAGGCAGGCAGATTTCTGAGTTCAAGGCCAGCCTGGTCTACAGAGTGAGTTCCAGGACAGCCAGGGCTACACAGAGAAACCCTGTCTCAAAACAAACAAACAAACAAACAAACAAACAAACAAACAAAAGTTCTGGCGCTCATCTTGTTCTGCTTAACCTACCCCCATTCTTAGTATTGTTCTGGTTTTGGACACACACAGCATCTGCGCCAGACAAGGGAGTTCACTTGGTAGACTGTAGCTGATAGTGTCACTGGGAGGGAGGCAAGTATAGTGAATAGGACTTGATGCTCGCAAAGGTATAGAGTGCTTTTATGAACGTGGAAAAACATGAAAATATTTTCTCATATAAATGTCCACCAAAGGGTTACTTCAGCAGATGAGAACTTAGCAATTAAATATATGGGAAGAGCCATTCTTTGGGTTCCAGTTAGTCTTTCCCACAATAACTCTGCTGTCACCCATTGATCTCATGAGCAAAGTGGTCCTCACGAGAGAGTAGAGATTATTCACAAACTCAGCAACTTAACTTCTGCTCACCAAGGTTGACCCAGTCACGGCTGTTGCTCTTGTCAGCAGCTGAGACCCAATTAGCTGTTCTGAGGTTTATTTTACTTGGCTCCTTCTATCAAGAAAGAGGTAGCATTTCTTCTTTGCTGGAATAGCCACTAAACACATCAGATAAGAGCTTGTCTTCTCTGTGCACAGTGTTTCTTTCTGTCTTGGAATTTCCTGAGTGATAAAGACAGCGACTTTGTGATAACAGAATGACTCACAGTGGGACATTTGGTAGTGAACATTAGTGAAGTGACCCAGGATAATGGATCCTGGTCACTCAGAAAAGCCAACCATAGAATTAGAGGGATTGGGGCTTCCAGTCATGGTGATATTGGCCTAACCTCTGGAAAGCAATGGAGGGAGTTGGGGCCAAATGTGTGGGCAGGAGACTATTACTATCAGTGATGCCCATGTAATGAAATTATAATAAAACTCTGGAGAATGGTGCATGGTGGACTTCACTAATTGCTCCTTCTCTGCATGCTGCCACACACTATAGGGGGAGTGATGACAAACGTGCTAAGGAGATGACAGCAGAGGCTTCAAATCCCGAACTCTCCCAGAGCTTGCCTGGTGCAATTCTCTATTTAATTTTTTTTTTTTAAAAAAACCTGCAATAATTAATACAGTGCTGTGAAGTAGTCTAGTAAATTATCCAACCTGTAAGGGTGGTAAGAAGCCCACTTCCTTAGGTGGGGCATGGTAGCACAAACCTTTAAGCCCAGCACTCTGGAAGCAGATGCAGGCAGATGAGTTTAAGGCCAGCCTGGTCTACAGAGCTAGTTCTAGGACAGCCAGGGATACACAAAGAAATCCTGTCTCAAAACAAAAACAAAGAAATAAACACACAAAAAGAAACCTGGCTCCCTGAGTTTTCTGTTGGAGAATTGGAGTAATTGGAGGTGATTCTTGCACTGGCAGACAGTACCTGAAGGGCTATGTTTTAACTTGAGAAGTTTGGCTCAACCCAGGGTGATTGATGCCCAGCTAATTCTGTTTAATCATATCCATGAAGTGTCATCTAAATCCTTTTCCTTTCTCTTCAGATGCTGTGTGTGTGTCCAAAGCTACAACGATGCTGGAAATGGGAGTAGGTAAAGCAGAACAAAACTTAACATCAGGATCTTCACTACATAGAACCTAGAACTTTGAGGGCTACTTACTCTGGAAGTGCATAGGTATTCTTTAAAGCAACGAAGCTACACTAACCTTGGAGCTGCAGAATTTCTTTCTGAGGTTTTTGAAGTAGAGATGTTGGATAGTGTCTCTTTAAACAAGATTAGAATTTATGTAGTCACCCCAGTCATGTGAGCAATGAGTTCACATGGAAAAATAGTAGGACTCTAGGAA
The DNA here is from genome assembly GCF_008632895.1 of Mastomys coucha. Taxonomy (NCBI): domain Eukaryota; kingdom Metazoa; phylum Chordata; class Mammalia; order Rodentia; family Muridae; genus Mastomys; species Mastomys coucha. Next base: position 58,770,922 of record NW_022196891.1, read on the forward strand.
CATTCTATTCCTTTCCTTAAACTACCAAGAACTTTAATGTGACCCAGTTATATATTTGGAATCTGTCAATATATTTAAGTCATATGGATACTCTTTTTTTGTAAGGTTATAAGCTCTAGAGGAAGGGATGTGTTCAAGTGTTTGAGAGCTATGTTTGAGGCAAGTGTGTGGCTAAAAGATGGAGTAGAAGGAATGACCTGGCTGCCTTAAAGATCTTCTGCAATAGGTTGTGTTTTGGTTGTTGGGTCATGCTTCCAAGATAAAGTAAGAGGAAACTGGAAGTCTCATTCTGGTTTCTTTTTTATCCAAATTTGTTCTTGTTTCCTAGGGCTTAGACTTGGCTACACGGGCTTCTCAATTTGACCCTCTCTTTTATGATTGGAATGGATTGAGCTGTATTTCTCTACTCCCAACAAAATTCACAAACCAAAGTCCTAACTCTCAGTGTGATAAGAACTTGGAGATAGGTCCTTTGGGAGGAAATTGTATTTAGAGGAAGAGGTAAAGACAGAGCCCTTATAATGGAATTAGTGTTTTTATGACACAACAGACATTTCCTCTGCAGTACTGGGACACAGCAAGAAGGTAGCCACCTGTAAGTCTGGAAGAGGACTCAGGATGGAAAGTAGGTAATTAAGTGGCACTTTGAACTTGGATTTCCCAGTGTCTGCAACTGAGAAAATAACTTTCTGGTTTTTTTTTTTTTTTTTTTTTTTTTTTTTTTTTTTTGACAAAATCTTATATTGTATACCCTGAGTTGTTCTGGAATTAAATATCACAAGCCAGCTTCAGACCTGTCATGATACTCACACCCGAGTCTTTGCAGTATTGAAATTACAGGTGTGAGCCACTATACCAAGTCAGATTTCTGTTCTTAAGTCAATGGTATTTTGTTTCAGAATCTCAAGCAGACTAATGTCTGGCTAATGCTATTTTGGTCAGAATCTGGTGAATCACTAATAGTTTAGGTTGATGTACTTGTTAGGTTTTGAAGGGGGAACAGAAGTGATAACCCCAAAGTGAAAGCTTTCAAGGAAGCCTCAGTTGCAAAGTTTCTCTTCTCTCTCTCTCTCTTTCTCTCTCTCTCTCTGTCTCTCTCTCTCTGTCTCTCTCTCTCTGTCTCTCTCTCTCTCCCTCTCTCTTTCTCTCTGTATATGTAGAAAAAACACAGAAAGCAGAATTTTTCTTCCCCAAAGCAGAATAGAGAAACCAGCAGCCCCACTTCCCTAAACTATGACATACTTTTGCCCCTACCTTTCTGTAGAAGAATTGGTAGTAAAGAAAATTTCAGACCTGCCTTGTGGGATTGCACATCGTGTGTCTCCCACATTCCCCAAATGACCTTGCCCTATACCAAGAAGAAAGAGATGCTACAAAAAGAAGTCATGAGGAATTGAAACAGAGAAGCCTTGCCTTCCACCTGTTATAAGATCATTTCCCTTTGTCCAGCCATCTCATATTTCTACATTTGAAATAATGCAGAAATAATGAGATACATTTGTCTGTATCTCATTAACTTGTTCATAAAATGGGCAGTTCACTTTATAAATAGGTTAATGAGATACGGACAAACATGATTTACACAGCCTGATTCTATAGACTTTCAGTCTGTTTTTTTATATCAAGTAAAACTATAATTGAATTAATTTGCTATGCCTTTCTCTTTTTTCTTATTTATTTACTTTTTTGGCATTTAAAAATGTTTTTTATTTTTATTTTTTATTTTTTCGAGACAGGGTTTCTCTGTATAGCCCTGGTTGTCCTGGAACTCACTCTGTAGACCAGGCTAGCCTTGAACTCAGAAATCCACCTGCCTCTGCCTCCTCCCAAGTGGCTGGAATTAAAGGCGTGCGCCACCACTGCCCGGCTTAAAAATGTTTTATTATTAAAAGATCTTTTTTTGACCAGGAGACAGGACTGCTCATGACAGCACTCTCATTCCATTTCAATGAAGAAGATGAGCATCAGTAACCTCCATATGGAGTTTTCTTCATATATGGCAAGCTACCACTGGGGGAAAATGGCCAATCAATTGCAGACAGAATACTGTCCAAAATGGACAAACCAGACACAGGAAAGTTGACTGCTATGCTTTGCATTGACAAGGTATGCTATGCCTTTCTCTTATTAACCTGCCTTTTGTAACTGAGACACCAGCCATACCACCCATCATGAAGGCAGAGAAGGGGTCTCCCAACCAAAACAATCCCAGAGCCAGAGGATTTAGTGTAGAATTCTGTCAGATATTCAAAAAAGAGATAATACCAACACTCCTCAAACCATTCCACAAAATAGAAACAGAAGGAACACTACATAATTCATTCTGCGAAGCCACAGTTACTCTGATACCTAAACCACACAAAGACTCAACAAAGAAAGAAAGAGAACTTCAGACCAATTTCACTTAAGAACATTGACACAGCCTTCTTGTATCTCTGGGCTGGTATCCTGAGCAGACTTTGGGCGCAAGCTCTGCAGCCAGTCCCACAAGACCCAGAGGAAGCTCCACTCCCAGGCACTCTGACACTCTCAGGATCAGAGATGAGGAGGACCCAACATCTGTCCCAACACCGGGAGTAACTGGGACCAGGCACACAGGAGCTCCACCAGCAGAGTAGATGGGGTAATTGGAGAAATGGGTCCAATATTGTACAATCTATATACACTTTCAGCTTGTTTGTGACAGTGTCTTGTTGTGTACAACATGAGGGTCTTGAAATCTTTCTACTCCTATTTCAACCTCTCTATTAGTAGTAGTATTTATTTCATGTTTTTACACTATACTATGGTTTTCAGAACAGCTTATATATTTCAAAAGTATTTATATACCCAAGGGAGACATAGACAATTAACTTGGGGGATGGCTTGTAGGAAAGAGAGCAACAAAGAGTGAGACTGAATGCTTTGCTTGACATTTGTAGCTCTTGTATCAAGTTTGAAGAAGAGGACTTTATAAGTTACTCTTTCTCTGAGATGAATGCTTTTCCAAATTATCACAGCCAATGAACCAGATTCTTAACCTCACCTAATGTCTGTGCCACCCTCCAAGCAGAACCATAGTTCATTGAAACAGTTGGTGAATGACTTTATGGATAGACCATCTTAATACATACATCATTTCTTAAATGAATGTAACCTTTCTCTGTATGCTGAGAATAAATTCACTCACTCAAGTCAAATAGTTTTGACCATAGCAGGAAGTCTGTATCCAAAATCGTGCCTACAATTTATTCCTCTGTGCAGCAGAACTGTCAGCTTTCAGCTTAGCTACAATGGAGGTAAAATCTTTTGGTGATGTGAGGGTCATTGAAGTACAGCCTTATTACAATGAAATCCTGTGTTTAAAAATTGTTCTTATTTTGGGCTTGTACCATAGTAAGAGCCAAGATTTTAAACTCTACTAAATACAAAACAAACAAACAAACAAAGAAACAAACAAAAAGACTTTATATATTTATGTTCATTTAAGAAAATACTAGTAGTGATGTATTATTTTGAAATATACAGTTAATATGTTTGGAGTTATTTATATTGAGAAAAATGTATGTATTTTCAGTATTGCTGTAGACAAGCATCTACATAAAACTGTTAAATTGATTGCTGTTTTATATCAAACAACTTTATAATACTCATTTTTATTATTATGATATTTTATAAATTTTAAGGAATATGACAAAAAAGATATTGTAGGTATTGAAGGGGGTCTCTGGGAGGAGTTGGGGTACAAAAGGGAAACAAGAATGTGATTTAGTTCTATTTACTTAAAATATGTTTTAAAATGTTAACAAATTCAGATAAATTGTAATCATGTAACTTTTCTCATCATAATGCAATAAAGGATAAAAAAAATACAAAACCAAAAAAAAGAAAAAACAAAGAACATTGACACAAAAATTTTCAACAAAATTCTTGCAAACCAAATCCAAGAATACATCAAAAATATCATTCATTCCGACCAAGTAGGTTTCATCCCAAGGATGCAAGGATTGATTAATATATTTGAAAACCTATCAACGTAATCCACTATATAAACAAACTGAAAGACAAAAATCACATGACCATCTCATGAGATGCTGAAAAGCATTTGACAAACTACAACACCTCTTTATAGTAAAAGTCTTGGAGAAATCAGGGCTTCAAGGAGCATACCTAAACATAATAAATGCAATACACTGCAAGTCAATAGCCAACCTCAAATTAAATGGAAAGAAACTTAAAGTAATCCCACTAAAATCAGGGGCAAGACAAGGCTGCCCACTCTCTCCCTATCTATTCAATATAGTACTTCAAGTTCTAGCTAGAACAATAAGACAAGAAAGGAAGATCAAGGGAATAAAAATTGGAAAGGAAGAAGTCAAGGTATCACTGTTCATGGATGATATGTTAGTATACATAAGCAATCCCTAAAATTCTACCAGAGAACTCCTACAGCTAATAAACAACTTCAGCCAAGTAGCTGGATATAAAATTAATTCAAAGAAATCAGTAGCTCTCTTTTATACAAAGGATAAATTGTCAGAGAAAGAAATTAGGGAAAGAACACCCTTCCCAATAGTCACAAATAATGTAAAATATCTTGGTGTAACTCTAATCAAGCAAGTAAAAGATCTATATGACAAGAACTTCAAGTCTGTGAAGAAAGAAACAGAAGAAATAGAAGACAGATCTCCCATGCTCATGGATTGGTAAGGATTAACATAGTGAAAATCGCCATCCTGACAAAAGCAATCTACAGATTTAATGCAATCCTCATCAAAATTTCAACACAATTTTTAAATAGACATCGAAAGAACAATTCTCCATTTCATATTGAAAAACAAAAAACCCAGGATATACAAAACAATTCTGAATAATGAAAGAGCCTCTGGAGAAATCACCATCCCTGACCTCAAGCTGTACTTCAGTGCAATAGTGATAAAAACTGCATGGTATTGGTACAGAAACAGACAGGTTGATCAATAGACTCAAACTGAAGACCCAGCAGGTGTCCAAAACAATGCAGAGACTCAAAGACAAACATAAAATGGAGGTCGGGGGCTTATGGAAGAGATGGGAGAGGAGGGAAGGTCCTGAAGTAGATGGGAATCCTACAGGAAGACCCAACAAGTCAACAAACCTCGGCCCTTGGGAGCTCTTAGAGTCTGAACCACCAACCAAAGGAGAGAGGGGCTGGAATGAGGTCCTCCACACATATGTAGCGGCCAGGCAGCTCAGTCTTCATGACAACCTGGTCAGGCCTCAGAGGGATAGGATGCACCTTATCAGGCTGAGACTTGATGTGCCAGAGTAAGAGATATCCAGGGGAGGCCCCACTCTTTCAGAGGAAAGGGGGAGGAGAGGAAGGAGGAGGAACTGTGTGGGAGAGGAACCCGGAGGGGGAAACAGCATTTGAGACATAAATAAATAAATAAATAAACAAATAAATAAATAAATAAATATGTGGTGGGGGAATGGAATGGGTAGTAGGAGGCTTGAGCGCCCCCTAGAGGCTGTCAGCAATAACATTTCTATACACTAAGTTTATATTATAAACCAGTGGTTTCCAACCTTTCTAATGCTGTGACAGTTTCTCCTCGTGGCGACCCTAACTGTAAAATTATTTTCGTTGCTACTTCCTCACTATAATTTTGCTACTCTATGAAGCATAATGTAAGTAATATCTGATATGCAGGCTATCTGATATGCTACCCCTGTGAAATGGTCCTTCAAGCCTCCGTCAGGGTCGTGACTCACAGGCTGAAAAACGCTGTTATAAACTCATTTTGTCTGTAATTTTCCTACTCGAGGTGTCCCGCCCCAAAGTTCGTTGACCACTCTGAGGAGCATTAAAAGAATTTGAGAAATCAAAAAGGAAGTGGAAATAGACAACAGAGTTTAAAGAAGAAATGCATAAAGTAGCACTGTAATTACACATGGATACCTACCAATCCTAAAAGCATCCTATGGTCCTGCTGACTTTGATTGCCGACTTTATTTAGAAATGACTATCCTGGTTGCATGAAAAAAAATGTAATACTAGTTCCTTTTGGGAGGGGAGGACATTTGACTGTTTTTTTTTTTTTTTTTAAACAGAGTCTCATTCTATAGCCCAGGTTTGCCTGAAATTTACTGTGTAGCCTAAGTTAGCTTCAAACTCTCAGAATTCCCTTGCCACAGTATCCCTACTGCAGACCACATATGTGAGGTACCACAATTGGCTGGTGCCTGTCTTTCTGAATTAATTCATTCATTGATGTTTCAGGGTCCTTGTTCTTGATCTCCATACTAAATAAGTGTGTTTCAGAGATGAGCTGTTAAGGTCAGAATGGAGATGACTGCAATGCAAGTATAGAATCTGAAGAAGAGCTTGAAGGCTTGAAGAAAAAAAAAAAAAACCATGACCAATGGCTGATATGGCTATGGGCGAAAGTAAGGTAAGACATTAACCAAAATTGAGGAGTTGGCAAGACAAGACGAGACGAGATGAGACAAGACAAGACAGGACAGATGGGTTTCAGAGAGAAAAAAAACTTGAAACATTTCTAAATGCATGGAAGTAGAGGGAGGGACTCTTTGATAGCTGCCCACAGCTGAGTCAACGGGCAGAAGAAAGGAACACAAGCGTCGGAGGCTCTTCTGGAATACATCCCACTGGAAGCTTGCAGACATTTCATCTGTGGCTTCTCAGACATAATGAATGGAAAGTATATGTCAAGATTTGATGACTCCATGGGGTTCTGTGAAATGTCTCCTGATTTTTTTTCTCCCTGAAGGAGGCAGGGTCAAGCCTAGGGCCTGAGCATGCTAGGCAAGTGCTGTACCACCCCACCCAGCCCCAGCCTACTGCAGGTTCCTTAAGCTTAGCTGTTTTCGCTCAGCATTTGGTGGAGACTACTTACAATGATCAAGCTGCAGCAAGAGCTCTATGTGGCAGAGCTGCTTTCCTAACTGGAGCTCATGGTATCTTGTAGGAGAAAGAAGAAAGTGCCCCATGCAAACCAAGCAAGTATCTCCCCATCTGGACAAGACCACAGCGAGTAATTAGAGGAGAGACTTAACAGTTTCATTTCAGAACAGAAATATCTTCACACATTGTTACTTAGGTATTGAATTCCTCCATAGGAATTCCAAATTTTATAATTATTGAAATTGTTGTATAGACTTTTCATTGAGATTACCACAGGTAATTACTCACTTTAATCAATTGAAACAAAGTAATACCAGGGAGAATCTCTCTCTTCTATCTTCCTGTCTTTATATCATAAGAATTAAGAACTGGAGTTGTCACAGAGTGGCTACTGGATACATTGGTATTTTGTGGAGTTAAACATAAGACCCTGAACCTTGTTGGTGGAGCAAGAATTTCAGTGAGGGACAGTTTAGTTCCTTCTTTCACAGTGTTGTGCTTTATAAGACATCTTTATAAGATGGATTGGATGACATCAAGGCCTTAAACACTGCATCCTCCAAAATGGTACCACTGTAATAGCCCACAAATAACACGTTCTGGGCACTCTGCCTTGCCCTTTCCATATATTTCTCTTCTAGTCCACAGAGTAGTTCTGAGCATAGAAACCGTTACCAAGGAAAATGAAACTTAGACTCGAGTAGCTGTTGCAAGGTGACACTCTGCTGTGGCTGAAGCTCAAATCAGATCTTATCTTCACTCAGATAGATTGCTAGAGGGACTACCTGACTGAGCCCTTCCATTCATTCAATGAAATGGTATTGAGTACCGTCAATGAAAAAGGGGAAGGAGTTCAAGAAGATATAAAATCATCCTCCACTTTCAAGAACTTAAATAGATCAATTCAATATCTCCTGCTTTGTTTTGTAATGAAATTCCTTTCAGATCTTTGTTGGCCAACCAGTAAATGGAACTTGTGTTGGGCACAGGGAACCCACAGTGAAATGATGGGAACTGTCTCAGGAGAATACAGAATTCTGAGAGCAAAGTTGCTCCACATGTGCCTAACTTGTGATGTCTTGAATACTCCACGACTCTATGAATCTCTGGGCTTATGTTATGTTATGCTCTCCTCCTCAAAGGTGTTCAGAACACAGGTATGTCAGGACTAGCCATGGAGCTATGGTGTTTACCACCAGTTTCTGAAGGGATCTTGGGTGGAACCTCAGGATTTATGCATTTAACATCTTCCCGGGTTGTCTGGATAGTACCAGTGTAGGGACTGTGTACCAGGGGCCTTGTCAGGTCACCTGTGCATATTTTAAGCCTTCCTGGTTATGGCGTGATTCTTTCTGGTGTTATCCTTAGTAAGCGTAATCTATCTTCAGATTTTTTTTTTTAATCTTAAAGCTCGAGATCTGCTTGCTTACTTTCTGTTCTTCCAAAACATTTTTTTGAGATCTTTGTTAAGAAGCTGTAGATATTAAAATAAATGACCTTGGAGGTTTTGTATATATAAGACAAATTTCTGCTCTTAACTGCTACTTCATATTATCTATATAATCTAATAATTTAAAAAAACTATAATGTTTTAAATTCATCTCAGGATGATGGGATAAATTATACATTAAAAATTCATCTAGATTTTATTAATGTGCTATGACGATAAAACTTAGTTAAATAATTCAAAAGTTGTCATGGAAAAACTAAATAAAAACTCTCAATCAGCAGACAGAGAGTAATTATTGACTATCCATATATGGTTCCATGGGTACATGGTATTAGCCATTTATGGATGTACTGGTCAACTTTGAAATGTTTAGACTATGACGGATGCTCAGTATTCGACTTTGGGGAATATATATATGAGTATCTGATTACTCAAGAGTTTTGGAATCGTTTTGTGGTTATGAATTATCAGTTGCGACTTTTAACATAGCATCATTACTAGTGTCTACTGGGCTTGCTAAGCAGGAAGTACTGTGGCCATTGTGAATCGTGCATTATCTTTTACTTCTCCATTTTTCTAAAGCTTTGAGATGACTGAATACTAAAGTGTTGGTGTTGAGTGGTGGTGTCATGATGAAGGGCAGAAAGCTTAGGTGTCACCGTGTATAGACTTGTGCTTCTGGGGAGGGGATGTACTTTCAAATGAGTGGGCAGACTCAGGCCATATCCTAGAGGTGACATGTGCTCTGCTCAAGTTCTCCCACTGACTTTTTGTGCCTCCCACCCACTGGTATGCTGGGCGTGGCACACTACAGCAAGGAACAGGACACGTAGGACAACTAAAGTCACCAAGAGCACAGTGTCCCCAAAGCATGGGAGGCTTTGGAGGGAGGAGAGGGAAAGGAGAAATAATAAAATTATATTATAGTCTCTAAAAAATAAAAGAGATAATTAAAAATATTTTGTTGAAGTTGTATGGATATGTTATCTATCAACATTTCCCTCAACCTCCCGTTTTAATAAGAGGAAAATAACCAAGACCTGTTTATTTTTTTCTAAGATTTATTATATATATACATATATATATGTACACTTATATGAGTATACTTCATATATATGAGTAAACTTCACTGTCTTCAGACACACCAGAAGAGGGCATCGGATCCCATTACAGATGGGTGTGAGCCATCATGTGGTTGCTGGTACTTGAACTCAGGACCTTTGGAAGAGCAGTCAGTGCTCTTAACTGCTGAGCCATCTCTCCAGCCCCAAGACCTGTTTCTTGATATCTAAATCAGATTATCACATCCGTGTGTTTTCTTATTGCTTAACCTGAACTTGATGTGTTCCTACCCTGCAAACATGCTCAATCCTTTTGCAATCATGCTCCGGAAAAAGCAGTGGTGGCGCACTCCTTTAATCCCAGCACTTGGGAGGCAGAGGCAGATGGATTTCTGAGTTCGAGGCCAGTCTGGTCTACAGAGTGAATTCCAGCACAGCCAGGGCTACACAGAGAAACCCTGTCTCGAAAAACCAGAAAAAAAAAAAGCAGTGAAAGGACTGGAGAGATGGCTCAGCGGTCAAGAGCACTGACTGCTCTTCCAGAGGCCCTGAGTTCAAGTCCTGGCAACCATATGGTGGCTCACAACCATCTGTAACAGGATCTGATGTCCTCTTCTGGTCTGTCTGAAGACAGTGATAGTGTACTCATATACACTAAATAAATAATTTTTAAAAAAGAAAAAGAAAAAGCAATAAAGAACTGATAAGCAATGTGTTAGAGTTATTACTCTTCCATCTACTCACAGTTGAGCTCTGAAGACATCACAAATGCTTAGAGAGAACTAAGTTGAAGAAAGAAATCCACAGGCCAGTTCCCACAACTAGAATGTTACGTTGTGCCAAAATATCAATAAAAGGAGCATGAGCATCCACTTGTAACATAGTGGCAAGTGATTGTGATTCAAACAAGGCAAAAATCAAACTCCATTCCCGAAAAATGAAAAATTCAGCAACACTATGGGGTTAGTATTACCATGGAAAACCCATCAGGTATAGATAAATTGCATTTTAGAATTCTTAGTTTAAGCACTAGACAGTAGATCTGAAGCATTTCTGAACTTCTTTTTATTATTTTTTATTTTTTTTATTTTTTGAGACAGGTTTCTCTGTGTAGCCCTGGCTGTCCTGGAACTCACTCTGTAGACCAGGCTGGCCTCGAACTCAGAAATCTGCCTGTCTCTGCCTCCCAAGTGCTGGGATTAAAGGCGTGCACCACCACCGCCTGGCACATTTCTGAACTTTTAACTTTAGACTCCTAATATAGTAAAAGATACAAACTCCTAGTTTTTTTTTTTTTTTTTTTTTTTTTTTTAGTGATGTTTGAAAAATTTGAAGCAGTTAGTATCTAAAGATGCATATAAGGAGGCACAAGCTTCTAGTGTGCTTTGTGAGGGGTCAGTTCCTCAGAAGTATGGATGCAGGGAGAAATTACTAGATTCCTGATTCTACTGAGTGTCTTTACTTCCCATTTCTGTTCATACTTCCCTCTCTGTCCACGGTTAGAGCAGCCTCTCCTTGGATACTTTTTCTTTATAAAGGGTTAAATTCTTTCCTGTCTTAATATTGTTAAAGTGATATCAAATAAGAGCCAACGTTTATACTTTCTTAGTTATTAACCAGTCCCAAGTGTGTTGATCCCCCCCCCACACACACACATTGTCCATCTTTTTTTGCAGAGATGGCAATTGACTCCAGAAATACCTCAATTCTCAATTTTTTCTTTCCAGGCCTCAACATTTAGAGTATAGATTCTGGGCTAAGGAGGAGTTCTGGCTAGTTTTAGATCAGCTTGACACAAGCTAGAGTTATTTGGGAAAAGGGAACCTCAACTGAGAAAATGTTCCCATAAGAGCAGCCCTTGGGCAAGCCTGTGGCACATTTTCTTGAGTGATGACCCAGGTGGGAGAGCCCAGCTGGCTGTGGGAGGTGCTACTCCTACTTTGGTGGCCGTGGGTGTTCTCTGAAAGCAGGCTGAGCAAGCCAGTAAGCAGCACTGCTCCACGACTTCTGATCAGTTCCCACCTCCAGGTTCCTGCCCTGTTTGTGTTCTTACCCTGACTTCCATTGGGGATGGATTGTTTGTTACCTGGAAGCATAAGGTGAAGTCAATCCTTTCGAAGTTGCTGTTGGTCATGGCGTTTTATCACAGCATAGAAACCCTAAGACAGGAAGGTGGTTCAGTGGTTGAGTGCGTGCCTAGAAGACAGATTTCTGAGGCCCAACACATTCTTGGAATTGTGGCCAAATTCTTGATCCTGTAAGAATTTCTTCCCCTAATCTGGAGTTTATACCTACAGTATGGGTACAGTGTGAAAGCCTTGCTGTGTAAGGCCTACAGACAAAGGAGGAAACAGGGTGAAACCTGTACAAAAGCATCAGCTGCCATGGGAGGAATGTAAAAGTTTGCTCTCTGGGGCCAGCACAAAGAGCTGTAGGAGGGAGCCAAAGTCATCTGCTATCCGCTTGATCATGCAAGTACTGGAAAAATGTCAAGGACCCAATCCCAACCCCAGGTCTCCCTCATTCAGTACTTGTTAAAAGTTCTTAGTGTTTAACTGTGGATTAGTTCAGCTTAAGATCCTTCTAGGGCAAACAAGATGGTTCCTGGAGGAAAGACGCTTATGGTCTGAGTTTGATCACCTGACTCACATAAAGGTGGAGGAAGCTTACAAATGTTTCCACAGTAATGAATAAAGGGGAATTGTTTGAGTCAGTCAAGTATGAAACAATGCATGTGTGATTTTTAATATATTTAATTTAAAATAAGAAAAAGGTGGACACCACTTTTAAACTACTAATAGTCTGTGAGCAATCACTGTTATTCTTAATGAAAAAGATTTATATCTATAAAACCACACGTAAGTGAGCAGCGACTGTCCAGATAAAAACATTTTTAAAAGCAGCTGCTTTGATTAAAGTTGGAACGGAACCTTCTAGGTCTGTGTACTTAATTACTCTTGTGTTTCTGCAGAAGCAAAGAGTTTTTTTCAAGTTCTGTTTGAACAATATTGCTATAGTCCAACCCATAATAGTCATCACGTAGATGGAGGTAAGATTATATCATGTCTATCTTAGCTAATCACTGTTTTACTAGAGGAAAACACCCCCACAGGAACAGAACAGAGAAGCACCCCAATCTATAAATATGTTACCTCTCTGGACACATACATATGACATTTATATTGCCACAAAAATTCTCTATTATATCCTCTGTAGTTCTAGATCATACCTCCACAGCATTCTATAGTCCACAGTGTGAAGTAACTTATTATGTACACAAATCCACATGCTACCTGGAAGTTGGAGTCACCTGGTCCCTTATGAAAGTTCTAGGTGCTCCTTGGTAATTTTACTGAATCCAGAGCTTGTGCTTGGCAGTCACCTCTGGCTCAAAGCTCTTACTTCCGTATACTTAATGGCGTTTGTAAACCATGGTATCATCTAGCCAACACTTCTAACCATGCCATATCAGACTCTGATTATGTCCTAAGACATAATCAGGAATACATTTCATTTAGAATGTTTTGTCAGTGTCTAGGACAGATTTTCTTCTACAAATGTATTGTTTTCATTCTTGGATTGATTTAAATGTTTCCTTTTAATTTAATTAACTATGTAAACATGAGTTCAGAGGAATAAGTGACTTTTACAGGGCTCGTAGAGACAAAAAAAAAAAAATGTTATCCAGATCATTGGTTCCCAAACTTATGTTAGTGTAGTGATGTAACTTGGAAGTTCCAAGGAGCTGCAACTGCTTCTGGAAGACACTTTCTGATGTTTATCCAGACTCACTTTACTGAGTATACTCTCAGTGATATGACTAAAACTGTTGTGAAGAGAAGCTGGAAAGCATAAAATCAAAAGCAGAGACAGAGGAAGGTGAGAGGAAGAGAACAAGACCAGAGGTAGGTGAAAACTAGGGACAAGAAAAGAGTGGGAAGGTCTTGATGTGTCTTGGAGTGTGGAGGCAACAGAGAGAGGCCACCACTGTGGGTTGGTTGGTGAGGTGTGAGGAATTAGTGGGGAGGGCAGTGATTGGAGGGGGAGGTCCTAAGGCCATGGAAACACTTTTGTCAAGAGGAAGGTGTGATTTTGCTTTCCATGGTTTGATTTGGGTGAATATAGATGGGTACTTAGTTTTGAGCTGCCAAAATGAAGAATCTGTCTCAGTTTTCTTTTCTTTTCTTTTTTCTTTTTCTTATTCTTTCTTTTCTTTTTCTTTTTTCTATTTTGAGACAGGGTTTCTCTGTATAGCCCTGGCTGTCCTGGAACTCACTCTGTAGACCAGGCTGGCCTCGAACTCAGAAATCTGTCTGTATCTGCCTCCCAAGTGCTGGGATTAAAGGCGTATGCCACCACCACCCGGCTATGTCTCAGTTTTCTATGGTTGCTTCAGCAATTTACCATAGACCCAGGGCCTGAAAAGAACACAAAGGGGAACTTTGCCTTGAGTCCCACTGGGCTGAATCAAGGGATGTGAAGGGCATCTTTCCTTCTGGAGACTCAACCCAGAATTGTGAGTTTTAACTTCTTAGGGTGGCCCAAGTTCATTGGCTCCTGCCTCTTCCTCCATCTTCAACACCAGCAACACCACCTCTCCCTTTCTTTACATTCTTTTGTAGTTATATTTAGTCCCATGTGGATTGCTAGTCATGTTTGAAGACTCACATGATTCATTTCACTAAGATAATTCTGTTCCCTATTTCTTTGTGAAGAAATTCATTGTCAAGCAATACCCAACTATTGTCTACATCTCTTCAGCCCTGTCTAAAGAGAGAAGTCTTCAAGTCATCAAGTACCTGAATGGTCCTGGGTCTAAGTACTGGCTCAGTTTCTTGGAGTTTGGAGGTAGATGAAAAGACAGGAGCAACTGAGGCTAAGAAAGAAAACCCTACTGATCATTTCAGAATGAGATGAGTGTTTTGAACACTTTCATTTTTACATCAGCGAAAACATTAGCTCTGTAGTGCTATCCTATCACAACAATCTAATTTTATTTCAAGCTGTGAATGGTACATTTTACCCCTATTTAACAACTATTTGCTGCAGAATCATGTTTCTCAGTCAACAATAGATTGCACATCTGACTGTGGCCCAATAATATCATATCATGTAGTGACATCATAGCTTGTGTAAATATACTTCATGGTGGTCAGACAGTAATGAAGTAATGCAAAGACATATTCTCAGAAAGCATCTTCATCAGTTAGCAGTGTGTGTTTGGATTTAAAGTCAAACAAGCAAAGAACATCAAAGGAGGATCATTGTTTTGGCTGTTTTTCTTTTAGAGACTTTAAAGTTATATGTATGTATGCACACTGTGTGCATGTAGTGTCCAAAGGGAACTGGAGTTATAGAAAGTTGTGAGCTACCATGTGGGTGCTGAGAACTAAAGTCTAGTCCTCTGCAAGAACATCCAGTGCTCTTAATTGCCAAGCCAGAGCATCCAGTGCTCTTAATTGCTGAGCCCACTCTCTAGCCTCAGATCAGAAGCTTATTGTAAAATGGTGAGCACCGCATCAAGTAAAACTTAACATTTCAGGCATAGCGTTGACATCCTTGAGCCTCATACAGAGAGGCAGAATTGAAGCTGGAATGTGCCTGATGCTGTAGCTCATTATTTTGTCCTATATTTCCACGGACTCTTACAGATCTAGTCATCTTTCTCTTCTCAAACACACTATGTTTTAGCTGCTGTTTGGTTGCTGTGAAGAGACACCATGGCCAAAGCATTTAATTGAGGCCTTGCTCACAGTTTCAGAGAGGATAGTTCAGAATCATGACAGGGAGTTTGGCAGCAGGCACACTGGCATGGTGCTGGAGAAGCAGAGAGAGAAAAGGAGTAAGACTGAGCCTTGTAACTTTAATTATTACAAAGCCTATTTTTACACTTGATCTTAACCAAAAGGCTGAGAAGTAATTTGCCATGCACACTTTGTGTGACAGCAGTTTATGAGGCAAAAGCTTCAAGGAAGCTGCCTCCTGCAACCCCTAACTCAGAGGTAGCCCAGATATGTCCTTGCTATAGTCTCGAGGGCTAGATGTCCTTCAAGATATGATTTGCTAGTAGCTAGACAAAATTAAACATTGCTCTCTGACTTCCACCAAAGTTCCAACATCCTAGTTAAACCCTGGCTTGGAATTTCGCAGGCAATGTTAGACTAATTGCCTCCAGCATTGTTAGAAAGATAATGAGGTGGGTAGGGCATTGACTAGCCCAAAAGATTAGCATAGTAGGCCTTTACAAAGGAAGGGCAGGACCTTGAGCCAAGTGTGTGTGTGTGTGTGTGTGTGTGTGTGTGTGTGTGTGTGTGTGACAGAGAGAGAGAGAGAGAGAGAGAGACAGAGACAGAGACAGACAGAGACAGAGACAGAGACAGACAGAGACAGAGACAGAGACAGAGACAGAGACAGAGACAGACAGACAGACAGTGTGCAGCAGGAGAGCATTCAAGATTCGAGCCTCTACTCTCCTGGCCCACACAGGCTCGAACATGCTGCACCAGTCCAGAGGGATGGCTGCTGTTTTAGACCTAGTGTGTTTTAGATGGCCTCAGATGTACCTCGACCACTGAGCTGCCAGATTTTTCATTTCTCTTTTGTAATGACTATAAAAGTCTGATGCCATTTTGAGAACTACATTCAGATCCTGCACTTCCTTGTGTCTCATCTGCTATTTTTTCTTCACTGACGCCTTGACGACCTGTACTAGGACCCTATTTCCCCTTGGGTTGAGGGAGGCCCAGACTGGCCGGCCCGCGGCAGTAATTCAAAGCCTACTTTTAAGGATGGCTCTTAAACACTTTAATATCCTTTCTAGACCACAATCCACCAGAGGTAGTGGAAAAGAAGGGATATGGGGAAGTAGACCTGTTTAGAAATGGTTCTTTGGAGAAAATCCTATGTGCATTGTCAGAAAATCAGCAGTTCAGTTCATAGGTCAGCAGCAGCAGCTTGATCCACTCGAAAACACTTTCACAGATACACCAGCAGTCCAGTTTTATAGAGCTGGGATAGCAAACACGAATCAGCAGTGGTGGCACTGTAAGGAAAAATTAAAGCTTTAGACCTGTGCTGACTAGGAAGAAAAGTTATGGGCCTAAGAATCCATCACAAACTGGCCACATAGGCCTGGGGAAGAGCAAACAAGTTGTTAGATATTGTAAGAGCTGGCAGGTCAAGAAGACATAAAACTATAAACATAGAGGAAAACATGTCTAGGCAAACGAGGACATGTCCAAGGCCCAGGCCTGCAAAGACGTGCCTGGCAGACACTAAGTAATGGACCATCTGGTCCTCTCAGATATGGTTTAAGGTCAGATGCTTTGTTGACTCAGATTAACACCAACCTTAGGAATTTTCCACTCTATTCTGCACGTAATAGTTAATATTTGAACTAGCCATTCATGTATGACCACACTGATCCCTTTGTTCCCTCAGATCTTTTCCCTATAAAAACCCCTAACTTTCAAGCCTCGTGGTCAGCTCCATTATCTCCTGCGTGAGATAACTGTGGTGCTGAACCAGGGCGTCCTGAAATTAAAATATACCTCTTGTAATTACATCAAGATGTGGTCTCTCGTGATTCCTTGGGTGTACGTCCTCCCGAGATTTGAGTAGGGGTCTCCCCCAGGGATCTTTCAGCACTGCCTCACCTCACCTGAATTGGCATGAGTCAGCAGGAGGAATGCAGACCAGCAGGGATGACAGGAGAAATTCTTCTTGGCTGTGCCTTTCTTAGCAAAATGAAGATCATCAAAGGCTGGAGACCAAGTATTTATCTATACAAGCATGCCAAGGCTCCATCACTGTCCATTGAGTCTTATTTATACTCCCCCCCAAACATCATGTGTCCTCCATGGGTCTTGCCTCACCATGTGTCTTGCCTGAGCACGTGAGTTTGACTTAGCAAAACTCCACATGAGTCTCTATCAGCTGACATCACTCTGCCAATCACCCTGAGACTAAGAAAGCAGTAAGAAGCTGTGACACACCACTAGAAGGTTTTTGGTATGCTCTCTATGAAGTCCCGACAAATGGAGCTCAACTGTGAAATGTAAGGCAGATCAACACATGTGTGCTGTTAGTGAAGAATCTTTTTATCACAAGTCCTTTCATGTGTTTGCTTTAGCAGAACATCGTTTCACTTGTGCCTGCTTCAGTGAAACATTCTTTCACCTGTGTCTGCTTTAGGAAAACACTTCTTCACATGTTTGCTTCAGCAAAACATCATCCAACACAACTGACTTTCCAAAAGACCCTTAATTTCCATTTCAGTCTGGCTTAGGCTTTTGAAATGCCAAAGTCCACCCCCAGTGACACAACTTCTTCAACAAGGTCACACCTCCTCATTCTTTCCAAGCAGTTCTACTTAGCTGGAAACCAAGCATTCAAACATATAAGCCCATGGGGACCATTCTCAATTCAAACCACCACACTTTGCATTTTTGGATGAAGATACTGGTTATTTTTCTTCTACTTCATATATTGTGTTATGGCAAAATTGAGACTGGAATTGGAGTGTATGAAATCCTATGCTATGTCTCTTTATTTCTTACTCTCTCTCTCTCTGTTTTTCTAAATTAGACTATAACTAATCTATTCATGATCAAAATGACCATAAAATGGTGTTTTTCCTTTAATATATCTCTTAATGTCCATTTTTATCGTCTTTCAAGGTTCTTTTCGTCAGGATAGCCTGCAGCATTCCTTGGTCTTGGAAACACCTGTGTTTGCATAGAGAGATATTCAGAAAGGACTCATGACTGGGAGTTTCTAGGCCAGCACAATCTACAAAAATTAAGGAGCCAAGAACTAGAGGCTGTATTTGAGGCACTGTAAGGATGTTTCTTAAAGAATAATTGAGGGATGGAGTGGGTCTTCCACAAAATGCTGAGTCTTGGCCATTCAGTTTATGGAAGATGAGACTCAGAGTTCACTTGCCATCCTGAACAGTTAAAGGTGATGAAACATATATGGGGCTGGGGAAGGATGCTGGTCAAGCAATCAACTCTTTATGGGTCAGATTCAATTTTAAATCTAATTAAAGATGCATAGGCAAGACATTGCTCTTCACTAGACATATAAATGTAGCAACAGTGCTTGAAAGTCTCACTAAGTCATTATGTATTTTATGTGAATTCTGTGTCCTTCAAGGTACTGTCATACACTGGACATTTGTTCTATGTCTTTATGCTTTAAGGCAATGGGTTCTACTATGTTAGAAGAGGTATAAAGTTATCCATCTCATTCTCCGTTTGTCTTTATCTTGTGATCTTCTGTTGGGCTGATATGACAGCCTAGTTACCAAATAAAAAGTCTGATATCTCTTCTTATCAGGAAAAGTAGATGACATATAAATAAATTCCCCAGGGAGAAGAAATTTCTCTTAACCAGAGGGAAGATGTGTAGGAGGAAAGCATGGGAAAGAGGATGTGGGTCTGAAATAAATCATTCCCTGTCAGTAAGGAAGGTTACATTACACAGAGAGGCCAAGGGGAGAGTTGCAGAAGAACCACATTAGAAACTTTCATGACTAAGTTTTGGTGGGAACAGGCATGGAATAAAAACAGCTTCATTCATTAAGAGAGGTTGGCTTACAGAAAGGGGAGTGATCAGTTTGCCATCTATCTAGAAGCTGGCTATTGGATTTTTAGACTTGCTGCTGGATAAGTCTATAATAGATGTATTTGATTTAAGCAGATCTATTTTAAAGCCATCTGATAATGCCATGAGTATGAATTGGCTCTTTGTGGTAGAGTGGTTGGATTGATAGTTGGCATTGGAGTCTAATGGGATATATCATAGAATGAAGTTCTTTCTCAACCTGCAGTGACATGAGTCTGATTCCACAAGTATAAATTAAAAAGTAAAGGACCTCTAATATTTGTGTTCTTGTTAATGAGACAAGGAATACATCATTCTACTATTGGCATGTGGGTTTAAGGATGGTTTGAGTCCTCTCTGCCCCAGGGCTCAGGCCACTCGAGGAGGTGGGCATGTGGGAATTTTAACTGTGCTTTCTCCATGTTGGCACTGGATGGGTGTTGGGCTATAGGAAGCTGCTGGACTCTGCTCTACTGGACAATGCTCCAGGGGTAGAGGAACTGCTGGACAATGCTCCGGGGTGGAGGAGTGCAGTCTGAGGTACCCAGGGACTGCTGGAGCCAGCTTGGGTTCTCAGATTCTTGGGTACCCAAACACTGCTGGGAGCCACGAAGAGCTGAGAACAGGAGTGTGGTGTGTGGGCTGGATTTAGCCCAGGGACAAAGGGAAAAGAGGGGAGTGCTCCTGTAGGGAGGAAAGTCCTTGGTTTGTCAGCAGGAGGCTTGGCTTGGTGGAGGCCATGGCTGGGAGCACTGAGAGGCCTTCTGTGGCAGACTAGACATGGCTCTTTAGATGAAGGCCTGTTCCATTGCTCCCCACAACAGATCCCGATGAAAAGAGGCAGTCCATGGTTTTAAAGCATTTATTGACATGGTGGAGAGTTGTATTGAGTAAAACCGTACCCCCTTTCTCAGTGCCGGCCTGAGGTTAAACACCTTTTACAGGGATGGTGTCTGGGAAGGGGAGTTTATTGGCTAAACCCTTCAGACCTTTAGATGCCTCATTAAAATGGAGATCTGTCTTGAGGCTATGTGATCTGTGGTCACGTCCTCGTCCTCTACGTATGGAGGGGCTTGGGGCGTTGCTCTTATGAGACTGATGGCCACAGAGTTATGGAGAGCTGCAGCCTTGAGTCAGGGGCCTCGTGTCCGGGAATGTGGCAAAATGCCTACTGTCCCTTGCAGGGTCACCAGGGTTTCAAACCTAGCTCAACCAGAAACCAGGCTGCCTTTCATGGTTCCACAGTGGCACTCTTTTATACAAAGAAGTGTTAAGTTGTGGAATGGGGAGATGGCTCAAGTCTTGAAGTTCCTACTGTGTAAGCCTGAGGACCCGAGTTTAGATTCCTGGAAACTATGAAAAATCCAGACCATGCACCAGCAACCTCAGTGCTGCTGGACAGTGATAGAGGAAGACACCTGGTGCCAACTCCTGATGTGCACATGCATGAGCATAAGGTACCTTCATGCACACATGCATACACCCATATGAACGTGCCTGTACCACACACACACACACACACACACACACACACCATGTGAATGCGTATTTATATGCAACATGTCTCCACAAGCTCATGTGTTACAACACTGAATCTCCAGCTGCTGGTACTATTTTGAGACACTGTGGAATCTTTAGGGAGTGAGGCTTAATTAAAGGGAGTGGGTAGCTGGAGGCAGGTCTGGAGATTTATAGACGTCCTCCCCTTAAGCTTTCTTTCTTCTTTCCTAACATATGAGCCAGCTACCATCCTGCTACCACGGACAGGTACTCACTCCCGTGAATGTTGCCTGGCCTTCCCCACCATCAAACTGAGCTAGCATAAATCCTTCCTTGCCTAAGTTGCCTCTGGCATAGTATTTGCTCACACCAATGACAAAATATAAATAATACAGAAAATTGGGCCTGTTGCAATGGTAAATCCGGCCACATGGCTTTGAGGCCTTCTGAATTGGTTTGTGGGAGAAAGGTAAAGGAGTTTGGAGCTACAAGCTGGAGACTCTGCAGAATGCTAAGTGAAACAGAGCTGAATGGACAATTCCAGTGGGAGTCCAGGAGACCAGGGTATCAGTTGAAATGTAGACAGTAAGAGCCGTGCTTGTGAGGTTCCCAGGTAGAACAATGACTCTGGAGCTGGGCCCTGGGCTATCCATGTTACAGTTTGAGAAAAAACCAAATCTGGTTCTGCCCATGTCCTGATCATTAGAAGGCAGCTGGGTTCCAAAGCAACTGACTCATTTGTCTGGGGAGGAGATTTCAGCACAGCATTCAGGCCGTGGTATGCTCACAGCGTTTCCAGATTCACAATGGAAGAGAACAGGAAGAGGAGCAGACAGAGGTGAAAATGTGGAGTTTTTAAAGGGAAAAGATCACATCACAAAGCCAGTTAACATCAGGGACATGCTAAGTCTACCAATACTTATCAGTAGATGTAAACAAGGTGTTTGGGATTGTTAAAGTGGTCAGTGTCCCCAAAAAGAAAGCATACATTTCCCACATGATGAGTAGATGATTCCTTGAACACAAAACCCTGCCCATGAAAGGCTCCATGCTGTAAAACTGAAAACCCATTAGAAAAAGTACAAATTTAAAAGGAGAATGCCTGAGTAGATACAGCTTCCAGTACACTTTGCTGGAAGTGCGAGCAGTTCACAAATACAGAATGCAAGAGTTATGGACTTATGGAGACTTACAAGATACCAAAAAGCAGCTGAGGCCAGGCAATGCATCTGTATGAGCGTGTGAAGCTTAAGTCTTGGTGGAAGTACCAGGATTTTGTAAATACCAGGACCGTGAAACACTGTGTCAAAAGCTTCAGGTACTGGCACTGCACTTGAACTCACTCAAGGGGCCAAGATTCGATAGCTGCAGCACTGAATGCAGTAGTCCAAGACAGAACTCAGGCTTCAGGCATCAGCACTGCAGCGAGCTGGAACCAAAGTGATGCTACTACAAGTCTCTCATGCTTGGACATGGAGCTGCCTCTGGCTTGCATTCTTTACCCTGCTGGGTGTTGGTTTTGTTTTCATCTTTTCTTTCTTTGCTTTGTCCTGATTCTTCTCCTTTGGCATGAGAATGTTTGTTCCATGCCATTGTGTTAGAAGGATGTAGCTTTTATATTATATTATAGCAACTCTCAATTAGGTGACAGATTCATAACAGATTATAAGGGCTCTTAAAGTTGGGCTAAGGGCATTTTGCTTTATGAGATTAGCTATTAGCTAGGAGAAGCATGCTTTGGTTTGAGTGTAAAATGTTTACAGCTCACCTGTTTGAACACCTAGTCCCCAGGTGGTAGTACTGTTTTAAGGGGTTGTGGTACCTTTAGGAGGTGGAGTCTAGCTGCAAGTACTGGGTCATTGTGTCAGGAAGGGAGTAGGCCTTGAGACTTATAACTTGAATCACATTCTGTTCTGCTTGCTGTGGTGTGGACAGCAGCAGCACCTGCCCTCATGGATGCTGCTATGACCTCTCTATCACAAAATTATTACCTAAATTAAATTCTTTCTTTCCTCAGGTGTTTCTGTCAGGCATTTGGTATAACCAACCTGCACAAGGAAGTTTCTGGGAAAATGAATTTTTGCCAAAGTCTCAAGAGGTGAGACAATTTTATTTTTTATTTTTCTGCTAAAAGATTCATTGTATTTTTAACTGTGTGTGTGGTAGGGGGAGGGGCATGTGAGTGTGTATCTGTGGAAGGTCAGAAAAGGATGTCAGATCTCCTGGAGTTGCAGAAGTTGTGAGATGCCTTTTGGTGGTGCTGTGAATCAAGTTCAGGACCTACAGATGAGCAGTAACCCTCCTAACCACTGAGCCATCTTTCTAGTGCCCACAGAACACATTATTGGAGTACACATAAATCTTTATCCACTCACTAACTTCCTCTTGTATTTGGATTTCTTTTTTTTTTTTTTTTTTTTTTTTTTTTTTTTTTTTTTT
>NW_022196891.1:58801620-58813368 GCF_008632895.1 Mastomys coucha
ATAAATTCATTGTTTTTAATAGCTGAGTAATACTCCATTGTGTAGATGTACCACAATTTCTATATCCATTCCTCTGTTGAGGGACATCTGGGTTGTTCCCAGTTTCTGGTTATTATAAATAAATAAGGCTGCTGTGAACATGGTGGAGCATGTGTCCTTATTACATGTTGGAGCATCTTCTGGGTATATGCCCAAAAGTGGTATAGCTGGGTTATCCAGTAGAACTATGTCCAATTTCCAGAGGAACCGCCAAACTAAATTCCAGAGTGGTTGTACCGGCTTGCAATCCCACCAGCAATGAAGGAGTGTTTCTCTTTCTCCACAACCTCTCCAGCATCTGCTGTCACCTGAGTATTTTATCTTAGCCAATCTGACTGGTGTGAGGTAGAATCTCAGGGTTGTTTTGATTTGCATTTCCCTGATGACTAAGGATGTTGAACATTTCTTTAGGTGCTTCACAGCCATTCAGTATTCATCAATTGAGAATTCTTTGTTTAGCTCTGTACCCCATTTTTAATAAGGTTATTTGGTACTCTGGAGTTTAACTTCTTGAGTTCTTTGTATACATTGGATATTAGCCCTCTATCAGATATAGGGTTGGTAAAGATCTTTTCCCAATTTGTTGGTTGCCATTTTGTCCTATTGACAGTGTCTTTTGCCTTACAGAAGCCTTGCAGCTTTATGAGGTTCCATTTGTCAATTCTTGATCTTAGAGCATAAGCTATTGGCATTCTGTTCAGGAAAATTTCCCCTGTGCCTATGTGCTCGAGGTTCTTCCCCACTTTCTTTTCTATTAGTTTCAGTGTATCTGGTTTGATGTGGAGGTCCCTGATCCACTTGGACTTGAGCTTTCTACAAGGAGATAGGAATGGTTCGATTTGTATTTTTTCTACATGTTAACCGCCAGTTGAGCTAGCACCATCTGTTGAAAATGCTGTCTTTTTTCCACTGTATGGATTTAGCTCCTTTGTCAAAGATCAAGTGACCATAGGTGTGTGGGTTCATTTCTGGGTCTTCAATTCTGTTCCATTGATCTACCTGCCTGTCACTGTACCAATAACATGCAGTTTTTATTACAATTGCTTTGTAGTACAACTTAAGGTCTGGGATTGTGATTCCAATAGAGGTTCCTTTATTGTTGAGAATAGTTTTGGCTATCCTGGGTTTTTTGTTGTTCCAGATGAATTTGCAAATTGCTCTTTCTAAGTCTGTGAAGAATTGAGTTGGAATTCTGATGGGGATTGCATTGAATCTGTAGATTGCCTTTGGTAAAATGGCCGTTTTTACTATATTAATCCTGCCAATCCATGAGCATGGGAGATCTTTTCATCTTCTGAGATCTTCAATTTCCTTCTTCAAAGACTTGAAGTTCTTGTCAAATAGATCTTTTACTTGCTTAGTTAGAATCACATCAAGGTTTTTATATTATTTGTAACTATTGTGAAGGGTATTATTTCCCTAATTTCTTTCTCCGACTGTTTATCCTTTGTATAGAGGAAGGCCTCTGATTTGCTTGAGTTAATTTTATATCCAGCTACTTTGTTGATGTTGTTTATCAGGTTTAGGAGCTTTCTGGTGGAATTTTTGGGGTCACTTAAGTATACTATCATATCATCAGCAAATAGTGATAATTTGACTTCTTCTTTTCCAATTCGTATCCCTTTGATCTCCTTTTGTTGTCAAATTGCTTAGGCTATGACTTCAAGTACAATATTGAATAGGTAGGGAGAAAGTGGGCAGCCTTGTCTAGTTCCTGATTTTAGTAGGATTGCTTTAATTTTCTCTCCATTTAGTTTGAGGTTGGCTACTGGTTTTCTATATATTGCTTTTACTATGTTTAATTATGGGCCTTGAATTCCTGATCTTTCCAAGACTTTTAACATGAAGGGATGTTGGATTTTGTCAAATGCTTTCTCAGCATCTAATGAGATGATCATATTTTTTTTTGAGTTTGTTTATATAGTGAATTACTTTGATGGATTTCAGTATATTGAACCATTACTGCATCCCTGAGATGAACTACGTGATCATGGTGGATGATCATTTTGATGTATTCTTTGATTCGGTTTGCAAGAATTTTATTGAGTATTTTTGCATCGATATTCATAAGGGAAATTGGTCTGAAGTTTTCTTTCTTCATTAGGTCTTTGTGTGGTTTAGGTATAAGAGTAATTGTGGCTTCATAGAATGAGTTGGGTAGAGTGCCTTCAGTTTCTATTTTGTGGAATAGTTTGAGGAGTATTGGTATTAGGTCTTCTTTGAAGGTTTGATAAAACTCTGCACTAAACCCATGTGGTCCTGGGCTTTTTTTGGTTGGGAGACTATTAATGACTGTTTCTATTTCACTAGCAGATATGAGACTTTTTAGATTGTTGATCTGATCTTGATTTAACTTTGGTACCTGGTATCTGTATAGAAAATTTTCCATTTCATCCAAGTTTTCCAGTTTTGTTGAGTATAGGCTTTTGTAGTAGGATCTCATGATTTTTTGGATTTCCTCAGTGTCTGTTGTTATGTCTCCTTTTTCATTTCTGATCTTGTTAATTAGGATACTGTCTGTGTGCCCTCTAGTTAGTCTGTCTAAGGGTTTATCTATTTTGTTGACTTTCTCAAAGAACCAGCTCCTGGTTTGGTTGATTGCTTCTTTGTATAGTTCTTTTTGTTTCCATTTGGTTGATTTCAGCCCTCAGTTTGATTATTTCCTGCATTCTACTCCTCTTGAGTGAATTTGCTTCTTTTTGTTTTAGAGCTTTCAGATGTGCTGTCAAATTGCTGATGTATGCTCTCTCCAGTTTCTTTTCTCTTAGGACTGCTTTCATTGTGTCCCATAAGTTTGGGTATATTGTGGTTTATTTTCATTAAACTCTAGAAAGTCTTTAATTTCTTTCTTTATTTCTTCCCTGATCAAGTTATCATTGAGTAGAATGTTGTTAACCTTCCACATGTATGTGGGCTTTCTATTGTTTATGTTGTTATTGAGGAGCAGCCTTAGTCCATGGAGATTTGATAGAATGCAAGGAATTATTTCAATTTCCTTGTATCTGTTGAGGCCTGATCTGTAACCAATTATATGGTCAGTTTTGGAGAAGGTACCATGAGGTGCTGAGAAGAAGGTATATCCTTTTGTTTTAGGATAAAAAGTTTTATAGATAGCTGTTAAATCCATCTGTTTCATAACTTCTGCTAGTCTCACTGTGTCCTTGTTTAGTTTCTGTTTCCATGATCTGTCTATTACAGAGAGTAGGTGTTGAAATCTCCCACTATTATTGTGTGAGGTGCAATGTGTGCTTTGAGCTTTAGTAAAGTTTCTCTTATGAATGTAGATGCCCTTGCATTTGGAGCATAAAGGTTCAGAATTGAGAATTCATCTTGGTAGATCATACCTTTGATGAATATGAAGTGTTCCTCCTTATCTTTTTTGATCACTTTAGGGTGAAAATCGAATTTATTCAATATTATAATGGCTACTCCAGATTTTTTCTTAGGACCATTGGCTTGGAGAATTGTTTTCCAGCCTTTTATTTTGAGGTAGTATCTGTCTTTGTCACTGAGGTGGGTTTCCCGTATGCAACAAAATGTTGGGTCCTGTTTACGAACCCAATCTGATAGTCTATGTCTTTTTATTAGGGAATTGAGTCCATTGATATTAATATATGTTAAAAAAAGTAATTGTTGCTTCCTGTTATTTTTGTTGTTAGGGCTGGAATTCTGTTCATGTGGCTATCGTCTTTTAGTTTTGTTGGAAGATTACATTTTTGCTTTTTCTAGGATGTAGTTCCCCTCCTTGTGTTGGAGTTTTCCATTTATTACCTTTTGAAGGGCTGGATTCGTGGAAATATATTGTGTGAATTTGGTTTTGTCATGGAATACTTCAGTTTCTCCGTCTATGGTGATTGAGAGTTTTGCTGGATATAGTAGCCTAGGCTGGCATTTGTGTTCTCTTAGAGTCTGTATGACATCTGCCCATGATCTTCTAGCTTTCAGAGTCTCTGTTGAGAAGTCTGGTGTAATTCTGATAGGCCTGCCTTTATATGTTACTTGACCTTTTTCCCTTACTGCTTTAATATTCTTTCTTTGTTTTGTGCATTTGGTGTTTTGACAATTATGTGGCTGGAGGAATTTCTTTTTTGGTCTAGTTTATTTGGAGTTCTGTAGGCTTCTTGTATGTTCATGGGCATCTCTTTCTTTAGGTTAGGGACATTTTCTTCTATAATTTTGTTGAAGATATTTACTGGCCCTTTAAGTTGGAGGTCTTCACTCTCTTCTATACCTATTATCCTTAGGTTTAGTCTTCTCATTGTGTCCTGGACTTCCTGGGTTAGGAACTTTTTGCATTTTGCATTTTCTTTGACTGTTGTGTCAATGTTTTCTAAGGTGTCTTCTGCCCCTGAGATTCTCTCTTCTATCTCTTGTATTCTGTTGGTGATGCTTGCATCTATGGCTCCTGATTTCTTTCCTAGGTTTTGTATCTCCAGGGTTGTCTCTCTTTCTGATTTCTTTATTGTTTCTACTTCCATTTTTAGGTCTTGGATGGTTTTGCTCAATTCCTTCACCTATTTATTTGTGTTTCCCTGTAATTCCTTAAGGGATTTTTGTGTTTCATCTTTAAGGGCTTCTACTTGTTTACTGGTGATCTCCTGTAATTCTTTATGGGATTTTTTTGTACCTCTTTACCTGTGTTCTCCGGTATTTGTTTAAGGGAGTTATTCATGTCCTTCTTAAATTCCTCTAGCACCATCGTGAAATATGATTTTAGATCCAAATCTTGCTTTTCCGGTGTTTTTGGATACCCAGGACTTATTGGGGTAGGAGTACTACTTTCTGATGAAGCCAAGTAGTCTTGGTTTCTGTTGGTAAGATTCTTGCGTTTGCGTTTTGCCATCTGTTGATCTCTGGTGTTAGATGTTCTTGTTGTCTCTGACTAGAGGTTGTTCTTCTTGTGGGTCTGTAAGCCAGTGTCAATACTGGGAGATCAGCTCTCCTCTGGTAAATCCTGGGCGCAGATGGTTGTGGATCAGTTGACCGTCCTGAGTCCTGGGGTCAGAGTACACCCTGGAGACAGGCTCTCTGCTTGTGGGAAAGGTGCAGAGAGGGCTGTGGGTCTCTTGTTCTTCCTAGGTGTGGTCGGAGGTAGAAATCATCCTGACCAGGCTGCTCTGTGACTTGTGAGGCTTGTGCCTCCGGGCTAGTCCTGAAGTAGAAAGTCATCAGGGACAAAATGGCAGATCTCATCTGGGTCCTTGGGTTAAAGCACTCCCTGAAGGTTGGCTCTCTGCTTGCAGGGAGGGGACAGAGAGTGTTGCAGATCCATGCTGTCACTCCAAGGCTGAGAGGATCCTTTTGTTACTGTATTAAAATGTTGCCTGGTATAGGGTCAATGAAATGCCTTAGTACATTTAATGGAAGCCATTAAGCCTGACAGTTCTTGGAACTTGCAGCTGAAAGGATGAATTCCTCTGAGTTGTCACCTGATCTTCACACACACACACACACACACACACACACACACTCACACTCATACACACTCACACACACACCACACACCACACACACACACACACACACACACACACACACACATACTCACATATACCACACACACAAACCCCACATGTATATGTCCTCCAAATAAATAAATAAATAAATAAATAAATAAATAATCAAATAAATATGAAAAAAAGAATCATACTTGGTATGAAGCAGGTACTTAATACATGTTTATTAAATTATTAAATGAATGAAGTAGTCTTAGTAAATTCCCTTGAGGTTATTTTTCCTACTAATAAAAAGTTACTTTTTTCCTCTAGATATTTCAGTAATGACTGACTTGCATTTTGTATATATACATCTAGCACAGTGCTCGCCATATCAAATGTATTTAGGACTTGTGCTGTATTGCCTTCTTGGCTCCTGCAGCTCATTCCTCTGCTGTCTATCAAGGTTGTAGACACCCCAACACACTCCATGTCCTTGCTGCCACACTAGTCTCTTGGGTGAGCTAGCAGCTAGATGGCTCAGTAGGTAGACACCTGCTACCTAGCCTACTGATCTGAATTTGTTTTCTGGGACCCCCTTGACAGAAGGAGAGCATTTTCTCACCAGTTGTCTTCTGGCTTCTATATGGTGCAGTAGTATGCATGCACCCTTCCCTATGGACAAAGAAGAAGTTAAATAAAATCTTAATTTAAAAACTCAAGTCACTAAGTTACGCTTTGTCAAACGGACTTTACCTGATGTGTCGGGCATTCTTCAGGGCAAATTTAGTAATTTCTCTTGTGTCTTTTTCTTCCAGTGCTCCTCTCTTGTCCCCTTCCTGAACTTCCTGCTCTCTGCTCTCTTCCTTTTTTTTTTTATGCCTTCTACCCCATACTACTCTCCTTTTGTTGTTTTTAAATTCATTTTATTTTTATTTTAATTTTTATCTTGATATTATTTTACTAAGTTAAATAAGTAAAACCCTAGATACATACCAATAAGTATTGAAACAAAGGAATTAAACAGATACTTGAAAATCCTGGTTCATTACACAATTCTTGAAGTATCAATAGAAAAAAGTAACTCAATATCCATGAACGAATTGCATACAAAATAGAGCTTAGATTTATAATACCCACTAAACAGGAATGTGTGTATGATACATGTTGAAACAGGATGAGTCAAGGAAATATGCTAATTTTCATAATCTTGGAGCAAAAGACAGATTTGATGGGGTTTCAGTCCTATCCACTATTTAGATCAGATAAACTTGCAAAGACAGAAAGTAGATTTGATTTAGGAAAGGCATGGGGTATGGGAGAATGGGAAGTTATAAAAGTTCTCCCTGCAGTTGTGGAAATCCATGAATAGTAGCAAACATATGTAGATCCAGTACTTGGAAAGCTGAGATGAGGAACAAGTTCAACTTCAAGGCCAGCCTGGGCTACAGAGTGGCTCCTATCTGCCATTTTTTTTTTTCTTTTACTCTGAAACAGTGTAGGATTTGAAGAATTAACTATTTGTTTTAGTAAAGAAAAGGAGATACAAAGAAGAGAATAATTAAATTATCCCTTCTTTTTACATTTGATCTAATCCTGTACTTAAAAGCTGCTAAAGACATCACTAGAAAACAGATCTGAACTACTCTCCTTTTTAATTCCCACATTTTTCTCATTACCTTTATCTGTTTCCTTGTGTGTTTTTTTGTTTGTTTCTTTTTATTTGCCAAAGTGACCATGAAAAAGTTATATAGAAAGACAATGGTCAGGTGACTTTTTAAGGCGGGACCAGCTGGGAGGCAAAGGCCTCAGAAGTGGCAGGGAAGCTGGGACAGGATCCGTTCTACCTCCATCTATACCTTGGAGGGACAGCTAATCCACAGCCCTCTCTGCCCTTTCCCTGAAAGCAGAAAGTTTGCCTCCAGGGAGTACTTTGATCCAGGGACTCAGGACAGTTCTGGTTATCCCAAAACACAGGAAAAGCAAGATTTGGATCTAAAATCATATCTCACAATGGTGATAGAGGGATTTAAGAAGGACATGAATAACTCCCTTAAACAAATATAGGAGAACACAGGTAAACAGGTTCAAGCCCTTAAAGAGGAAACAGAAAAATCCCTTAAAGAATTACAGGAAAGCACAACCAAACCAGGTGATGGAATTGAACAAAACCATCCAGGACCTAAAAATGGAAGTAGAAAGAGTTAAGAAATCACAAAGAGAGACAACTTTGGAGATAGAAATCCTAGGAAAGAAATCAGGAACTTCCTTCCTTCTTAAAAGGGGGAACAAAATACCCATGGAAGGAGTTGCAGAGAACAATCATAGAGCAGAGACTGAAGGAAGGATAATCCAGAGACTGCTTCACCTGGGAATCCTTCCCATATTCAATCATCAAATCCAGACACTATTGTGGATGCCAGCAAGTGCTGGCTGACAGGAGTCTGATATAGCTCTTTCCTGAGAAGCTCTGACAGTACCCGACTAATACAGAAGTAGAGGCTCACAGCCATCCATTGGACTGAGTACAGGGTCCCCAATGAAGTAGCTAGAGAAAGGACCCAAGGAGCTGAAGGGTTTGCAGCTCCTTAGGTCGAACAACAATATGAACTAACTAGTACCCTCAGAACTCCCAGGGACTAAACCATCAACCAAAGAATACACATGGTGGGACTCATGGCTCCAGCAGCATATGTAGCAGAGGATGGCCAAGTAGGTCATCAATGGGAGGAGAGGCCCTTGGCTCTGTGAAGGTTCTATGTCCCAGTGTAGGGGAATGCCAGGGGTAGGAAGTGGGAGAGAGTGGGTTGGTGAGTAGGGAGCAGGTGGAATGAACAGGTTTTTTTTTTTTATTTTAATTTTAATTTTATTATTTTTTTTTCTTTTTTTGGAGGGGAAACTGAGAAAGATAACATATGACATGTAAATAAAGAACATATCTAATAAAAAAAAAGAAAAAAAAAGAAAGACAATAGTCCTGGTGCATCACAAAAACCAAGCACATGATTCTTTGCTTTAAAATATGTTATAGTTTATTAGAAATGGAATTGACTTTATATATGATTTCTCATAGTTGCTCCTCTACCTAAAGTAAAACTGCATTGTATCTGGTAAGCTCATCACAAACAGGAAACACTGTGAGTCAAAATGTATGTCATACATCTAACCTGCTAAGTGTCTATGACAGCATGTAGGGAGAGGCGCTGATTCCCTAATTGATTCTTGATTTGGTCAATAAAGAAGGCAGAAATCAATTGCTGGATGTAGGTTAAAAGGTGGGACTTCTGGGTCCCAGGAGGAAGAAGAGACATGAGGAAAGAGAATGGGCTTCTTAGTCAGGCTTTGGAATGGGAAGCACACAACAGCCATATAAGGCTAGCTAATAAAGTTTGGGCAGGAGGTTCTGTGCCCAGCAATTGTATTATCTGGCAAGTTCTAAGATAATAAAACTGTCAATGTTTTTCTTTCACAAAGCAAAGATGGGCAGAGAAAGAGAGAAGCTGGGGAGGTAGCTGGCAGCTTAGCAAAGCTAGCTGGGAGGGTCTGGGGACACAAGCGCAGCTCCCAGGAAGGACAGTAGCTGGCTGTTGGAGGAGGTAAGTTGGGAGGAATGGACAAGCTGGGAGTGGGACCAGCATGGCAGCCAACCTCAGAGCTAAGCCAGGAGTGAGGGCCACAGTTCTGGGTAAAGGAGGAAGTGTCATTTTTAAAAAATTACAACAACAGAGGGTATAACTTGTTCCTGGGCCTTTCTTTTTCTGGCTCCTTGAGGACAGGAAGGGACAGGCCCTTCTCTGTCATATCTTCAGTCATTATGATTCTGCTTTGCCACAGGCCTAAATGCACCTGGACCAGTTGACCGTTGACTTAGACTTCTGAAACTATGAGCCAAAATAATGTTCCTCTTAAATTGTATCTCAAATGTTTTGTCACAGTGATTCCAACCCTCTCAGAAAAGCATATACAGATGTTGATATCTGAAGCTCTTGGACCTTTAATTTTGGATCTAATATAAATGGACTTTCTTTAGACTTTTCTTGACTTCACTCTCCACATGTTCTAAATGGAAGACCCTGGGTTAGATAGCATGTCAAGGTCCTATTGCTATGATAATATGTGGCAAATAACTACCAAGTATCAGTCATACATAGAAATAGGCCCTTGATTAATTCTCCAAGTCAAAGCCTTTTCAGCCCATCAGTAGGAGCTGTTCAGTGGGTTAGCCCGTTTATGATGGTAGCACCCTACGATCTAATCACCCCTCAATAACACTAACAGCTGTGGATCAGGTGTTCAACACACAGACTTTTGGAGGGCCCTTCATTTGTATGCTCAGTAAGTTCTTGGCCCTGGTTTTTCTGATATGGTTTTAATATCCCTATGCCCACATATTTCCAGTCTACTTTGATTATAGGGGGTAAGTTCTTACTTTTAAGTGCCTCTTGGTTGGTGTTGGGCAGGTGGTGGTAGTTAGGTGCACAAATAAGACATCAAATCCTGCTTTGTAAAACGAAGTCATTGGAGGCAAGGCACAGCCTAAAGGCCAGGTCCACACGATATAGACTTTTTACTTTTACGTGCATCTCAGTTGGTCCTGGGCAGGTAGTATTCTTTATGTGCACCACATGATGTCAAGTTCTGCTTGGTAAAATGAAGTCATTGGAGGTAAGGCACAGCCTAAAGGCCAGTTCCACACACCAAAGGGGAGGGCACAGGATTACTTTCTTTGCTACCTAGAAGCGTTATTTTTTTTCTATTTTTCAGTGATGTTCTCATTTCACCACTAACTTATGAAAAAAGTGTGTTGGTGGTATTTAGATGTCAAAAACAGTAAGAGAAGGACATGTGTTTGCACCTGAAACGGTGACTTCTGTTTCTTATCGTAGATTCCTCTTTCAATGTGAGGCTAGAGGGAGGAGACCTCTATATCAATATAACCACTGGCATTTAGTTAACCTTTCACCACAGGACCTGCAGTTCCCAGTTGCTATGGATAACAAAGATAGGAAAAAAAAACAAACACTGTTCAGAAAGTTGCTTAGTGTTCCTATGCAAAGAGACATCAGTGAGAACAGACAGAAAACAGAGCAGTTCTATGAAAGCCCAGTGGCAGGCAGGAGGGCTAAGATATAGGAAGAGAGGAGCAGGGGATGGAGGGAAGGATGAGTCACTTAATTGCAAAGAGGAGCCAAAGACCTGGTGGACAGAAAGCTTAGTTGGCAGTGGAGACAGGCCTGGCTAGAGCCAAGGTTTGGGGGGTGAGGGGAAGCTGTCTTCTGGTCAGGCTCTGTCTCCACTTGCTGCTGCACCTTACAGTAAACACACCCCCATGTACTCAGTCTCAGGACTCTCCATTACAACCTGTGTGGGGACAACAGAAGCTTTGTAGCTAGGGAGAACCGGAGTTTGAATTTTGGCCACAGGAATCACCGTGTGACTCTAAAGATGTCATCTAGCTTTTGTGGACCTGTTTCCTCATTGTTTTGACGCTTTTGATGACTCAATGAGCTACTCTATGCAAAGTATTCAGTGGGGGTTTCAAAGAGCTCAACACGAATAGCTCTCATCACTAAGATCCACCCACGAGTGGATGAGCGGTCAGGGTGGTAGCAAGAGTTAGAAACGATGAAATGAGGGATTGGAGAGATGAATCAGTAGGATTCCTTAAGGGCTCCTTCTGCCTCCTAGAGGAACTGAGTTTGATTTCCAGTACCCACATCAGCTGACTCATGGCTTCCTGTAGCTCCAGCTCCCGGTGAGCAGACATCTCTGCCCTTCAACAGTACTCATAGGCCCATAACCTCCCACTGGTGCCCCACTCCCCCTAATAAATAAAAATAAGATAAAGTCCTAAAAAAGGATGATGTCTTTCGCTTCAGAGACTTCAGAGTTTATTTTTCATCTATATCATGCCCTTCCTGATTTTCAGTTCAGAGGAAATCACCCTGGGTTTTGGGCTAGGTCATATCCTTGCAGTCTCTGCTAAGTTGATGGGTATCCCCCTCAGGCAAGCCCCTCTTTCATGTCCTCTTCCTGTGCTGAGGCATTATGGGATCAACTGGTCTGATCTTTGTGCTGGCTACCACAATTTCCTCCCCATGCCCCAGGGGGTGTATCCTCTCCCTGGACACTTGCTGAGGCAAGATCTACTTAGAGTTCCCCTCACCTTTCCTGCTTCCTGTCATTACATGTTTTCCCCCTGGTTGTTTACATCTTCAGGAGATGTTTGCAAAAAGAAGAATATATATATATATATATATATATATATATATAT
>NW_022196891.1:58813403-58845173 GCF_008632895.1 Mastomys coucha
ATATATATATATATATACAAGAGGAAAACCACAATGAGACATGATCCCGAGTCTCACATTTGAATTATACTATGGTTGTTTTTTCTTAGCCAACCCTCGCCATTATTGTCTTTCCTGATGGATTTCTGAATTCACCTTTATATATTCTCCCCTCCCCTCCCATAAAATAACTTCCTTCATCATTTTTTTTTTAGTTTTTTTTTCCACATGAACGCTCAATGTATTTTTCTAGACTGATAGTAAGCAATAGAAACTGGATGAATTAAAAAAAAAAAAGTTGGGCAGTGGTGGCGCACGCCTTTAATCCTAGAACTTGGGAGGCAGAGGCAGGCAGATTTCTGAGTTCGAGGCCAGCCTGGTCTACAGAGCTATACAGAAAAACCCTATCTCAAAAAAACCCCATCTTGAAACACCGAGGGGGTGGGGAAGAAACTGGATGAATTATAACGAAGTTCTCACTGAGAGATTTTTTTTAATTTAAAATTTTATTTTTTTAAGTGTATGGGTGTTTACTTGCATGTGTGCTGCCTTAGTGCTTCTATGCTGTGTTAAAACATCATGACCAATGTAGGGAGGAAAGAGTTTATTTGACGTACATATCCTAAATCACACTCAATTGATGAAAACCAAGGCAAGAACTCAAGCAGGTTTGGAACCTACAGGCAGGAGCTGATGCAGACACCATGGAGGGATGCTGCTTACTGGCTTGCTCTTCATGGCTTGCTTAGCCTGCTTTCTTATAGGACCCAGGACCATCAGAACAGGAATAGCACCATACCCTCAACGAACTGGGCCCTTGCACATTAATCATTAATTAAGAAAATATCCTACAGGTTTGCCTACAGTCTGATCTTATGGAGGAATTTTCTCAATTGAAACTCCCTCCTCTCCAGTAACTCTACATGTGTCAACTTGATATAAAACTAGCCAGCACATGTGTATATGACATGGATGCAGTGCCTGAAGAGGCCAGAAGAGGGCATCACACCCCCTGAAGCTGTAGTCACGGACAACTATGAGCAGCCATGTGGGTGCAAGGACCAAGATCCTCTGGTGACACAGACAACACTCTTAAATGCTGAGTTAACTTTCCAATGTTGGTTTTTTTTTTTGTGTGTGTGTGTGTTTACTTAGTTTTTGTTCTGTTTCGTTTTGTTTTTCTTTTTCTTTTTTCTTCTTAAAAGTTCATTCCCACTAAAAGAGAAACCCTGTCCCAGTGAGACCGAAACTCCAGATAGTAACATAACAAGTCTTCTTATTGAAAGCCGCGTGTCAGGTACTCACAGCCGCCACGTTACTGTCACCTCTAGCCACTCTGTGAAGTTAGGTAGAAAGTGAACTTGTCCCCCATACCTCTCTCTGTCTCTCTGTCTCTCTGTCTCTGTCTCTCTCTCTTCCTCTCTCTCTCTTTGTGTGATAGAAATTTTCTTCTGGGTCTAGAGGAAAGAAGAACAAGACCAAGGTGGCTGCAGGGTCTGCTCCTGGGAGACTCTTTCTTGATTTGCAAGTGTCTGACCTAGCTTCTTTACATAGCTTTTCCATTGTACACAAAAAAGAGGGCGGGTGAGGGAGTCTTCGTACTTTACCACATTCACTGATGAGACATGTTTAGAAGGTTAAGGTTTTTTTTTTTTTTTTTTTTTTTTTTACCTAGTTACTCCAACGATTCTTCCATTATAGCTGAAAAACTATGGCCAGCCAGGATTCAAAGGCAATCCTATTGCGTTAGTGTTCCTCATGGATGGAGGGGACCAGAGATATCATCTGATGAAACAGGAAAAAGCCTGCTGAAACTAGCATGAGGTCTGCAGCAGAAAAGGTCTTAAATTTCCAAAACATAGCATGACAGACAGCTCAGTATATGTGTGCATCTACATAGTCTTGCTTTTACCTCACTTTTTCTGATACTTTCCAATGTCAGCTGTTTGTCGTTCTTTCATTTTGACGACTGCGTCTCACGCAGCCCAGGCTGGCCCTCAACTCCCTATGTAGCTAAGACAAGCTTAGAACTCTAGCTTTCATCTTCTTGCTCCCAAATGGCAGGGATTATAGGTATATACTACCAGGCCGGGCTTTTGCTTTTCATGTCCATTTTAATCATTATACTCTTATCTGACCTTTAAAAGTCATTGGCTTTGAAGGCTAACTACCTTGAAGGCTCACCCTCCTTAACTGCTCTTGCCAAAGAGTATACCAGAACGGAGAAGGAGAACTTCTATGGGGCTTCCTTATGTTAGGATATACTGTGGTGTGATGGGGGAGGCTGCTGTACCTGTGTGAGCTCAGGGAAAGTTTTCCTTTTTCTTTTTGGATTTCCAGTTTCAAGATTCTTATGACGGGCCATGATGAGTGATGGCTGTAGTGTGTGTGGTTTTTCTCACTGATGCAACTAACTCCTGATTACAGTTGGGACTTTTCCCCACTGGTCATTGCAGACCTGTGCGGTGGAGTTTTCCTATCTTGCCGTTTGCTTTTTATGTCTCGTTTGCTCAGTCAGACTTTATTTCAGGTTTCAATCAGTACCTACCCAGAGAGACCACTCATCATGGGTAATCAGACGCTCATATTGATCTTCAGTCGTAACAATGAGAAATAAGACCAGGACCAAAGGCTAAGGCCGACTGAATGGAGAAAACACATCTAGGTTTATTTAGAGTGATTCTATAATAATAATAATAATAATAATAATAATAATAATAATAATGTTGTTATAATCTTAACTTTGGGAATGAACTGCTGGGATGCTAAGGCCTTCAAACTTGTTGACAGTTTTGTATGTACATATGCACGTATGTATATATGTATGTATGTTATTTTCACCTTCCTCCCATTTTTCTTTTTCATCTCCTTCCTTCTCCTGCCAAGCCCCTTCTTCTCCCTAGATTGCCCTCCTATTTCCATGTCTTTTGTCTTGTTTTTCTTGGGACCACTGAGTTTAATTAGAACTGCTTGCATGAACATACCCGGGGCTTATTTACAAGAGTGGACACTGCGTAACAGGAGTCTGGGCACTGAAGCAAACGCCTCCCCTTCCCCAGCAATCATTAATTGCCAACAGCATCTCAGGGAGCCTGTGGTGGCTCAGGAGCCCCTCCCCTATCCATGATGGAAAGTCCACAGCCTCATCTTGTGCAAGGAACCACAGCTACTGAATATTAACGACTTCTCTTGAGCATTTAGTATATACTCTCTTTTGCATGCTTCCTACATAGTAGTTCCACTTAACTTTCATACAAACCTTGAACAACAACAACAACAGCAGCACCAGCAACAACAACAACAACAGCAGCAGTACCAGGGACAACAACAACAACAACAACAACAACAACAATAAATTAGGGCTTAGAGAAAATAGGGAGAAAGGCTATACGGTGTCTGGGATTAGAATTCAGTGATCCTAATCTTATGGTACTAAATAAAGAAAAATGCCGCAGAGGCAGAGTGTGCCAGTAACTCCAACCAAGTTACACCAACTCTTTGCTTTTGTTTCCTCGCCTATGTAATGAGGAAAAGAGAGCAGTTCTTGAAAAGCGTGGTGTGCTTAAATGAGAAGGTGCATCAACTGAGCTCTGGGTTTGCAAATTCCATCTCTCTGTGCAGTCTAAACGTGGCTTGTGGTAGCAGCTCACAGTGACTCTGTCCCAGTGAATTAGAAATCTCCCTGCTTCCTTCACCTTTCACATGGAGCCCAGTTGGTCTTGTTGCTCAGGTTCCACGGCCTGTTGGATCTCATCATCTGTGTCCTCTGTTGTCCTATCCCAGAACTCAAGGCCTTTCACATCTTATCTGAACTATGATGGACTCCGCACTCATCTTCCTGTTTGAAGCCCTGTCTTGCTGGGATTGCCTGTCGAGCACAAGCCAGACAGCTGGCTTGGCAAAGCCCAAATCTAATCTGATGCCAATTCTCCTTTGAAGTCAGTCCCTATTTGAAAGTTCCCAGCAACTTTCCACTAACTATGTGATAAACAGGCTTTCCCCAGTCCCCAGCCTGGGTGCGGACCTCACCTCCTGACATTGCACTCATCTTTTACCTTTACTGTGTACTGTCATTTTCTTTTCTCCAAGCATCTCTTCCTCCTCCCTTTCTATTGAAAATAAATTCTTTTCTCCTACAGAATATCTTGACTGCAGTTTCCCTTCCCTCTACTCCTTCCAGTTCCTTCTCTGCCTCTCCCAACCAGATCTACTCCCATTCTGTCTCTCATTAGAAAAGAACAAATTTCTAAGTGATAACAACAAAACATAACAAAATGAAATATAATAAGATAAAACAAAAACCATCACATTGAAGTTAGACAAGGCAAACCAACAACAGGAAAAGGGCCCAGGAGAAGGCACAGGAATCAGAGACCCTCTTGTTCTCACTCTCAGGAGTCCCATAAAGATACTAAACTGAAAGCTATAGTACATATGCATAGGACCTGGTGCAGGCCCATGCAGGCCCATGCTTGCTGCTTGAGTCTCTGAGCTTTGCCCAGTTTACTGAGAGGGCCTTGTGGGTTTTTTGTTTGTTTGTTTGTTTGTTTATTTTGGGTATTTTTTTGTGTATTTGGATTTGTGTGTGTCCTCCTCCATCCACACTGCCTCTGACACTCTTTTCTGCCTCCTCTTCTTCAGGGTTCCTTGAGCTCTGATTTGAGCCCAAGGTAGGATTTGATAGAGACAACCCATTTCAAGCAGTGTGTTCCAAGGTTGTCTCTGCTTAGTGTCTGGCTACGAGTCTCTGTATTTGTTGACATCTGCGACAGGGGGAAGCTTCTCTGCTCATGGCTGAATAAGTCACTGACCTCTAAGTATAGCAGACTATCATTAGGAGTCATTGTACTGTTACTTATTTTTGACCAGTATTATTTGGTTTTACCCTAGATTTCTGGGCTATCTAGTTTCTGGTTCTTAGTCACCCAGGCAGTGTCAGGTATGGGTTCCGTCTCATGGAGGGGTCTTAAGTCAAGTCAGATATGGTTGGTCACTCGCACAAGCTTTGTGCCACCATTGCCCTGGCATATTTTACAGGCAGGATAGACTGTAGATAAGAGATTTTGTGGCTGTGTTGGTGGTAACATTTCTCTTTTGATAGCCTGAAGAGTGCCTTCCTGTACCAAAGACTCTAGAACAAGGGAGTGAAGGTTCTACGTAGGTACCAGCTTGACTTCTCCATGGTTAATGAGTTGGATAGGTGTTAACTTCAGCAATGGGGTCTTATTGTCTGAGGAAAAAGAAAATCTATTGTCTTGGAAACAGCCTGGGTTGTTTGGGGATTCCCCAAGGGACCACTTTGACCAACAACTCAATTGGATGTAACATATTCCTGTTACTGGAAACTTCATTTGGTGACAAGAGAGGGCCAGTTAGGATTCTGTCTCTCTCATTTTTTGGAAACTTCATTCGGATAGCCCTCATATATTTTAGGAAGTTTCCGCTACACTAGGTTTTCCTACCACCCCTCCATTCTAGATGTCTCTCACCACATTTTTGATTCAACTCATCTCCCCTCCCTAGCTCTTAATCCTGTTCCTGTCTTCCTCTGCCCCTAGTCCGCCCATAAAATCTGTTCTATTTTCTCCCTCCAGGGAGACCTATGTGTACCCCCAGTCCCTTCCTCTATGCCTGTCCTCTCTGGATCTTTGGATTGTAGCTTGGTTATCATTTATTTAATGGTTAATATTCACATACAAGTGAATACACACCATATTTATCTTTCTGGGTTTGGGTTACCTTCCAGAGGATGATGTTTTTTTTCTAGTTCCATACATTTACCTGAAAATTTTATGATGTCATTTTTTAACAGCTGAGTAATACTCCTTTGTATCAATGTACCACAGATCCTTTTCCATTCTTCTGATGAGGGAGATTTAGGTTGTTTCCAATTTCTGGCTACTATGAATAGAGCAACAGTGAACATGGTTGAGCAAATGTCCTTGCGGTAGGATGAAGCATCCTTAGGGTATATGAGGGTATATGACCCAGAGTGACATATGTGGATCTGAAGCATCTCATACTTTTTTTTTTTTGTCTTGGGATTCTCAGACTTACTGGTACAGTTGCCTAGAATGTACTTCCCCTTGTTCTTTCTTTAGCTGATGTATGCAAAGCCTTTGTTAAACTCTTATCTCTTTGGCTAGGCCATTGATGACATAATAACCAAAGTCATGCTGTCTCCTTTTATTACTACTTGTATTAGTACTCTGTGCTATTTGTATATGTGTGTGTGTGTGTGTGTGTGTGTGTGTGTGTGTGTGTGTGATTAATTGCCAACCTAGATGTCTTAGCTTAGGCTGCACTGATAGCGTACTATAGTATAAAGACAAAGTAGAGTTAACAAATATTTACTTCTATAGTTTTGAAACCAAAAAGAGTAAGTCCAAAACATCAGAAGATTCAATATCTGACAAGGGTCTCTGTTCCTAGTTTGCAGATGGATACCTTCTTGGTGTAACATCGGTGAGAGATACCTAAATTGGATCTCTTCTTAGAAGGACACAGGAATCCTACCTGAAGATGCATCCACATGATCCCTTACTAAAGGCTCAACATCAAAATACTATCACACTAAGGAATATGGCTTCAAGGTATAAATTTGGGGAGAACACAAATATTTATTCCCCAGCACTAAAATTTTTTAATGTGTGTGTACAAGTGTTTTTCAGTCTGTTTTCTCTGGCAATATGAGCTCTAAGAAGGTAGGAATTGTATTCTTTAGTGGAAACTACTAAGGATGGATGGGAAAAAATAGGACCAGAGAGAGAGATAAGTCAGTGAAGTATAGGCCATGCCAGCATGAGGACCGAGCTTGATGTCTAGAACCAATATAAAAGATAAAACACAGCATGTTGAACAAGTTTGTAATCCAAGCATGGGGAGGCTGAGATAGACAGACCCCTGGAGCTTATTGGCCCAGCCCAATCAGTGAGTTCCAGGCTAGTGAGAGATCCTGTCTCAACTAACAAGGTGGTTGGTGCCTGAAGAACAATAACTAAGATTGATCTCTACTTTCCACGTCCATGCACACACATGTGTATGTGCACATATATGAAAAAAAACACACAAATAGAGGAGAGAGGAGAGGTGAGAGAGAAAGAGAGAGAGAGAGAGAGAGAGAGAGAGAGAGAGAGAGAGAGAGAGAGAGAGAGAGAGGCAGGAGTCACAAGGAGAGACTAAGAATAGCAGACAGCAGGTGACTTTCCTGGAGGTGACCCACAGTTTTGCATGGCCTGTGATTGGTGAGCTCTGAGAGGCCAGGTCCCAAGAGACTTCATCTTAGGATGACTTCTTGCAGCTGATGTGCCTTTCCTGTCCCTATTACACAGCCTAACGATTCCTAGGCATTGGTTCACCCTATTGAGCAAATTTCCTGCAGATCAACATAAAGGTGAACTGTCAGGAATTAATGCTGTTTAGATGAATCAATGATTTTATAGAATCTTGATTTGATTTAAATAATTTTAGGAAGCAAATTTTAAGAGATGGTTTAAGTTGTTTTGCCAGAAAGATAATACAGTTAGAATAAAGAATAGAATGTACCAATTCCTCATAAAGTAGTAAAGTAAGTAAAGGCTGCATAGTAAGGAATACAATGTCTCATAATTACACTAAGAAGGAAAATAGGCTTGGGGCAAATTTGTGATTACGGTAAAACATTCATTCTAGGTCAGAGACAAGGATGAGGCCACAGGTGTGCACTATGATAAATCAAGGCCACCTGAAAAACTGCTGCTTTGAACTTTTAATGAGCTTACCTAATAGAATGAAACACTGCTTTGAACTTACTGTCGACACTCTTCTGTAACTCTCCTTTTTTGTAACATTTTATCTATGAGACAATTTTCTAAGAACTTTTGCCTATAAAAAGGCCAGAGAATAGAAATAAGATGTTGACGAGGGGGGCTCTGCCCAATGCATCCATCCAAATGTATGTGTATGGCATTTGCTGCTCAGCCCCATTCACCAAATGTATGTATGTATATGTCTGTTTGTCTGTGTGTAGTTATACATGAACACTTGTGGATTAAATAAAACAGGTAGTCAGGCCTGACCAGAATGTGTGTTATATTATCTGTGTGAGTAGACTTCTTTCTTTCCTCCCTGGTTCACAAGAGTTAATAAGCTCCGAGCCTCTTGCCTGACTGTCAAGGGGCTCATGACTGGCTTGCCAGAGAAAGCTTTAGCAATAAATCCTTTACCTAATTCCCTGCTGCTAAATGGTATGTGTTAATTGCCAAAAGCCAGTGGTTTTTAGCTACAGAATAAGCATGAGAGTGTTAAGTTTCCAGAAGCCATTAGCTTCTAGGCCCCACTACAGGGAAATAGATCAGTGTGGAATATCAAGGCAGTTAGACCATGCACGGG
Organism: Mastomys coucha; assembly: GCF_008632895.1. NCBI lineage: Eukaryota > Metazoa > Chordata > Mammalia > Rodentia > Muridae > Mastomys > Mastomys coucha. The sequence goes on from NW_022196891.1 coordinate 58,821,753, forward strand.
CCTGAGGACAAGAACTATAGCCCAGAGAAAACATGGGACATAGATGACCAGCATTATCCTGGACTGTTATCAGAACTCATGAACTTTCCCTACAATTCCCAGAAATATCCAAAGACCACATGACCCTGAGTATGATGGGATCATCAGTTTTTGTGAAATGGAACAAAACTATCCAATACAAATATTACAATGTGATTTAAATTTTTTAGCAGCCACAAAAAAGTGAAATTAATTTAATAATGTTATGTTTACCTTAATAGACCCCCAAATTTTAACATTTTGATATGTGGAACTGGTCATGTGCTGATGAGACAGTTCTCTGGAAAAAAAAAAACAATTCATATTTGTGCCTTTGCTGATTTCCATGATATAAACATACTCACCATAGTCAGCTTTAAGCTAAGATAATGATAGGATGATGACAAATAACAATTATTGAATTCTAACAAGTAGAAGTATTTATGTCTCTGTTCTTTTCTTCCTCTCTCCATCCTTTGTTCCTTCCTTCCTTCCTTCTTCCCTTATTTCCTTCCTTCTTTTTATAGCATATAATAAAAGTCAACTCACTTGCCCAGTGAGAAGCTGTGAAACAGGTTTGCACACAGATCTTCTGATTTTTGCTCAGTGTCAAGATAAAGGGCTTTAAAGGGCTGGCAGCCATCGTGCTGAGAGTGCAGAGGCCAGAACATAGACGTTCTGAATAGACAAGAATGAAACTGTAGCCTGTGATGTAATCTAATCATGTTCAAATACTGAGCTTGGCCGTATTAGGGGATTGATACTAGGGGTACACAACTGAGATTGGTACTAGGGGATTGCAAGGGTGTGTGAGGATGGATAGGGCTTAGAGCTTCTCTAGCAAAGGGAGACAGTCGCATAGCCCTGACACACAGGAGACAGGTCTGTGCTGAAAGAAAGCCCCCAGGTATCTCCCCCAAACTGAGCCTGTAGAAGAAAAAGGGGAATGTGGTAGGAAATGAGGCAGAACATGTGTAAGGACATGGGAAACCTGAAGCATGGGTGATATTTAGCAAGGTACCCTATAAGACTTCTAGGTCAGTGGAGTGAAATCTTCCCCAAGTTTTACCTTGGGACAAGATTTGGGACAAACTGGGAACTTGAGTCAATATAGGAAGGTTAAAAAAGCACAAAGGATTATAGTATAAAGTAGAAAGGAAAGGCTCCTAGCAATTCCCTCAGCCAACTTGCATAAAACAGTGTGGTATTTATATGTGTGCATGCGTGCGTGCGTGCGTGCGTGCGTGCGTGCGTGCGTGCGTGCGTGTGTGTGTGTGTGTGTGTGTGTGTGTGTGTGTGTGTGTGCGCGCGCGCGCGTGTGTGACTTTTGCAGAGAAATTATGTTCCAAAGACTTCTAGGACCAGCTTAAGGAGACAGAAATGAATATGTTGAGTGAGAGATAAGCAGCAATTACTTTCAAAAAGAAGCAACAGTATAGATCATTACTCTCTATTTCCTTTTATCCACACTCAGTCTCTGAGCCAATGTGTCACTCCATGCTGTTCTTGGTGACCTAGGTCAATACCTTAAAACTGGTAATTAACGTCCCTCCAACTGTTTCCTTTACTGCTAGGTCTCAATTAGCTGATCTTTGGAAGAAGGAAAGTGCAAGCAAAAAACAAAAACAAAACAAAAAACACCCCCCCAAAACAACAAAACAAAACAAAACAACAACAACAACGACAAAAATCCAAAGGAAAAGATTCACCATACTTTTGAGTTTAAAAGCCTTAGACAGGGAAAGGGGCACAGAAAATGTTTGGTGAGGGGCAGAGAAGGTAGCTTAGTGGGTAAAATTCTTACTATATGAGTTTGAGGACCTGACTTCATACCATCAGAGCCAACAAAGGGCGGATGGGGTAGTGCAAATGTCTGTAATCCCAGCTCTTATGGTGAACACATAGCAGAGGACAGAGACAGGAGAATCCCCAGAGGCTCATGGTCCTGGCAGACACAGAGGTTACTAAGAGCTGTGTCGTAAGCAAGTAGAAGGTGAGGACCAGCAACCAGTGGCGTCCTCTGACCTCCTTATGTGCCTCAGAACACATGCGCCTGCAATCATTCCCATGAACACACACATGCACACATACACGCACATAGGCACATATATCACACACACAGTGATTAAACAAAAGAAAGGAAATGTTGGATGAGTAAGAGGAAGGTTTTTTTGGCCACTCAGATAAAGTTAAGATGCCTAGATAAAGGTAGATTCCCAAGGAAGTGGGGAGCCATGTCCCTAACGATGAGGGTGGAGGTGGGGTTTTGTCAAACCCACAAACTATGTTTTAAGATGTACGATTTTGTTCTGGGAGTTTCTGGCAGCCTGTTAGGGATTTGCCTTAGTCTTCGCGAATTTCTCTGTCTCCCCTTGTGTCTGTCTGTTTTAGGTTAGTGCCTTTCATATTCTTTGTCGGTATACATCTTTTGAAGCACAGACTCTGGGATCCTGCATTTTCCCACATGTCCAGGGTGAGACTGAATTTATTATACACTCCAAAGTGCAAGGCACTGTCATTGGCTCATGTCAATCCTACAGCATCTCAGAAGAAACTCCCAGACTCCGTTTTGAAAGTGGGGGAACTAAAAGTGGTCAAGGTTTATTGTCTGATGCAATGATTTGCATAAGGATAACAACGATTGATGGCTGGACCCTAAGAAAACTGCCATAGGCCGGCCAGTCTGGGCCTCCTTCAATCCGTAGGGGGAACAGGGTCCTAGTCAGGTAGATAAGGCATTGGTGAAGAAATAACAAATAGAAACAGACACAAGGGAGTGCTGAAACTGAATGCAATTTGTACAGAGTAGAAATCAGGTTTATATGGTATACAGAGAACAGGGCAAACTACAGAAGTCGCATAGCAGGAGATGGTCACATCAAGGTCAGTACAATCAATCAGCCAGGTGCAAGGCGGAGGAGCAGTGGTGTCATTCTTTGGACTGGGTTGTCCTGGCAGACCCAAGATAAACTCTCAGGGTCTGTCTTGAGGCAAGCATCTGAGGGTTGTATTTTAGCATTCCTTGGCTGTAACATAAATAATTAGTGAGGGAAACCCTATAACTTCTCTCTAGTCAGTAAAACAATTCTGCCTTGTGTGGGACTGCTCTTAACAATTGGTGCCTGACTGCTATCTCTAACTTTGTGGGACTGCTCTGATGATTTGTGCCTAACTGCTATCTCTAACTTTAGAGATACTCTGTCTGATAAGTCAGCTCCTTTGTAGAAATTCCAAGCTAACTACAGCTAGGAGATCAATTAGGATTATTGAAATACCATGGAGGCCAGGAAACAATGTTAAATCTCAATTTTAGCTATAACAAAATATTTCTTAGGGCACCTTTATACCTGAATAAAGAAAGCATGCAGATCTCTCCACAGATTATAGCAGAGATCAATCTGGAACACCTCTGAATTAGATGTCAGTGACTGACCACCTCAGGAGCCTGACTCCTTTTGAAGTGTACGCCTCAGTTCTGTGATCAGATTTTTAGGTCTGTCCCAGGCACAACTGAAGTAGAGTTCTGTGTAACAGAAAACTTCTTGGGATAGTTACTGTCCAGGTAGTTAACCCTGAAAGGGCCTTCAAGGCTGAAACACCCAAGCCCACACAACACTGCTGGAATTGTCTGATCTATTCAGACATGTTGCTTCATTTATTACATAGGCTATTTCATCCTCTCCTCAAAACAAGAGCAGCATTTAAGAAAATAATATTTTTTGACAAAGAAATTGAAGCTGACAGGATAAAGCTCTTGCTATCATAGAGTGGACATATCTGAAGGTGTAGCCAAGACATCATGTTGTTTTGGCACAATTTTTTATAATACAGAGGTCAGCGTCTTTGTGGTGCTGTAAGGACATCACAAAATGTGTGTAGTTGTCAAGGTGAGGGTGGAATCATGCTCACGGTGATCATGGTCTCTCTGCTGCCTCGCTGGCTTCCCACACAGTATTCCCCACGTGCTGGAGAGAGACAGGCACGCTTTCTGGTAGCTTCTCACAAGGCAACAAACCCCATCAGACTAGGGTCCTGTCCTTTTTATCTGATTGCTTCTTCAAATCTCATCTTGAACTACAGCCAGACTAGAGACGAGGGCTTCCTTGAGGTATACTTAGCTACCGTGAGGTTTGGTACGACTAAGCCAAGAAGCCCTAATTACTTAGATTAAATTCCAGTACTGTTGTGGTTAAGTTCCTCTGAGAGCCCTGTTCTTTGTGTTAACTGTATAGTTTTTAATAACCATGCGGTGTTCCTGAGAGGACTGAATGAGATAGAGCTTCCGTGCTTGGCACCTAGAAGAGGCTGCATGGAGGCGAGGAGCATTTTCATGCACTGAACATTTTATGCAAAGTAAATGACTAAAGTAACAGGAAGATGCTTGTGGGGTCAGAAAGCTGTTTGATTCTATTGGGGGTGGTGAGCAAAAGCTATACACGCCTTGGCGAATGGGTAGAGGTTTTTGGGGTAAATGTATATCATTGCCTGGGGCCAGGATGCTGGCATGCTCTGTTTGCATGATGAGGAATTCCAGGTGCTTGCTAGACATGTCCTTATAGGTAAGTAGTATGTTAAACCTGTAATCTGGCCACCAGGCTACATGATTGCCTCAAAGGTGGTGGAAGTGGGGGTTGTAAAGCTTATGTGTACTGGGACATGCTGGCCCAGAGCAAGGAGGAAACAGTCCTGCTCCTGCCAGTCTCAGAATCGGATTTCCAGAGTTAGACACTTGTCACCCTTACCCTTGCTCCAGAATAGCTCTTCCAGTTGCACAACTGTTCGATACCACTGAGTTTTATAATGTATCATCATGCCCTAAAATAGCTGCCAGTGGTCGATTCAGGCTGGAAAAAGAAGCATCAAGTACTGTGAAGAATGAAAAGGAAAATTGGCCCCTGAAGAAAAGGGGCTGCCAGTTTTGAAACCTAAGTGGAACATCATCCAGTGAGTTCACATTTGCATCTCGACTGATGCGCTACAACCAGTTTCTATGAGCAATATACATGGCAAGCGTATTAACCTCAAATCTAAGCTCCAAGTCCAGCAACCAGAAGACTTCTGTATTTAACGGTGCCACTTTCAATACTGCTCTCTCTGCTCCCATAAGCACTGTCCTTCACATCTGCAAGCAACAAACTCAAATTAATTTGGTAAATCTTTATCGAAATCTTATCCTGACCTTGTGGGAATTCAGTAAAGTACCCTGACCTCAGGAATATACAGCATCTGGGGAAGACAGAAATAATTTCAGGAAGTTGTAAGAGAAACTAGAGTGCAATCGAAGCTCTCTGCACAGGCAAAAACATTTGCATTCTCTCTGCCCCCCACCCCAAGAAAGTTCTTATTATAGAAGGGCAAAGCTGGAGGAGACTGACACTTCCAGGGAGACTCTCCCAGCTGGCTCTGAAGAAACCTTTCAGAAATATTGTTTACCATACCCTGCACCAGGTGTGCTGGGTCAGAATTAGAAGAAGAAATGGGGGTTTTGAATCTTTCCAAAGCTCTTCTAATGACTCTGATGATCAATAGCTTTGGGAACCATGCATGCTACCAATCCTCTACTCAAATCTAAAGTCCCCTCCACAGTATTCTTCCAAAGTTTTTGTCTGCACGATTTATTGTATTTTTAATAGTGTACATGTATGTGTGTTTATGTGGAGGGTATGTGCTCTTGAGTGTGGGTACCCTTGGAGACCAGAAGAGAGTGCTGGATTCCCTGGAGCTGGAGTGACAAGCATTGTCAGCCACCTGAAGTGTTCTGGGAGCTAAATTGAGTCCTCTAGAAAATAGGAAGTGCTCTTAACTGCAGAGCTCTCTCCAGCCCCTTCTAAGGTTTGTGTTTAGCTCATTCTTCAAGGCCCTTATCTCACTAGGCATCCTTCTTGGGAAAGTGTGAAAGGTTTTGGTGGAGAGAGATGAAAGACAAAGGTATTTGAAGCAAAGTGGATTATCAGAAACAGTCAGAAAAAGAAGGAGGTAGGTTTAGAGAGGAAATTTAGAGTGACTAAACATGAAGGTAGAGAATTTTAGCCCTTAGGCTTTAAAATTTTGGTGCATGTGTATGTGTATGCACGTGTGCGTGTGCATGTGTGTGTGGGGGGGGTATGTGTGCATTTGTGTGTGTGTGTGTTCAAATGTGTTTGAACTCAGGGCATCAAGCTTGACAGCAAGTTCTTTTATTTGCTGAGTCATCTCCCAGCCCAAAGACTTTCAGCTCTTCATAGGATTATGATCTTACTGACTGTAAGAAACACATGCTTTGGGAATCAGCAAGAACGAGAGCAGAGGGAGGAGATGAATGTTGAATTTAGGAGTTTAGCTCAGAAGGAATATGGGCTTGGGTCAAAAGTAGGAGGAATAGAAAGAGTAAGAATACATGAACCCAGGAGTCACATTTGGGGACAGATAGCTCTGCAGCGTTTGCCTGATCGAGAGTAAAGAAAAGTCAGTGCTAATTCTGAAACTTAGAGCTTTCTGGGCAGCCAAATCTGGACACCCCGGATCCACAGCAGGTTGAGAATAGAGAGGGCAGGGCTGGAGGGATGGCTCATCGGTTAAGAGCACTGACTGCTCTTCCAGAGGTCCAGAGTTTAATTCCCAGCAACCATATGGTGGCTTACAACCATCTGTAATGGGATCTGATGCCCTCTTCTGGTGTGTCTGAAGACAGCTAACGTGTACTCACACACAATAAAATAAATAAATCTTAAAAAAAAAAAAAGAAAAAGAAAAGAAAATAGAGAGGGCAAGCTGAGAATTTGAAGAATCCAGCTTGACTCTGTCACTTCTCCGTGACCTTTCTTTGACTTGCTCAAACACTTCCTTCTAACTCCCTGTGAATGTTCAAAGTGGCCAGTCCAGGAGAGTCACTGTAAGTGTCTCTGCACTCACTAGTCTCCTGCATTTGGTTTATAATCTTATTATCTCTTACTTAAAGAATCGCAAGCCCCAGGGCAGCCCTAGCTAACCTTGCTGTCGTGTGTGAACTGGAACAAGGTATTCTCTTGAATTAGAGAATTAGTAAAAAGTAGCATTGACCTGCATGGATATAGCCCTTCAGTGTTGGCAAAATAGGATTGACCAATGTAGGAAGACAGTCAAGGGCTTGGAGAGATGAACAGAGGTCGTATTATAGAGCATTCTTACATTTTTAGTTGGCACAGAACACTCCAAAATTTCTCCCACATGGTCTCCTTAATCCCACCATTTCCATTGGACTTACCCAGAGTCCTAAAATCCAAACCTAACTAAAATGTCATCATGTTACCTTCAGAGAACATTCCGAAGTCCTTGGCACGCACCATGTACCATCCATCTTTCCAGCTGTACTTCCTGGAGTGTTCAAGGCACAAGCGAGAGTGACCTAGCGTGGACACTCTGCTCCTGCCCACTGCCTGTCCCCACTTCCTTAGATAATCAAACTTACCCAACTCCTGCTATGGAAGCTACCCCTTTAAAAAAAATTCAGTCCAGAGTGGTACCCTCCCTCTGCACCCTTCCTCCTTGGGTTGATACTTCAGCTCCATCATCTTCCAAGCTATGGCTAGCCTATCTTTCCAACTGTGACTCCCCCAGAGGGAGGATGGACTTTATTCTTGTGTTTTTTTCTCCAGCCCCAGGATTCAGGCACCTGGTCTAGGCTTACCAAGTAGAAAATGATGACATATGTAGACATTTCAAATGGACAAACAAACAAATAGAAAACTCCAAATACCAAAACCCCCAAACAACAACAAAATCCCCCCCAACTGAAAAAGCCCCCAAAAGTTTTGCTACTCTCTGAACAGGAGATAGTCTGTCAGCTTTTGAAGTATTTTTTATGTTCTATATTTCTCTATAGCTTCGACTATTTTTGTAGGACGCCAGTGTCTAGGAGATGTAGCCGTTTTAGTTTATTTTACTTTCTAGGTTACCATGTAAAGCTAGTTTATTCTGGCAGACGTATTTATTTGTGTAAGGTATTTTAAAACATACTGCCCACAGAGCTAGTAATTCACTCCAGTTCTTTACAAACATCTCAACCATGTTTTATTAAAAAAGCACTTTCAAGATGAAGAGGTCCCTGCCCATCTGTCCAGGACTGAGATACCAACCAATGATGTCAGACAGTGGTTTTTATCAGTGGTGTTCAAATGCTGGAGCAGCCGGTGATGAGCTTTGAGACACTTACATAGTCTGTCAAAAAAACAAAACAAAACAAAACAAAACAAAACAAAACAAAACCCCAAAAAAAAAACTCACCTACATTTTCCAGCTTATTTTCAATTCTTCCTCCCCCACCTTCTGTATGTGTTTGTTTGTTGTGTGTGTGTGTGTGTGTGTGTGTGTGCATGTATTCTCCTTTCCACAAGGGCTATGAGAGAATGCAGTCCAAAAAATGAAAAAATAAAAAAGGAACAAGTGTAGGATACCACTTAAAGTTCATTAAAACTATCACAGGAGGCAAAGCACTGCAGTAGGGGGTCAGGAAGGAGAAGCACAGCCTGACTCAGGGCCAGCCTGGCTGCCTCTGCTTCCTTGGCATGAGGTAACAAATGCTCTACGGATGGGGCATACCATATGTAAGGAAAAAGAGTCTTTCTCCAGAGAGGCATGATGCTACAGATAAGGAGAGCTCATGCTGCACAGGTCTGTGCTCAGAGGTGTCTGTTCCTTTTTGTCCCTTTGGCTCTTGGGGGTAGGGGGGAGTGATTCAGTCAGGAAAACACTGGCCATGCGAACCTGAGGTTCTGAGTTTGAGCCACAGCCATCCATGTAAAAGCTGGCTCCAGGGAAGCTTATAGCCCCAGCACTGGTGAAGCTGTAACGGGAGGACTGTCGGAGCTCATGCTTGCTGGTTTAGTAAACCTGCTCGTTCCTGCTTCAGTGAGAGACTTTCCTCCACACTAAGCTGGAGAGTAACTGAAGAAGACACCTGATAGGGACCTCCAGTCACTACATGCACACACACGCAGATGCCCACACCCACCACACCCACCTAGCTAGCCACACTGCTCCCCTGTGTTTTCAACATGAGTGTGATTTATTCTTTTCTTTTCAGCTTATCTCTAGTTTCTATTAGAGTTTTGGGACTTTTCCCTATCACCTCTTTCAGTCTTTTAAAACTTATCATTAATAATTTTATTCATTTACATTTCAATGGATACCCCCCTTCCCAGTTTTCCCTCCACCACCCTCCATTCCATCTCTCCTTCCTCTTTGCCTCTATGAGGGTGCTCCCCCACCCACCCACCCACTCACTCCTGTCTCATCATTCTAGCATCCCCCTCCGCTGGGGTACCAAGCCTCCATAGGACCAAGGGCCTCCCATCCCATTGATGCCAGTCAGATAAGGCCATCCTCTGCTACTTTTGTAGCTGGAGCCATGAATCCCTTCATGTGTACTCTTTGACTGGTGGTTTAGTCCCTGGGAGCCCTGGGTGGTCTGGTTAGTAAAAGTGACTGGTTACAGCTGTTCCATATTGTGCAAGTGGAGCATTCCATACTGATCTTTCTTCCTTTTGTCTTCATACCCTGCTTTGCTGAGGGCATCACTGCTGCAGAGTCGCTTATGTGAAAGGGAGTCCGTCCTACTGTTAGTCTCAGACGCACGCCTTAGCTCCCAGTGAGTTCTCCAAAGGCAAAGCCTCATTATTATAATGTGGGTATCAACTGATTTAAATAGTTGACTACTGTGGCAAAGTACCTTGCTTGTCCTGCAACTCAATTTTCTTTTTAATATGCTTCATATCTGTGATATTTTAACTGTGACAAATTTGTAAGTTTCATGTACCTTCTTACACTTTTAGCGCTCAGAATATTTTTTCTCTCTCATTTCTTTCTTTTAATATCTGTCAATAGCACCATGACAAACCATGAGATACACTTTCCCAAAAGTAGAGAGAGAACTCTGTTCAGCACCCCTTGCTGTCTTATATAGCATTGACTTCATAGTACATAGTCAATAAACATTTTGCCATTTTGGACTTGACATTAAAATTTCACAGTCATTTCAGTGACATCAGCTAAGCAGTGAGCAGTTGGCTATTGGAAGAATATATTTTTTAAAGATTTTTTTTTTTTGCTTTGTTTTTAATGTATGGGTTTTATGCCTGCATGTATGCACCACTTGTATGTTTGGTACCCACAAAGGTTAGAAAAAAGGCATCAGGTCTTCTAGAATTAAGAATTACAGTGTTTTTGAGCCATCACATAGAGGGAGAGAATTGAACCCCCATCTTCTGGAGCAGTAGTCAGTGCTCTTAACCACTGGGTCATCTCTCCAACTCTGGGAAGATATGTTTACTTAGCAGGCTCTGAGTCCAGCCAATACTTCAAAGAGAATAACAACCCTCAAAGGTTACTTGAATTACTCATGCAAAAGTTGTATGTGGGGAAAATATATAGCAGAGTGAAGGCGTTGGCTGTGTGTGTGTATGACAGAATTTTCTTCTGCCTCTTTTTTGATATTCAGAAAATTAATCATGTGTTTGATGAATTTCCCTGAAATGAGAAAGTATGACAGTTGCAACACAGTGTCTGACACATAGCAGTTGCTCAATAAATATTAGTTTATTTAGTTTAATGTGATGCATCATGTAACTATAAGACCCCTTCTTTATGTCTGTATGTATAATCCACCATTCTATTTTCCTCTTTGTCCTTTTCATCTCAAGAATAACCTGCATACATTTTATTCTGAATCTGTAAAGTGGGCCAGGAGATTAATTGCACAATAAAAGCAAGGATGTCTGACCACCACGTCCCTCATATCTCTTCTATGGTTTAAGACGTCTTGAAGGATTGTAAGTAAGCTTTAAAAAAAAAAAAAAAGATGATCTTTATCTATCTTTACCGGTGCAATAAAAAACTTCAGAGCACACGTTTGTGACTGTCATTTCGAAGTCACTCAATTCATAACTGGGATGCCACAAAAACAACTCCCTGTTAGCCCAGAGGGAAAAAAAAAAGAAAGAAAGTAAAGGGGAAATTCAGATTAGTCACATAGAAGTTCCCCCGCCTGCAAAATCTGCAGAGTTAAAACTGAGAGAGTCTGCCCTGCTCCTTCAATTGCCTTTTGTCTCCGGTTCTGGGACCTTTATCTTCTGACCCACAGGCTTGACTTTGCCCTTATCTTCTCCTTTGTGGTGAAGAACAGTCTTCCCCAGGCTCCCCTTTGCCACAGCTGTATCTTCTCTGCACCCAGGCTACGAAGATGGAAGGGGAAGGGGTTCAATCCCTGGATGAGAATTTGGAAAATGGATCAAGGCCAAGATTCAAGTGGAAGAAGACACTAAGGCTGGTGGTCTCTGGGATCAAGGGAGCAGGGCTACTCATGTGCTTCATCTACGTCTGCCTGCAGCTCTCTTCATCTCCGGTAAGATGCACCAGTGGGCACTGCTTTTCCTCCAGCTCTGGCTGAGTGCCAACTGCAACAGCTGCAGTCACCTGTAAAGGATCTAATGGTAAAACTCTTCAGCCCCTGCCCCTGCCACTGCCACTGCCACCAAGAGATTGTAAAGTGTGGCCAAATATCCTCCTTTGGTGTCTCCTTCCAATTTCAACGGTAGCAGTGCTAGGGTGGAGTGAAGGGCAGAGGGGCCCTGCTTCTAGGGTTTTTTGTTTTTTGTTTTTGTTTTTGCAAGGCAAAAATCCTGGTGTACCTTAATGAGCTGTCACCCCAAAGCTTTGGGTTATGGATATTTCTCTATCCATCCTGGTAGCAATGTGTCTGATCGAGGAATCAATATAAAAGGAAGACGAATAATGGACCCATTTTACTTCCCATCATGTTCATGAATCTGCAGATATTCAAAGGGGATCTGTTTTTTTTTTTTTTTAAATTCTGAAGGTTTCAGGATTAACTCCTTTCCTATCACCAACCTAAAGTGCTGCAGCAATGTGTGTGCACATTTGTCAGCTTAGATGTTTACATCAGTGACTTAATCTCATAGTTTTATTTGCTCATATAGTCTTTAAATGTTCACCACAGGTGACGCTTCAGTGTCCCCAGAATTCCATGTTGGATCTGGCCTCATAATTCTCATTTCCCCAGTGGTTGCTTTATGTCAGGAAATCATTCCCTGATGGATGACAGACAGAATAGAACTTCTTTTTAATGACACATTAGAGACACAGCTACCTCAAATTAAACCAGGATACGACGAGCAGTCCAGGCAAATGCCTGGGCTTGTCTCGGTGTACAGGAAGTGGAGTTTTGATAACTAGAAGCTGGTGGGAGTGTATGTGTTCACAGATGGCTGAACCATGTACTGTGCTTGTCCCCTGGGCCAGCAAACTTCAGGAATGTGACTGGTGTGGTGCTCAAGCCTGCTTGGCCAATTAGAGCAGCCCCATCCCGGTCCTCTTCTCTCTCCTCCACATAACTTTCTGTGAAGACTGTGGATGAAAATTTTGTAGGCAGTTTGGGGGGCGAAGGTGCTAGGGTAGAGTAATTTGTTCACGGTAGGATGCCTAAGATGCAGACCGGAATCAGGCTTTTTTAAGAAAGCAAACAAAGTAACTAAAAATAGACCAGCTGCGAGCCTTGAATAGGTCTGGGAGTCTTGAGACTTTTCGAACAACCACAGGACCGTGTGTTTCCTCACTCTGTGAGATGAGAAGGACACAAGACCCCAGTCTAGGGTAACAAGGCACACAAGGGTATCAGGCAGGGGCAGGAGAGGGCAAAAAGTGAAAAACACAGGGCATAAACTGCTGGTGTCTGGAACCTTCGTGGACAGTCTCACCCAGGCATGGTAAGAATTCGGGTCCTTTCTTCAAGTCACCCAGAAACTCTGCGGCAGAGGTGGGAAGTCAAGCCAAAGCCACGTAGGTCTTTGAGGTAAGAGCAGTCTAGGAGGAAATTTGTTTTCTGTGATCTTGGCTCAGAAATGGAATCAAAAGCAGGAGGTATAAATTGGACATTGAAGCTGATTGCTCATGAAATAAGCAAGCTGGTTACTCTTGATAGAGAAGGTTTGGGAGCTAGTCTATCTCAAAGTTTTACACTGTTCTCGGACCTAGGCAGTGCAACGGACCATTATATTTAATCTCACTTATTAAGGGGATAGATAGATAGGTAGTATGTATTTTTCCCTTGAACTTGGTCATATTAAATTAATGGGGAAGAGATGAGAAGGAGGAAGAGAATCTCTTTGACAAAGAGACTGGTAACTTTTAAAACATTAATGTTTGGCATTATGGTTGGGGTGGACCATATTCAAGTCAAATTTCCTTTGAAGTTAGTTTATTTAGCACCAATACTAACTGGGTTAGATTTTATTGATGCACATGAGAAACAGCTTTTGTTTTTGCCGTACCCCCACTTCCTCCCCAAAGACAGCCCGTACCCACGTCTTCTACACTTCATGTTTTCCTTTGGGACTTGGTTTTCTCATCAGTAACAGGATGGTTGTATGAAATAGACATTGAGGGCTCTTTCTGCTCATCAGCTAATGAGCGTGTCATCTCAAAGAACAGGCCTGGGGGGCTGAAGGAACAGAAAATGTGTGTTAGCAGATATTTGTGCCTGTATGTTCAGATTTCTTGGCTCTTAAGACTGACCCGGAAGAATCATATTTTCCTGTGTGTACTTTGTATACTTAATTTGTACTTCCTGTAGTTCATGAAGTACCTTGCTTAGAATGAGGAAAGACAGGGCTGGAGAGATGGCTCAGCGGTTAGGAGCACTGACTGCTCTGAGGTTCTGAGTTCAATTCCCAGCAACCACATGGTGGCTCACAACTATCTGTAATGGGATCTGATGCCCTCTTCTTGTGTATCTGAAGTCAGCTACAGTGTGCATTCATATACATAAAATAAATAAATCTTTTAAAAAAGAAGAATGAGGGAAGACACAGACACTCTAGAATATCACTGATTCGAATTCTAAAACAGAATGCTACTGCTGCAATGCCTCATTGTGCATTGGACATGATCTCGGGGTACCATTTAAAGTGCTGGGCTTCTAATCTTACCTGGGACTTTAACTAGAGAGCAGTAGGCAGAGAGAAAGTTGGTCTAGGAGGTGAGAAGCTCTTTACTTTTATTATTTTTAATGTGGTGTTTGCGGGCGTGCGTATGTTTATGGGCAGGTACTTGCTTTTGTGTACATGGCTGCATGTGTATGTGCAATTGTGTGTAGAGGCCAGAGAACAACCTCTAATGTCATCCTCAGCAATGCCTCACCCTCTCTTTAAGATGACATCACTCGTTGGTCTGGGGTGCACCACTTAGGATAGACTGGTGATTGACACCCAGAGATCCTCCAGTCTCTGCTGTCACAGGACTAGGATTCCAAAGCACACACTCTTATGTCTGGCATCTTAATGTGGGTCCTGGGAGCTGAATTTAGGTTTTCATATCTTCTATGCAAATATTTTATCATCTGAGCTATCTCCCCAGCTGTCAGTTATATTTTTTGTGTTGTTGAAGTCTTCCAAGCTCCATGTCACCTTGACCATGACCTTGTATGGTGAAGGACTTTTTCCTTAGCAAATCTCATCTTGTCTCTTGTTTCTGTTAGGAAAAGCAGAAGTGCTCTGTGTCAAGGGGAGCCAGAATTAGAATTCAGTCTCTTGGTGATGTTTTGTATCAAGAAACTCCAACTTTTGTTGTTGTCATCGTTGTTAAATACTGGAAAGAGGAATCTGCCTTGAATCTCCGTTTAAGATTAACTGAATTTAAATGTCTACATGTAATCTATGACGTCTTTTTCTTAGAAATTATTCAATCATATACATACAATAACTTCAAATTCAAGTAGAATTTGCTTTCTCTGAGCAAGTCTTTGAGATTTCAAAAAGGAACATTTGGAGTGTTGAATTAATTCATCATGAAGGATTTTGAGGCTCTGATGGTGGATGTTAACGAAATGGTCCAGAGACCCTAGACTGCTGGGTACATATTAGCTATAGTATTTTATGAGAAAACAAAAACCCAAAGAAGGTAGGTAAATTGTTCATGATCACCTGCCTACTTAATTAACAGGGTAATTTTGACTTCTGCACTCCATCTGAAAGCAACCTTGCATTCGTTCTGAATGCTTTTTTTTTTTTTTTTTTGTATAGGGTATTGTTTGAAGCTTCAGAATAAAAACTGCGCTGGAGGTTTCTTTTCAAAAGCTCTTTGAAATAATGGTCAAGAGTAGAGATGAGGCAAAAAGATGACAGACGTGGGGAGTTTCTCAGGGGACAGTGGAGAGAGGAACGGAGGGAGGAGGGGTTGCCTGAGAGGGTTGAGGGAAGGGACAGCATACACCAGCTGATGTTAAAGAGTGGAATTTTCTCCACAGACAGGAGGGATGGGGATGGGTAGGCAGAATAGCAAATCATTCAACATGGCTGAAATTGAGTGTTCATAGAGAACAGGGGTAGGAGATGAATCTGAAGAACTAGGTGGCACGAATGGCAAAAGATCGTGTGAACCATTCTGGGAAAATTGATTTATTCTGCTCTATGCCAAAGGCAGCAGTTACCAACAACAATGCTTCTCCACATTTTCCGTTTTGCATGGGATCGAAAGATGGGCAGTACAGAAATCAACCTAATTTCACCTGGCACTAGGTGGCACCACTGTAAAACTAACCATCCTTTTACATCTTAAGGCAGCCTGCCCATTTTCTCCTTAACTGAATTCACTTAGTAACCTCTTTTGATCTAAAGGGAAACCAACTTCTCGGGAACTAAGTGCTCATTGACATGGATGAGGGCGAGCACTATTAGGCAATATTAATCTTGTTCACACAGTGATGGTATTTTCTAAATGAGCAATTTAGGTAGATGCATATTCTGACTGGAGTCTTTACCATAGGATAGCATAGTATGAATGGAATTATGCTGAAAAACAATATATACAAATACATATATAAACACAAATACATGCCTAACCTATAGATGTGATTTCCCTATTTATCTTTGTTAAGTGTTGCCCCAGTTACTAGCACCGAGCAGACCCAGGCTTGCCAAGGGTCTAGCAACCCTGCCTTGATTATTCTTTTCCTTTTGGTGACAATTACCTTTGTTCGCTACACTGTCCAAGAACATGACAATTTCTTCCCATTTCATGGGTTTTGTGTTCATGGAAAATGAGCACTAATCCTTTGGGATCATGTGAGTCAGAGGAGCCATGGGGAGTGTTATGATTTAACACATGAAAACACAATGACAACATACAGCATGCTTCTCTCTCCACAGTCACGGGTGAGATAAACAGGAGAATTACTGTGAAACTGGAATCTCTGACGTCCTGTGCTTTGCTAGTCTGGATACTTTTCAAATAAAGGAGTGAAAATATTTCATTATGTGGCAATACAGAAAGTTATCTTAGAGGTTGAGGCTAGACATTGAAGTACAAGTGCACAGGGAACCAGGAGCCGAAGTTCAGCTGGTTCCAGGTTATTAGCTCCTTGATCCTGAGTAAATTCCCTGCCTGACCTCAATCGGTTCCCACCTATATTCAGTGGCTCCCAGCCACTGTAACTCAGGTTTCAAGGGATTTGACACCTTCTCCTGGCCTCTGTAGGCACATGCACACATGTGGTGCACAAAAACTCAGGCAGACACATTCTTTGAAGTTGGTTCTTTGAAGTCGGAACTTGGTTGGGAGGCTCACACATTTGAGTACTGAGTTTTGTAAACACCAAGGTTATTATTGCTATTCATGGGCACATTTTCATAACAACTCTGAGGCATCCTTTGTAGTGTGTGTGTGTGTGTGTGTGTGTGTGTGTGTGTAGACATAAGTGTGTATGTGTGTGCACATAAATGCAGATATTCAACTATACTCTTAACTCAGCAGGCATACCATGTTAAGATTA
This sequence comes from Mastomys coucha, assembly GCF_008632895.1. Lineage (NCBI taxonomy): Eukaryota > Metazoa > Chordata > Mammalia > Rodentia > Muridae > Mastomys > Mastomys coucha. The sequence continues at coordinate 58,838,569 of NW_022196891.1, forward strand.
ATCATAGCTTCACAGACATGATTTCTGTATTGGAAATCTGGGAATTAAAAGAATCCACCCTAGAAATAGTTCTGTTTTTAATTTTTTTTAAATGTAGGTTTCTAATTAAGAGTTGTGTATGGCTGTAGTAAAGAATAAAAGAAGACAGAAAGGGAGAATTTATGAAGTCATGAAGTGTTATTAGGTTTGGTGTCTGGTTAAAATGGTTCAAAAATTTAGAATTCAGGGCTGGAGAGATAGCTTAGTGGGTAAGAGTGCTTATTACCATTCTGAGGACCTCATTTGGTTCCCACCCATATTCAGTGGCTCCCAGCCACTGTAACTCAGGTTTCAAGGGATTTGACACCTTCTTCTGGCCTCTGTAGGCACATGCACACATGTGGTGCACAAAAACTCAGGTAGACACATTCTTTTAAATGAACAAATAAGTTAATATTTTTAAAAATATTAAAGTTATAGGATTAAAATACTCAGACCAGGCCATGTCTATTGACCTTTATTTACATCCTCCAATTCTCCCAAGACTTGGCTGTCAGACAGCAGAAAATCAGATCTATGAGAAACATGTGTTCTGACTCATAATATTGGAAACACAGATAACTTGAGTCACTGATTTCCTCTTTGGAGAGCCTTCACTCGACATGTCTCATAGGTGAGTTAATTTGTACAAATTTATTTGACTTTGATAACATTTTAAAGTCTTTCCGTGAACTAACAGGTATAGAAATAGAGACTCCCACTTTAATTATTTCCATACTGTTTAATAAGCATTATGGATCAAAGCCTTCTTTACAAAGTATAGCATTGTGTTGGTGGGAAATTGAGGTGATAAGTTTAAGTGATATACACTGAGGGACGGGCTTCTCTGCAGACAGCAATAAGAGCCTGGAATCCAGGCTAGGTAGTCAAAGATGCTAGTATTATAAATTTTAGGTTAATATTATAAATGAAAAAAAAATCAATATCAAAACAACAAGGGGGGAAATAATGCCTTTCTGCACTGTAAAATAAATGCAAAACATGTCTTACAGTTTAGTAATAAAAAGGTATTCAGGATTATGTATGTGTTAGGTACTTAATGCCTGCAGATTCTAAGACCCCTGAAGATATTACTGTGTGGGGTATAATAAAGACTGGAAAAATCAGAGCTCTTGGGATCAGAGAGTGGACATGGGGGGGTTCATTGAGTGATGTCACTGGTGACAGTGTCCCTCAATTTGGCCTAGTTTTTTCGCTACTTCTGGCTTCTCTTCTTTACTGTATCCTTGGAAGTAGGTAGAAATGACATGGTTGTGCTATTTAATGCTGGGGAAATCTGAAGCAAGTGGCTTGTCAAGGTTTGCACAGAGAGATCAGGGCCGGGAATGAAGGTCAAAATCCTAATCTTGCCTCTTCCCGTTACCCTTGCCTGTGATCTCAGAACTCTAACTTTTAAGAATGCCCCTGACTGTCTTAAAACTCTACTTTCCTGTCTGACATTAGTTACCTTTGAAGAAAGATTGGAGGATTTATGGTCTGTCACAGAAGAAAGACTTACAGCTACTTACACAAAAATAGATAATAATGTGGCTAATGAAGCTTTAACAATTACGTAATACCTTACAGATTCCTTTCAGAAAACACACCATTGCCTGCATGACATGCTCTGATAGAGAGAGAAGCTGGGCTGCATCCGTTTTTTTCCAGTCCTCCCCTCCTCCTCCTTTTTTTCTTTGTAAACAGGAAGGAGACTGGGCTGTATAATTGTTTAGGTCTTTCTAGTTCTATTAGACACCAATTCAAGTACTCAATAAGATGCTATGTTGTGTGATTTCTACACCACCTGCAAGTACACATGTTACTGTTTAGTGGTTTGTTGGGGCATCTGTAGCTAATTATCACAATCTGGGTGGTTTAGCACAACGGGAATTGATTCTCACAGCCCTGAAGGTTAGAGATACTGGAAAGGTCATGCTCTCATTGAACGTTTCGGGCGAGAATCCTTCCTGATTCCTCTCTTGTTTTGGGTGGTTCCTACAAATCCTCGTGTTCTTTGGTTTCACACCAGCCTCTGCCCCCATTATCACATGACAGCCTTCTCCTCTCTGTGGAGCCTCTCCTCTTTGAAGAGCACCAGTCACATTGGATTTAGGACCCACCCTAATCCTGTTGATGTCATTTTGACTATTCATATTTGTGAAAACTCTCTGCAGATCTTTTTCTAAATAAGGACGCGTTCTCAGTTTTAGGCACACATGATTTTGAAGAGTATGGTATTCAACCCAAGTGAAACCACTTATTCATTTTTTTTTAAATTAATGTTCATGGAGCATTGGTTTCCTGTCAGGCATTTAGGGAAGAATGGTGAACAAGACAGATAGGGTCTTCCTGTTCTGATAGTGTTTGTAACCCAGTGGGAAAGAAGTTAAAGGAGAATAGTAGGGCATATGACAAGCACTCAGTAGTCAAGCATGGTAGATATTAGTAAGGAATGACACATGCCTTGTTGTCAGTTGGGTTTTGAAAAGTACAGAGAATCCTTTCTTCTTGACTTACACAGCTGTTTTCTATTAATTGGCTGAAAAGCTTTATTTGAAAATCCATGGCCCACACTGTCACCGCCAGGTAATCTGACACTTGCACCCTTCACCAATCTTATTTTCCCTCAGAGCACATGCTGGGAGTGTAGGTCCAGGCTAGAGAAGAGAGGTCCCAGTCCCGTTGGTGTCTCTCCAGGGCTAAGCAGGATGGTGAGTGTTGACAGCCCAAAAGAAACACACACCCGAGGCAAGGCAAGGTGCACGCCTTTAATCCTAGTACTTGGGAGGCATAGGCAGGCAGATTTCTGAGTTCGAGGCCAGCCTGGTCTACAGAGTGAGTTTCCAGGACAGTCAGGGCTACACAGAGAAATCCTGTCTTGAAGAAAACAAAACAAAACAAAACAAAACAAAACAAAAACAAAACCCAAACAAACAAAAAACCCCACCTGAGCCAGGAGTCTTGTGGAAGCAGGAACTCAATTTTATGGCATCAGCCTCTCACTTATATAAGTTCGGAGCATAGGGATGGGATTTTTGGGATTTTTGGTGGGGTAAGATGATGTAGGAGGCGGGGAAGGGTGAGGGTATGGAGTGACTGACAGGGCCAATGGCAAAGCTCTACTTCAGCAGGGCAGAGGCAGGGCCAAACTGAAGTGACTGAGACAGGTCTCAAAACGCAAGCCAGGCTCGGGTTTGGTCTCAAGGCTCAAACCAGGGCCAAAGTGGGCCCAACACTGGGAGTTCAGCCTCATACAAATGAGCCTAGGAGCCTTGCTGGACCAGGCACAACCAGGAGTGTTCCTTAATTAGTAGAGGAAAGTTTCCTGCTGGGGAGGAGAAGGCCTACTGTTTTCTTGCACCACAGGGGTATTGTGTCAGGATCTGTGGTCCAGAAGGTCTTCTTGACACATAATGCTTGTGGATTACTCTTTGGAATTCCGTGATGTGATTTGATGAACTTCTGCAATGGAGTTGTCATTAGGCACTTCAGTGCAGTCATTTTAATTGAAGTTGGACATCAAGATGAGGATAGTAAAAGTCCAGAAAGGGAAAAGGCTTGCTCTAGACTCAGTAAAGAAACCAGGAAATCCTACTGCTAGTCTGATGCCCAGTACACTCTACTATGTTGCCTTTTAAGGCAGTAGTTGTAGTCTGTGTTAGCTACTTTGTGAGTTCTTCTTTCTTCCACCCCTCTCTACTGTTTCTCCACCCCTTCAATCCCCTAACACTAGACAGGAGAGAAAAAAGAAAAGAAAAGAAAGGAGTTGACATTATCATTAGACTACCTCCTGCTGATTAGGAGCATCAAGTTCCTTGGGACATTTGATCTTCGCTGTCAGAATATCTAATTTCTTCTTGTTTCTTTTTTATACATGACTACTTATCAAACCATAAGCAACAACAACCAACAACAATCAACAACCAACCAACAACCCACACAACCAACCAACAACCCACCCTGCCTCTCAAGGTCCTAGATTTTTATATCCCCTGAAAAGTTCCCAGAATTCTCAACATCACACAATTGCAGAAGCTATGGGCCACTGGCAATATCACGCCCTTGCTAAAGCACAAGGCAAATCATAATCAGCTGCTGTGGACATATCCCCATTCCTGGGATTAAAAAGAAAATATTTCTTATAATATTTTTCTGGTTTTTTTTTAAGAAAGCAAAATTCCAAAATTGTTACTACAAGTGGTCCCTTCTTATATAGTAAGTGAGACTAGAAGTAGGCAACTTCCAGTAGAAGACACCAACAGTAGGACTTTCAGTGATTTCCTTACACTCAAAAATGACCAAGACAATTTTAACAACCATGACTGGACCTAGGCCAGCAGCTATATATGGTCACATAAAAGCTGACATTGTCACTGTGCATTGCCCGTGATTGTTGAAATTGACCATCTTGGTCAGCAAATATTTGATTAATGAGTGCCAGAGCTGACAGAGATATGGTGACATGGTGGGTGCATTGTTAACTTACTCTTCTAGTTGCTTAGACACTAAACTAGTGCAAGAATATTCTAGTGGATACCTTCTCAATCAGTGAGGGGAGGACGGGAGAAATGTTTCAGTAGATCCCTCTGTCGGTGTTATTCGAGGAATTCTGCAGTTAACTTGGAGTGGGAAATTCTAGTACAAGAGCATCCTGCCTTTGAACATATTCAAAGAATTAGTGTGTTAGGTCAGTCATATACTTTCTCATGCATTTTATTGTTCAGGTTGCATACATACTTCTGTTTTTGTTGTTTAGTTGAACATCTGAGATGACTCTTAGAAACTAGAGACAACAAAACCACAGTCCATGTTCTCTGGGATACAACCATCACTAAGTAGTTTTACAAGAAGAGAGGAAATGGTTAAAGAAAGGCCACTAGATTATCAGCAGGCAGTATAGTGGGGAAGAAGGCAAAGCTGAGTTAAAGAGAGGTTACACAAAAAAATGTGCTAACAGACGTATTCAGGTGAACAAGTTTTGGAAAAGAATTAATATAGCTCCTCTTTGGGTTCACAAAATCTATCAACTTTTTAAAAATCAAGATTTTCAAAGCCACTGCCTTTGTCTCTATGAGAATATAACTACAGACGTATTTTTATGAATATTGAAGATTTGTTGGTCAAATCCCAATCCTTTCTCTAAACACGTTTCTGAGCTTTTATGATCAGAAGCAGAATCCACCATTTGTAACAGGCTACTTCCATTAAGTCCTCAAGCAAAGAAATCTAGTCTCCCAGTCCACTATAGTGTGGAAGTGTGAAAAACCCCACTTTTCTGCTTTGAGACCCAGCTTAAGCATTTATTAGGTGATGCTTTCATGACTTCTTAGATCTCGATGGTAAGCTCCAGGTGGGAATGGCATGGTGCCCTACGGGAACAGTGTCACAGAGTCTTTCCAGTGTCCTCAAGTGACTCACAGCTCATTCACATACTCCCTTCAGATCTTCAATTGTGCCCCGGGATTGAGTGAGGACTAGCAAGCTCCATAGATGACTGCAGAGCCTACTTCCTGGTTTCATATTTGATGAGTAACATTTGCTCCTAGTATAGAAAGCTCTCTTCCAGAGAAATGCCAGATGACTATAAGGTCAACAGCATTATGTCACACTCTACTGAGTCAGAATCAGAAGCTGATACTCTCCAAAGATGATCTCTTAAAACATCATCATGCTCTTGGGGACATGGTATGAACAGCTGGAGAAGTTTTTAATGAACTTTTTATTTTTAAGGGATCCTGGAATCAAGAGAAGAGTGACTACTGTAACTCTGAACTTGGTACCTTTTTCTCCCTAACAAATTCTAAACAGCATTGATTCTCATTTTCCTCCTTCTAATTTCTACAGATAATTGTTGCATGGTAATTTTAAGTGGGGGTGGGGGGTAGAGGAGCAAAGGATTGCAACAAGTTTACCTCAGGGCTTGGTACTATTATAAGTTCCCAGTTCTTTGTTTCTCCTATCTTAAATATACAGAGAATGGTCTTATTTGTAGGTCTTTCTTTTGGCGAATCGTAGATCTTTTGCTTTGTGTTTTCCCTCGTTCAAAGCCTAGATCCAGGTACTTTCTCGTTATACTATCAAACCATGAGATAGTTTTTATTTTCATTGCCTGGGACTCTATGAAGTACACTGCCTGTTGACAGTTCCTAAAGGCTCCTAAAAGACCACTTTTATGAATGGAACACAAGTTTGCCAAAACCAAGGAGTGTACATGTTCTAACTTTGTGTTCACTTTGCAAGTTGAATATGATCATTGTCTCATAGAAATGTTCAGTTTTAGTTTTATTTTTATTCTTTTTATCAGTTTGTTTTAATTAACATGGAAGCAAAGAGTTTCACTGCAGCATTTAAAAGCTTATTATTTATTCATATATTTGTTTATTTTACTTATTCATTTTACATCCTATTCACTGGCCCCTCTTGGTCACTCCCTCTCACAATCCTTCCCCATCTTCCCTCCCCTTCTCCTTTGAGCCAGTGAGGAACATCTTGACTTCTTAGATCTCGATGGTAAGCTCCAGGTGGGAATGGCATGGTGCCCTAAGGGAACAGTGTCACAGAGTCTTTCCAGTGTCCTCAAGTGACTC
>NW_022196891.1:58845183-58857580 GCF_008632895.1 Mastomys coucha
GTGTATCCACTGCCCCCCCCCGCTTGGTATCCCCCAACCCTGACACTTCAAGTCTCTGTGAGGCTAGACACTTCCTCTCCCACTGAGGCCAGACAAGGCAGCCCAGCTAGAAGAACATATCCCACAGGCAGGCAACAGGTATTGGGATATCCCCCACTCCAGTTGTTTGGAATCCACATGAAGACTAAGCTGCATATCTTGGGGAGGCCTAAGTCCAGTCCATGTATATTCTTTGGTTTGTGGTTCAGTCTCTGAGAGCTGTAAGGGTCCAGGTTAATTGATTCTGTTGGACTGATTTCTCTCTCTCTCTCTCTCTCTCTCTCTCTCTGTGTGTGTGTGTGTGTGTGTGTGTGTGTATGTGTATCATTATACTCTGTTCTTATTGGCCTTGCTCACTAACCTTCACCGTCAACCCTACCCATGCTTTTCTGGTCCTGTTCTACCCCCAAATGGTCCTGGTCTCTTCCACTCTCATGTCACATATTTATTCCTTTAGTCTTTCATGCTCTCCTTTCCCTCTCATGGTCCTTTTTCTATTTTTATGAGCTACGCCTAAGTATAGACTTCACATTATTAGAGAAAACATAGTATTTGTCTCTGTCTACCTGGCTTATTTCACTTAACACAATGACAGGTGAATAGTATAAGGAAAATAGTACATGTATAGAATGGAATTTTATTCAGGTTTAAAGAAAAGCAAAATGATGCTGTTTTCAGTTATCTGTCAAGTAATGCCTAGTAACTTGCTACTTCTTCTAGTCAAACTATCAAATAATATGATCATCATATCATTTGCCAACTATTGAATAGCTTTTAGTGAACAGCAAGCATTTCTTGAGTACCAGATTTTTTTCCCATAGGGTTTACTGAAAAATCTTCAGACATTGACAGGTTAGTACAATGATTTTCAAACTGGGAAACTTGGATTCTTTTATACTTCAGGCTCCACCCACCCTTTTCATTTTTTTTCCTTTGGGACAGGGACTCACTATATAGGTCCTGACTAGCTTGGAAATGGCCACATATAACACTCTGACCTCGAACTCACAGAGATCCATCTGCCTTTGCCTCTTTGCTGCTACTAAAGGCATGTGCCACTATGCCTGGTGATTCAGACCTTTAGAGCCAGGGGCTTTGTGAATAAGTCGAGCATCTTTACTTTTATTTTTCATAACTTTCCCAGGAGACTCTAATGCATCTCAGTAGTAGACACATGCTGTAGTGTCATCATTGGTCTCCAAGTATTACATATACATATGACATAATCAGTTGTCAAATTCCTTGTATTTACTACCTAGGTACTCAGTTGTTCCTGAGTTCACTTGCTTGTCTGTCCCTCCCTTCTTCTTTCCTTTCTTCTTTCCTTCCTTCCTTCCTTCCTTCCTTCCTTCCTTCCTTCCTTCCTTATTTTCTTCATCTGTAGCATAGCTGACACCCAGAGGTGAAAGCATGAATTCTGGGATTTCCCTGGATGCCATCATGATGAGGTCATTGCCAATCTACTGCTGTAGCAACTTTTTTTTTCCTCCAAGGCTGAAGTGGATACAAGAACACAGGCGTGGAATACTAATACAACCTTCAAGGCAGTTTCTCTTCTTTTTATATTTTTATGTGCAGGAATATTGATGTTAGGTCTAGAGGCATAGAGCTATAGTCTCCAGTTAAGAGGCTGAGACAGGAGGATCAAGAGTTCAGGGATACTCTGCGATAGAGAATAAGCTTAAGGCCAGCCTGGGCAACTTAGTGAGACCCTCTCTTAAAATTAAAAATGAAAGAGCAGGGTGATAGCTCAGTGGAAGAGCACCTGCCTTACATGGGCAAGGCCTTCAATTCAATCCCTAGCAACTTAAACAAAGGAAGAGAAAAAAGGGGGAAAAATCACTGGATGACACAATGAAAAATTGTAGTAGAATTGAGGACAGGAGTTAATTCTCTTCACTTCCATGGTCTTTAATTTCTTCCTCTGAGGCATTATCTTCAACACAAAGATGTCTCCTTCTTTATCCTTTGGTGCTTCTGAGACAATACTATTCAAACCCTGGGGCTGTACTCAGTACTAGTTGATTTTGAACTTTGCTCTTCACTTATGAGAGACCTTTACACTCTATGAGAGAAACTCTGTTTCTTTGACATCTCCCAGTTTCCTTAGCATCTGGAGATGCTCTGAGGGATTTTGCTCTTCTTTGTATTCAGACATGGTGTTTACTATGTGGAGGTAGACCAGATAGATGTCTTTGGATTGCTTTCTCATGAGGCCCAGGTCCTCTCTGGGTTATAGATAGTCAGAGAACTTGATTCACAGACCTTGGTAGTTTTGATATGTTCTTTAATTTATTCTTCCTTTAAAAAATATTTTTTATTTTTCCTTTTTTCACATATAAAACACAGTATTATGTAGGGTAAATTATAAAAATTACATGGATTTTGTCTTCTGTGTATCGAAGAATAATGGCTGATATTTGTTGACCCTTTAAATATTTCATGTCAGGTGTTAACCATTCACACATATTATCTCAATCAACATCACACCAGCCTTCTGAGAGAACAGATTTTTTTTCCTATCTCCACCTCATAGATACGAAATTGAAAATCAGCAAGTTAATATAATTTTCTAACAGTCACATAAAAATATTCTAATATTATAGCCATTGAAGATATCATCAGTCAAGAGTGACTCTGTTTTACTATGGGGTTTACTTTTGATATTGTATTTTCTATATTTTGCAGGTTTGACTAATGTATAATGACATATATCCCCCCATCATAGCTTTACTGTTCCCAAACATCTCCTGTGTTGCCCCTGCTCAGCCCTCCCCAGCTTTGCGTCTTGGTTACAAGCAGAATATTTTTCAACTGGAGTCACGGAGTGTATAGCTTTCACTGGTGGTTCTTTTACCCAGACATACAGAGTAAATTTCCTCCACAGCTTTTCATGGCCAGAGGACTCCCTTCTTGTTAGTACTGAAAATAATGGTCACCTTGTGGCTGCTCCATAGTTTCACCTTCTCCAGAACCTTTAGTAGCATCCAAGTGTTGGCAGTTAGGACCTCAGCCTCTATAAATTTTGTATGAACAGAGTGGCTTAAAATATTTGTTATGGGAATACATCAATCAAGTATCAAGGATTTGATTTGGGCCTGAGGTTGTGATTCTGATGGGCAAAAACATATAAGTAGAAATAGAGACGAGAATAACCAAGCATTTCTGAGCAATTACCATGTGTCAGCAAATTGTTACTTTCCTTAAACTACACTGTTAGCTCTTGGGCATCTTAGTGTAACTGGATCATTGTGCATGTGTGTATGCAGTGTGTATGCAGTATGTGTGTGTGTGTGTGTGTGTGTGTGTTTATGAAAGCTAATGCCAAGAAATAGTTTATGCCTTTCCCAAATTCACAAAACCAGAGAAGTCACAATTTGAAACAAACCTGAGTCAGTCCATCACATCTGCTCTTTGTCTTGCACTATCAGATTCTTCATCTAAGGGGAAGGGAATTAGAGAATTGAGTCGGTTTAATCATAAGTCACAAAAAAGATATGTGTGAAGTATGAGTACGAGGTTGTAGACAGTTCAAGCATGATATTGGCTTTGGAACTGTGAGGATATCTCTGAACTGCATGGAATGTCTCTGAGCTATGTCTCTGGGAAATGTGGGAATGTCTCTGGGCAGGGATCGGGTGAGTCTGGGGGGTGAAGGATTCCTCTGGGCAGTTGGATAGTGAGTGCTGAGCATCAGGTGCCCAGAATGAGAGCTGAAAAAGTTCAGGGAGCAGAAAGTAGCTTTTTCTAGTACACAGAATTACCTGAATCCACTAAATGTTTGTTTCTAAGAGGTTTCTGAGGATATGCTAATTTCCACTCTAGGTGACCTTTGGGAGAAGGAACAGGATGTTAGGGGTTGCAGATCAAACCAGTGGAGGAACTCACATGTGCTTTCCTCCCTGCCTCTTGACATTTCAATCCCAGAAGATGCCCTTTGGTCACAGTCCCTCCTACAACATCAGGACAACAACAAGATAGAATACACACACACACACACACACACACACACACACACACACACACACACCAGACAGGAACCCTTTACAGTCTTTCACAAAGTCAGACTGTAAAAATAATCAAATTCACGTATCCAGTGAATGTAATGTTGACAAGACACTGTCATAATCAAAAGGTTTTTAGAAGAGCTGAAGGTAATAGGGCTGGTGAAGAATTTTCTTAGAATGTGAAAGGCCCTGGGTTCAATCCCCAGCACTGCAAAAGAGAGAGACAGAGAGAGAGAGAGAGAGAGAGAGAGAGAGAGAGAGAGAGAGAGACAGAGAGAGAGAGAGAGAGAGAGAGAGAGAGACAGAGACAGAGACAGAGACAGAGACAGAGAGAAAAGAAAAGGAAAAAATCAAGTCACAAGGACTTTTGAGATCAGAGAGTTTGAAGTAAATTTGTAAATGGGGAAACTTCCTGTTGTCTTAATTTTCAATTAACTCATTAATTCAGGGTTGCCAATTTTGTCTTGTTTCTGTGTTTTGAGACACAATCTGAACTTGCTATGTAGACCAAGGTAAGATCCATCTGCCTCTGCCTCCTTTGTTGGAATGAAAGGTGTGTGCCACCTCACTAACTAGTTTTATTTTGTTTGTTTGTTTATGTATTTATTGCTCTTTGGGGGTAGTTTAAGTATAGATATCATGGCAAGCTACTGCACAGGAAGCTGATCCTGACATGGATACCCACGATGTTAGAGTGATTTTTAAAGAGGACAATTTGATGGCCAGGGAGATTGTGATACTTAATCTAAGCTCACCCAGTATTTGCTTGTCTGGTATCAGAACCCAAAAGCTGTGTGCTGCCCTGAGCGCTACTCCACTCTATAGACACTTTTGATGAGTCCCAGAGCACAGGGCGTTTTTTTTGTCTAGGGGATTGTGGTGGAGGGGGTAATAGGTCTTTTGAGAAGTCTTCTTCTAGAACACTCCCTAAAGCATAAAGAAACACTGTGCACAGGGCTGGGAGATAAGGCTCAGATGCCTATCCAAGGCAACTTTTGTGCCACGCTTCGCATCCAGGGGCCAGCGGGGCTTGGGAAAGTCCTCTCTCCTCCCTACACAGCCTGTTGATTTTAGCCCAGGAAGGCCTAGGATCTTGTTTAAAAGAGAAGTAGGGGATTCCTCGTTGGTATGGGGAGTCCCCAGTGGAATCCTCTTAACTGCGGCTAACTAGTTTGCCAGGAGAGTGGGAAGCAGGGATTTTATTGCTCAGGGCAGGAGAACAATTTTCTCCCAAGCCTTCTGTCAGGAGCTTCTGCCAAAAATAGCCGTGGGGCTGTTGTTCTTGGCGGGAAAGTGGGCATTTCTCTCTCTCTCTCTCTCTCTCTCTCTCTCTCTCTCTCTCTCTCTTTGTTGTTAGTAGGAAATACACCATATAGCTCCCCTCTAAAGTTGTAGAAAAGGTCTCTGGTGCTTGTGACCAACCTCAGGCTGCTAATTATTTTTCCAGAGGCAGCATCTGTAACTGGCTTCTTGGTGCATTCTTTGAGAGATAACTCAGTGTGTACAAGGATGTTTCTGTTTTTACTGGACATAAATATACTTTTCTTTTTTTTTTAAGATTTATTTTTATTTATTTTATGTGTATGGGTACACTCTAGCTGTATAGATGGCCGTGAGCTATCATGTGTGGCTGCTGTTGATTTCAGGACTTCTGCGGCCCTGCTGGCTCCGGCCCGCTGGCTCTGGTCCCGCTAGCTCCTGCATAATTTACTGTAGCTGTCTTCATACGCACCAGAAGAGGGCATCCGATCTCATTATGGGTGGTTATGAGCCACCATGTGGTTGCTGGGATCTGAACTCAGGACCTTCGGAAGAGCAGTCAGTGCTCTTACCCGCTGAGCCATCTCGCAGCCCAAGAATATACTTTTCATATGGCTCTCCCCTTTTGTTGTGACTTGGGTCCATTTTGATTTTCTTGGCCTTTTGGTTTCCAAGTCCTGTGAGTTTTTATCAAGCTTCTTCCTGTTTTACTTCTGACTGCCATGCACTGGCTTGACTCATGTTAGGTTTCTCAAGCTGCTGAAGAGCTGGAAAAAGATCCCAGGCTTAAAAACAGCTAGTTTGGCTGGTGGGATGGCTCAGTGGATAAAAGCATTGCCCTCAGTCCTTACAACAGGAGTCTGAGCCCCTGAAACAATGTAGAGGTAGAGGGAGAACATTGATTCTACAAAATTGTCCTCTGACATGCACACGTGTTCCAGGGTGCATGTAAACACACACACACACACACACACACACACACACACGCACTCACACACACACTTTACATAAAACTAATTAATGAGAAAGTACATCTACTACTGAGCCCGAGGACTCAAGATTGATATGATGAACTTACATGATAGAAGGAGAGACTGACTCCTGACCTCTAAACACACACAAAACTCACACACACTCATACACACACAACTCACACACACACACTCACACACACACACTCACATACACAAAACTCACACACACTCACACACACACAACTCACACACACACACTCACACACACACACTCACATACACAAAACTCACACATACTCACACACACACAACTCACACACACACACATGCATGTACACATACTCAGGGACCCATATACACACATACACACTCTCATATACAAAATAAATTAATGCAAAAAAATAAATTAAAGCCAGTTGAAACATACGGTATTCTGATAGGCTAGAGCAGGTTGTATTGACCCTGGGTAACAGGGTATGCTTACTCCTGAGCTGCAGTGGAAGAGAAAGCACAGAGAAAGCTTCCAGAACTTTCTCCTAGTCTGTTCCGAGAGTCTGTGAGGTTGGCTTTTGTTGTTGTTTTTGCTTTGAGGCTGTGAGGTTTTTTTTTTTTTTGCTTTGTTTAAGTATGCTGGTATCTAAATGGAGAAATGGGGCTCCGTGAACCAATGTGATAAACCAAAGGAGAGTTCGGCAGAAATGAAGACAGAGTTTAGATGCTTGCATGGTAGAGCAGAGCCATCCCGCCCCATTAGAAGAGACGTGTAGTGATAGGAAAGCGAAGGGTCTGTAGTGAGCCAGGGTCAAATCCTCACAGAAAAAGCTACGTCTTTTGTCGGGTATTGTTCCTGTGGGCTGCAGCATCCATTTCTCTTTTCTTTTTCTCTAAATATCCATCTTTTCCCTTCCTTAGGCAAAGAAACCTCCAATCCAAAGACTCAAAGTACCAGTTACCGGTAAGTATTACCGGAAGTTAGCTGATCTTCACGTACCTATTGTGTGTGTCTGTGTGTATGAGCACATGTGTAGACTCAAAGCGCCAGTTACCGGTAAGTATTACCAAAAGTTAGCTGATCTTCACGTACCTATTGTGTGTGTCTGTCTGTGTGTATGAGCACACATGTGTGCGTATGTGTGCACGTGGAGGGCAGGGGTTGACACTGGGTATTTTCCCAATGTGCTCTTCACATTATATTTTGAGACAAGGTCTCTTATCATACCTGAGGCTCACTAGTTTAGCCAAATAGGCTGGCCAGCAAACTCCAGGGATCCACTTGTGTTTGACTCCTCAGAGATGTGATTGTAGTCCAGAGTCACTGTGCCTGGCTTTGTGTTTGTGCGAGTATGTGCGTGCATGCATGTGCTTGTGCTTGTGCGTGTGCGTGTGCACGTGTGTGTGTGTAACTGAGCTCAGGGCCTTATCTTCAGCAGTAGACACCTTATTGACTGACCCATTTCTATAGCCTTGTAACCATGTCTTTAATAGGCTCTTTTCTGTAGCCTTGATTTTCTTCAGAATATAGGATCTGTCATTTCCCTAAGGAAAGTGTTGCATCTCCAAATTGTTGGAGTCTGATTATCATCCTCATCATCATCAACTAAAAAAGGGGAATAGTAACCAAAGAAGTGCTTATCCTGTACTTGCCTTCCTTAATCTCCCCCAGAAATACTTTTTGGGTAGGAATTTCACTTGATTTTCTTCTATGAATTCTAAATGTGCCTGGCTATAAAGACACCTGCCAGTTCTACTCTGTAACATAATGATACCTTAAGGAGTCTCAGATAGAAGAAAACCTGATACTTTGATCAAAAGAATATCATTTGGACCCTTGACCACAGCCAACCACTAGAAGTTTCTATATGAGTTCTCAAGGATTTATTAAGCTCTGTGAGCTGACCAGAAAGTATACTCTGCCCTCAATAAGTCATTTGTATTTTTGATTCACAATACAGCTCCAGGGCCTGATACAAAGTAAGCCTTACTGAATCGGGGTCAACCCTAGGGGCTTGTTATTCCCCCCCCCCCCCAAGCAAGGACCATGAGCCAGAGTAAGTGTGTACAATATGGTTGTTCAGCCATTCAAGGTAGTACTCAGGCTGATGCAGAACTGTAAGAAACTTGGGCTTTGGGGCTTGCCTCTGGAAAGGCCTGGTACAAACCTTCTAGATGCAGCTGGTCCTCTGCTCCCTCCTCTTCCTCTTTCTCTTCCCCCTCTTTTTCTTCTTCCTCTTCCTTTTCTTTCTTGGTGGCAGTGACTCTTCCCAAGTCACCTTCCAGGAAATGCTAGTTATACGAGGTAGAAGGAAGAAGCACATGGCCATGTCTTTGGCTTCTTTCTCCCTGCTTCCTGGGACTGTTCCCACTTTGATGCCACAAGCATCCTGTGCTTGACTCCGTAACTAAGCTTATTGGACTGTGGCCAAAGACCACTTAGTCATGCTTTCAGTGAGTCTGATTCCCAGGGGCATGTGGAAAATAGGGATTTCACAGTCAGGTGGAAAGGTATAGGGAACTGCTAAATGCCGTTGCTCTGAGTCAAGATAATCAGGGATGGTCAGAACCAAGGCAATGCAGGCCCTATTGCCCCACCCCTGCCAACCTTTGTTTTAGTCTATGCACTCAACTGGAGAGTATGCATTGAAGATGCCTGTGATTTCTTGCGATTGAAAAAAATCAGGGAATATTGGAACCTGTCTATCCTGCCATATGTCTGAGGTGACAATGGCTTTAATTTCTCAGCTCTGACTCCTAAACTTCATCTTATACTCTCTTGAAGACTGACATTAGCTCTGCCTTTCCTTCTATTCCATAGGCATAGCTGGTTCGAGACATGAGTGTACCACAGCGCTTCTTTGCTTTCATTTTTTCCAGAGTCTCCCTCCTTGATACTTTTTCTTTATCTGTTCTAGCCGCACTGGAAGGTTCTCATCTCATATTTTGCTTAGGGATAATCTTATTTTCAATTCTTTTTAGGATGTGAGAATGGGAGACTATTTATCAGCTTATACAACAATGAGCATCAAATCATGGAGGTACAGAACAATTCTGTCTTCATCAACTGCGATGGGCTTTATGCTGTCAGCCTGAAGGGCTTCTTTTTCCAGGAGGTCAAGATTGACCTTCATTACCGGAACGGTAAAAGTCCCATCTCTATGCCAATGTTGAACAATGGTCGAAGGGTTGTCTTCACTGTGGTGGTCTCTTTGGCTTTCAAAGATAAAGTTTACCTGACTGTAAATGCTCCTGATACTCCCTGCGAACACCTCCAGATAAATGATGGGGAACTGATTGTTGTCCAGCTAACACCAGGATACTGTGCTCCTGAAGGATCTTATCACAGCACTGTGAACCAAGTATCATTGTGAATTCCACTCTGAGGGTGGATGGGACGCAGGTTCTTTCTTGCAAGAGATGAGTCCATCCTGCTCAACTTCATGAGATATGACCTAATGTAGATCTTACGCTACTTCCTCACTCAGGGATATTTAAATCGTGTCTTACATTAACAGTTGACCTCTCATTCCCAGGATTGCCTTGAGCCTGCTAAGAGCTCCTCAGGGCATGAAAAAAAAATGTCTCTTCAAGATACATTGTTTCTGTTGGTCAGAAGATCATTGTAATAAACATGTGTCACTGAAAATGGCGCTTGATTACTATATTCTAGAATTTTGATGTCGTCAAAACAAAGAGCAAAAAAATGGGCTATGAGTCTGGGAAGGGTGGTGTCCACCAACCAGTAGGAGCTTTATCCAAGGTTAAGGTGATCAAAGTTTACATGTCTAAAACTTTTTCTCATCTCATGGAGCTCAGAAAGATCACCCTGTGGAGACCAGGACATGAAGATGACTGTTTAAGCAATGAGGTGCACTCTGAGCTTCTCTCATTATCTCTCTTCTTTCCTGGCCTCCAAATATACATAATAGAAAACTTCCTTCAAAGAGCTATCTAGGGACTACGATACCACCGAAGTACCACATCAGTGATGTAAAGAAAACCAGTATAGCTTTGTTTATAATACAGAGTATATGAGAGATTTTACCCTGAGGGTTATTTTTATTATACAGGATAATAGTGAACTGGATGTCTCAGGATAAAGGCCAAGAAGGATTTTCATAGTCTCAGCAAGACTGGTTTGTAAGTTCTCTCTTCCAAAACTTTTAGGTAAATTTTTGATAATTTTTAAATTTTTAGTATTTTTTGACCATTTTCAATAGAAGATACAACACATCTCAGAATCTTTCCAGATGATTTCATATCCCCATAAGGATTATATTGTGCTACAATACAGTGCTTATCTCTTGAACCCTCAGAAAGTCTGAAAGCTATTAATCTTTATACTAAGTGAATTCAGTTATATTTGGACTTTTTTGTCTGATAATTTTATATTTTCTCTTATGCATCTATCTATAGTTATATTCTCACTCTGTTTTAATCTGTTATTAAAAGAAGCTGAATAAAAATGCTACATAAATGAGATAACCACGGGTGTTACTACTGGAAAGCCTGCCATGGGCTACACATTGGGCAAGATATTCTGTGATCTCTGTCTAGGTGACTCAGGAGACTTTGTGTGTGTGTTTGTGTGTATTTACATTTTTGTTATTAACCATGTTTTGCAAAATTATTATTACCTAACAAGTAACTGCTGAAAAAGTAAATGTTTATAACTATGGGCAATATTTAAGAAAATGTGTGTTTTATTTTTTAATTTTAGACTTATGTCTCTATGTTTTATGGCTGTGCAATGTACACGCCTACTATAAGCATCACTGTTCTGTTGGTCATTCCCTTGAGTACCATGTTCTCTGCTCTGGAACCTCAGTTCTCTGGGGCACACCTAGCCTGCTACTTTTGTTCTGGCCTCTGGCAGTCACTCAGGGTTACTGCTGCTGTGTGCCAGTCTCAGTCATCCCCATGCCAATGTATGTGGTCTGTGTTTTAGTTCCCTTATCATTTCTTTCAAAGTAATAACTAACCCTGTACTCTACATGAAGAAGCAATTCCCAGGAAGAGAGCTGAGTGAGAAATCAGGAGTCAGGAATTCTAAATTTGACTCAAGTCACTAAGCAAATGCTCTTGGACATATGACTTCCTATTTCTGCATTCTTCATTCCTCTTGTAACATCACAGAAACACAAAATGTCTAAAAGTTTGAAATATTGTGTTTGTAGTGTTCACTGAGGATCCCATATGTTAAATGTTTCTGTGCTGGGCAACTTTCTCTTTCATTGTATAGAAATTGTTTTTCTGATCTTTTCTCTGTCCTTGACAAGCTACATATCCTCTCTTAGGCTTCTTGGTAACTCCTTGTTGAGCAGTGACCCACTGTTATCTAATGACTTTCAGTTTACAGGATGCAATAGGGAGTGTAGAGTCATGATGTCAATAATGATAATGATCTTAAGCCTATCAAGTGGTTTCCTGGTTTTAAGTCATAATTTTGTATTCAGTGCATTCCTGGCTCTCAGAATATAAATATTAACTATTATAGATGATAAAAGTGTTTGTGTTTACCTTTGAGTTCACTGATGGTTAGAGTGTTGATTTCCTGTGTGTTTCTTTTCAACATGTCCGGATTATCCCTCATAATCCTTCATAAGCACGTAGGATGGAACAAACTTTCTGGCTTCCTACCTGCCTTTGTCTGGGGGATGGCTGAGCTGGCAAAGTTCCTCTTCGCTTCTGAAAAGCCTCTGGGAAGTGATCGCCTCTTCTCACAGTTCAAGTCAATGCAGAAGTCCTTTCACGGACATACTGATCTTTCACAAATGGTTTTCCTTCTTATATCTAGTCCTAGGTAATCTCTCAGAATTATGTCCCTTTTGCCTCATAGTCATTCTTTGCTGTCTCAAAACGAGGCTACAAGTATGAGTGGCATCTGTGACACAGAGTGGATACAGGAATCTTGGTGTCACCTTGATGGTATTGATGGCTCTCTCTTCCATAAGTGCTTTTTATAATCAGTGTCTTTGGACTTCCTCCCCCCACCTCTCTTCCTCCACCCCCTTCTTTTCTTTCCCTTTTTCCTTTCTCCTCCCTTTGCTTCTCCTCCTTTCTCTCCCCTCCGTTCCTTTCTCTTTATTTCCCCCTTTCCTTCTCTCTCTACCTTTATTTTCC
>NW_022196891.1:58857699-58862092 GCF_008632895.1 Mastomys coucha
TTCCCCTCCCCTCCCCTTCCCTTCCCTTTCCTTCCCTCCCCTCCCCTCCCCTCCCCTTCCATTTTCCTTCCTTCCCTTCCCTTCTCTTCATTTCCCTTCCCTCTTCTCCTTCCCTTCCCTAACTTGCCTTTTCTCTACTCTGCCTTTCTTAATCTTTACCCTCTTCTCTTTCTCTGTCCACTGTTCTGGCCCCAGCCTCCTTCTTCTATTCCAAAGTCCACAGTTAAGATCTCAACAAACCATGATCTGGCCAATGTATGTGTTATATTTCTTTGTTAGATTGAATTTAATTTTCAATATGTAAACACTAGAACTTTCTCAGTGCTTTGAACAATGCAACAACAGACAGGTCTTAACTTTGGCATGCTAGTAACCATCTCCAGCAGGGGAACAGTTTCTCTTTTCTGGAATGTTCTTTCTCAGTTTCCCCAAGTGCCACCATCCACTCTCCATCCAAATATTCTCACATTGCTGTAGCTGACTAGCCTGAAGGCATTTGCACTGCTGTAACTTCTGTGTCCTCTTCCAGTGCCACTGTTTATACACCAAGAACATCTAAAGCCATTTTTTAAAAACCCAGCCACTTTCCATTCTAAAATCACATATGTTGTTATTATTTGCATTAGTAAATTAGTAAAACAAGAACAAACAAGAAACCCTCATGTAGTATGTGCTCAACCTACTCTAGGCATTGTACTAGCTATCTTATGAAATTCTTGTTTAATTCTATCCTCCTAATAACTCTTTCAGGTAGGTTTTACTACAATCGCTATCACAAACTGCTGGGGGCCAGCCCTGGTGTGGGGTTCCTTCTTTCTTGTCAGTTCTTTCTTCTTGAGGCAGCAGAGGGGGAAGAGCATCAGCGGAGGGTAAGACTTGGTCTTACGAGCTATTTAGGGTTGATGTACAATGAAAAGTTTACTTGTCTAAGTTACTATGCTACTGGAGCTGACCTGCCTTCTGTGATTCTCTGAGGCTATAAACTGCAGTTGCTGGCACTTAGCACCTCTTCCTCAAACTGCAAAGGAAATAGCCTTTGTGCTATCTCAGCAGGAACTGTGCAGCTCGAACTTTCAACCTGCTAGTCAGAAGTCTCAGGAATAAAAAGAGACACTTAGAAAAATGATTATAGCATTTATTACTGAGTTGTAAAAAGTTTCCTATGAATGCTATCTAAGAGGAAAAGTGAAAAGATCCTAAGTGGGGAAAGGGAAAAGATTTCTACTCTAAGTGGGGAAAGGCAAAAAATTCTTCTCACTCTCTTTTGTCTCCAGTACATATATATCTTTCAGGATACATGGTCACATGTTGCATGTTGCAGTACCTATACATCTTTCAGGATACATGAGCACATGTTGCAAAGTTCATCACAAGTTCACACAAAAAATCAAATCATAATTGAATTAGAAGTTTACGACAGAGAATGTTTACATGCATATCCATTAGGAGTAATTATCTGGCTAAAGATCCATCACCTGTCTCTGATCCAAGGTTCACTGGAGGGTTAAAACCATAACTAAGTAATTAGTGAAGTTCTGTAAACCCAGTCAACATCTTATCTTCTGTCCCAGAACCTATTTGATTCAATAAATTGTTAGTTCCTTTTTTATGACCTTTGGTTGTTTTACAACCTCTTGGAATGTGCTATGAGTAGGAGAAAGTATGGTTACTATCTAAGAGCAATTAACTGGTGACACTTGGGAGACTGATAGAGTTCTCATTGCAGTTTTGACTATCAGAAAAGGACCTAATAGCAGTCCCATAAAAGAACTTAATAATCACAGACATGATTTTAGGAATTCTTACAGAATCATCATTAAGACTTAAGTCATCTATTTGTCTATACAACATCACTACAAGACAGTACATCTTCATGGATCTGCAGAGATCTGCTCCAAAGGAGTGTGCTCTTAGTTAGTGATTATTTTGTATGTTTAATAATAATAGGGAAAGCATATTAATGGCAGGAAACTTTCCTAAAATGAATCCCTTACAGCCTTGCTTAATGAGGATGCACCTATCACAGATTATATAATAATCTGAAGCAGGCCATTTCAGGATGATCACCTGCTAGTTATTAGCTTGTCCCACTACGGCTCCTGACAATAAACACAACTTGAGACCCACAGGTAAACTTGCCCAAGGAAATCTCACAAATTCAAGACCAACAATTTCTGACGCCAAAGGGCATGTTCCTAACCACTGTACCTCTGGCCCTCACAAGCATCTCTATGTGGATGTAATGGGCGCTTCTACCCAGCATGTCCACTGTAGAAATGTCTGCCTTCCTAGCTAAGCCCATCCCCTTGGTTCATGGTGTTGACTAAAGGCATCATAATCATTTCTGAATCTACTGTCTTAGCTCCTTCACCCTCTCTTCATTGACTATGGCTTTACTTAGTTTCCCTATTATTGCGGTTTGGTCTGTTTCTGTGTATTGTAATGCTAAGTGCAGGCTTCCAAGATCTAGTTGTCTCAAAGATGAGAGAGTCCACCCATGACTTTAGTGACCTTGCTCCTAAATTATTTCTGACTGGTGAATAAAGATGCCAACAGCCAACAACTGAGTAGAAAAGACATAGGTAGGGTTTAGGGTTCCTGGGCTTGGGGTAGGGAAATCACAAAGGGGAGGAGGAGAATAGAGGGTTAGGTGAGTCATGAAATAATGGCCATGTATGTGGGTTGGCTAATTGGAGTTAAGAGCAGCCCAGATGAAACATGGCAAACTATATAGTGGGGTTATTGGCTGGGAAATAGACATAATAGCATAGAGGATAGATATCTGTCCAGCTCTTGTGCTGATTATGGCTTATTGTAAATATAAAGATTGTATGTGTCTTTTATCTAGGAATTAAATGGTTAAAGGTGGAGTAGAATCCCTGGATTGGGATTAAAATTTTCAACAATACCCCATTAATCCTATTTTATACTATAGTAGCAAGTCCTCACAAGGCCCACTAGTGATTTTAGTTTGGTATGCATTAGTTTATCGAATGAGCAAAATGTATGAGCAAAACAAGGCGGAGGATAGAGAAAGTATGGTGCTGAGAATATACTTTCAAAGACTCTTATTTACTAGCTGAGTGACTTGGGCAATTTTTGTGAACCACTCAGAATCTTATTTTCCTTGTCTATCAAAGGAAGGTATTAATACATGTTAAGGTTTTATTGCTGTGAGGAGATACCATGACTATGACAACTCTTATAAAAGAAAGCCTTTCATTGGGGCTGGCTTACAGGTTCAGAGGTTTAGTCCATTGTCGTCGTAGCAGAAAGCATGGTAGCATGCAGGCAGACATGGTACTGGAGAGGTATCTGAGAGTTCTACATCTGGAGAGGCCATGCTAACTTACCTGGCCAAAGTCACCTGATATGGCCCTAAGGAATGAAATCAGGCTTGGGTTGGAGGGCCTACAGCAACACTGAGACTGTGACAATTTTATTGAGAATAATCATACCTTTTATACCAGTATCAGAAACAGATTGTAATGGAAATAGTTGCCAGGACACAATGAAGTTTGCAAGCTACTGGGTACACAAGGTTGACATCTAAGACCAATTGTCCTGTCAGGCTTTTATGGTTCCTTGACTACAGAGAAACACAAAGCAGCATGAACATTTCATTGCCCAAGGGAGCATGCCAGTCTCTCAGGAACTGGAAGGCATACTCCTCAGGAACCATGGACTCTAACTTGAAAAACCTATGATGCCTGCCTCTCTAGGCAGCTAGGTCAGGACGACTCCATAGTCCCCTGCAGACAGGCAGCAGAAAAAGAAAGACACTGGGTCTGGCTTGAGCATTCAAAACCCCAAAAGTGTACTCCCAGTGACACACTTCCTCTAACAAGGCTACACCTACTCCAACAAGGTCACCTCTTAATAGTGCCACTCCCTGGTAACTAAATATTCAAATCTATGAGCCTGTGTGTGGCATTCCTATTCAAACCACCACAATCTATATTTTATTTCTGTGTCATTGTGAACATTAGAGATAGTTCTTGGATAGTGCCTGAAAATAGTTGGTTTCAGTAAATAAGATATAAAAATCATCTGCTCTGTAGGGCCAAAAGTAAAGGTCAAATGCATAGCATAGCTCCAGAACTTTAAGGACAGAGAGGTTACTGAAGTGGGAATGAAAAGCTTTGCAATGTTTAGGTAAGAGAAGAAGAAAAGGAGGGTCAGCATGTGTGAGGCAGAGAGGTAGGACTTCTCATGGTTAGTTCTAGATACAAAGAGTATCCACTGTGGTCATTGTGTCCACTATGTCACCATGTCCACTATGTCACTGTGTCCATTATGTCATTGTGTCCACTGTGTCACTGTGTCCTCTATGTCACTGTGTCCACTGTGTCACTGTGCCCACTGTGTCACTGTGCCCACTGTGTCACTGTGT
>NW_022196891.1:58862235-58870562 GCF_008632895.1 Mastomys coucha
ATCTATGAACTGTGTTCACTGTGTCACTATGTCCTCTATGTCACTGTGCCCTCTATGTCACTGTGTCCTCTATGTCATTTTGCCCTCTATGTCACTGGGTCACTGTGTCCACTGTGTCCACTGTTTCACTGTGTCCTCTATGTCACTGCATCCTCTATGTCACTGTGTCCTTTATGTCACTGTGTCCACTATGTTACTATGTCACTGTGTCCACTGTGTCACTGTGTCCACTATGTCACTGTGTCCTTTAAGTCACTGTGTCCTCTATGTCACTGTGCTCACTGTGTCACTGTGTCCACTATGTCACTGTGTCCTTTAAGTCACTGTGTCCTCTATGTCACTGTGCCCACTATGTCACCGTGTCCTCTATGTCACCATGTCCACTATGTCACTATGTCACTGTGTTCACTGTGTCACTGTGTCCACTGTGTCACTGTGTCCTCTATGTCACTGCATCCTCTATGTCACTGTGTCCACTATGTCACTGTGTCCACTGTGTCACCATGTCCTCTATGTCCTCTATGTACTCACTGTGTAACTGTGTCCACTATGTCACTGTGTCCACTATGTCACTGTGTCCACTGTTACTATGTCACTGTGTCCACTGTGTCACCGTGTCCTCTATGTCACTGTATTCACTGTGTCACTGTGTCCACTGTGTCACTGTGTCCTCTATGTCACTGTGTCCACTATGTCACTGTGTCCACTGTGTCACCATGTCCTCTATGTCCTCTATGTACTCACTGTGTAACTGTGTCCACTATGTCACTGTGTCCACTATGTCACTGTGTCCACTATGTCACCGTGTCCTCTATGTTACTGTGTCCACTGTGTAACTGTGTCCTCTATGTTACTGTGTCCACTATGTCACTGTGTCCTTTATGTCACTGTGTCCACTGTGTCACCATGTCCTCTATGTTACTGTGTCCACTGTGTAACTGTGTCCTCTATGTTACTGTGTCCACTATGTCACTGTGTCCTCTATGTCACTGTGTCCACTGTGTCACCATGTCCTCTATGTTACTGTGTGGTGAAGCAACAGTCTGGACCTGTCTAGCTCACCTGAGCCCTCTGGCTTATATAGCTTCCCTGTCTCATCTCTCAGCTTCTCCAAGTCATGTCCAGGTATGTGTAGATTTTCAGTTAAATCTAATTCCTTCTGTGAGTCTGCAATGCCTTTAAAGTTAGGAGTTCAAGATGGCTCCTAGCTTGTCTGTGTGGGATCCAGCATTTAATAAAAAGTGAGAATGCTGAAATTAAGCCTAGAAGATTTGATATATGTGAGGATATGAATCTTCTAAGACAGAAACAAGTATTATAAATGAAAAATGCTAGAAACATTGAACAGACAAACTACATACCAATCCTAAATGGTCAATACAAAAAGGCATGCTATAGTAAAATGATCGGGCTAAAATATCTGAAGAACAAACACATAGACAATAAAAATAGCATCCTACTTTCTGAGATTAATACTCTATTAGTTAGTATTTCCAATATATTAAATGATCACAAGCTAAATGACTTCAAACAACAGAAATATGTTGTTTTTAGGTTTAAAGGCCAGAAATCTGAATGCATCTTACAGGGCAAAGGTCAAAGTCAGGTGTGAGTAGAAGTGGCTCCTGCTGATCTCCTTCACTGGATTCATTTCCTTGGGACCCCAAGATTAGGGAGGTTATCCTCATGCTTGCCTAGCAGCCCCACATTTTATAGTTTCTCCTTTTAATCATTACACCACCTTCTTTAATCTGACTCTGGCTTGATCTCACAAGGAAGGCATGACCATGATGGCCCCTGGTTATAAATAAAGATAATTTCCCTTCTCATAATCCTTGATGCTTGTGAAATCTCTCTTGTCATATAAAGTAGTACTTATAGATTCCAGATCTGAATATCTTTAGGTGTCACTGTTTCAGCCTACTACAACTACTTTAAATCAGAAAAAATGTAATAAAATTGAACATATTCTAGGAAATAAAATAGGAGCAAAAAGATTTTATATTCAGCAAATCTGACCTTCACTACAATGAAGACAGATAAATTGTTCACATGATTCATTCTTGAAGAAACCACTAGAAAATGAGCTACAGACAACTAAAAGAACTTGATAAGACATTAAGCTAAGGACAGTGTTGACCATGAAGTATCCAGATTTTATGGAACAAATTGTAAGAGGAAGGGATTGTAGCACATAATTGCTGTACATTCCGACTATGTGCATGCAATACTACTGTAAACACAGGGTAGGGAAGATCACACTAGAAGTATTTTTTTAAATTATTCTTACCAATTGCATTGGCAGTGGTTATAGTAGCATTGCTAGAGTAAAACCTTTGTATATAAGTAGGTGATAGTGTGATTGTATACTTGTTATTTAGGCTCAACAAGTCTTCAGTGAGATTGTCTTTCATTTGCTGGGAAGGAGTCCTGTGGACTTTTTGTTAATTTCTTTTTCTAAAATTACACATTATGTAATTTTAAATTTTTTTAATTAAGTTTTATTACATTATGATGAGAAAAGTTACATGATTTCAATTTATCTGAATTTGTTAACATTTAAAAACATATTTTAAGTAAGTAGAATTTAGTCACATTCTTGTTTCCCTTTTTTTTCCTTATTAGATATTTTCTTTATTTACATGTAAATTTCTCCATTCCTAGTTTCCCCTCCAAAAAACAAAGAAACAAACAAAAACAACAAAAACAAACCCCTGTTGCCTCCCCCCTCCCCATGCCTGCCACCCCACCCTCTCCCACTTATTGGCCCTGGCATTCCCCTACACTGGGGCACAGAACTTTCACAGGGCCGAGCTCTTCTCCTCCTATTGATGATCAAATTGCAATCCTCTACTATACACACATGCTGCCAGAACAACTGATTGTCAGACCCCTCCATGTGCAGTCCTTGGTTGGTGGTTGAGAGCCTGGGAGCTCTGAGGGTACTAGTTAGTTCATAGTTGTTCGTCCTAAGGGGCTGCAAACCCCTCAGCTCCATTGGTCCTTTCTCTAACTCCTTCACTGAGGACCCTGTACTCAGATCAATAGATGTCTGTGAGCCTCTACATCTGTATTAGTCAGGTACTGTCAGAGCCTCTCAGGAGATAGCTATATTTAGGCTGGCTTGCCCTTCCTTCAGTCTCTGCTCCACAGTTAATCTCTGCAACTCCTTCCGTGGTTATTTGGTTCCCCCTTTAAATCTTGTTTCCCTTTTGTACCCCAACTCCTCCCAGAGTTCCCACTTCAATACCTCCAATACCTTTTTTTGGTCATATTCTTTAAAATTTATAAAATATTATAACAACAAAAATGAGTATTATAAAAATTGTTTGATATAAAACAATTTAACAGTCTTATGTAGATGCTTGTCTATAGCAATACTGAAAATACATACATTTTTCTCAATATAAATTTTAAATAACTTCAAATATATTAACTGTATATTTCAAAAAATAAATCATTACTAGTATTTTTTAAATGAACATAAATATATAAAGTATTTTTGTTTATTTGTTTGTTTTGTATTTAGTAGAGCTTAAAATCTTGGTTCTTATTGTGGTACAAGCCCAAAATAAGAACAATTTTTAGACATTGGATTTCATTGTAATAAGGCTGTACTTCAATGACTCTCACATCACCAAGGGATTTTACCTCCATCGTAGCTAAGCCGAGAGTTGACAGTTCTGCTGCACCAAGGAATGAATTGTAGGCATGATTTTTGGATACAGATTTCCTGTTACGGTCAAAGCTATTTGACTAGAGTGATTGTCATAATTCTCAGCCCACAGAGAACATGTTACATTCATTTAAGAAATGGTGTGTGTATTAAGATGGTCGATCCATAAAGTCATTCACCAACTGTTTCAGTGAACAATAGCTCTGCTTGGAGGGTGGCACAGACATTAGGTGTGGGTAAGAATCTGGTTCATTGGCTGTGATAATTTGGAAAGTCATTCATCTCAGAGAAAGAGTAACTTATAAAGTCCTCTTCTTCAAACTTGATAATAGTTACAAACATCAAGCAAAGCATTCACTCTCATCCTTTTTTTGTTCTCTTACAAGCCACCTCCCAAGTTAATTGTCTACATTTCTTTTGGCTGTATAAGTACTTTTGAAATAGGTAAGCTGTTCTGAAAACCATAGTATACTGTAAAACATGAAATAAACAATATTACTAGTAGAGAGGTTGAGATAAGAGAAGCATGATTTCAAGACCATTATGTGGTGCACAGCAAGACTCTGTCATGTACAAACAAGCAGAAAGTGTATATGGATTGTACAATATTGGACCTATTTCTACAATTATCAAATTAGAGAGACCATTGGATGACAGTCAACAAATTTCTAATTCCTCATATTTTTGAATTTCAATCACTTAGGATATGTTGGTAATATTAATTTTCATATTAAGGTATTAAGAAAAAGTAATTGGAAAACAGCAGAACAGAGTATTCCAAGATGCAGGAGCCTACTGATTTTTCAGGTTTTCCATTACACAATGCTCCTCCAACAATTCTGCCTCCACATCTGATCTCTAGACCTCCATTGTCTCCAGATCTCCAAATGCCTCCAGCCCTGCTAGTGCCTCATTGTCACCAAATTCCTCAAAGCCCTTTATTTCCTGAAGGTCTCCCAATGGATCCAGGTCCCCTAATACCTCATTATCCCCAAAGACCACAAATCCTCCCACTACTTGAAGGTCTACACATGTCTCCAGGATCTCCAGTGAACCCAGGCTTTCAAGTATTCCCCTGTCCTGAAGCTCCACATGGGGCTCCTCCTGTCCTTCCAAGGCCATATGTTCCCCGAAAGGCTCCTATCAGGGAGTGGAGAGGGTGCACCAGGTATAGTCCGGAACAAAAGAAAAAGCTGGAAAAATTCTTCTTTGAAAACTCTAAGTATCCTTCCCCTGAACAATGCCAGGAGCTGGCACAAAGAATTTGTGTGATGGAATACCAGATTCAGATATGGTTTAAGAACCGGAGGTCTAGATACTTTCGGGAGCATCCCCATAATGCCTAAAAATCCTTGGGGAAAAAGATGGGAGAGCTCACACTCACCGAAGCATCACAGGAGATTAATGCTGGGGCCACTGGGTAACCCTGTGTCCCCAAGCCTAGCAGATATTGGCTCCCTTCTTCAACCCAGCTTCTCTGGTAACTTCCCATCTCTTCTTCAGTCTTGATTAGGCCTGAGGGTGTGGTGCTGGTTGCCCATACTCAGACTACAGCAACCACTGGCCCATTTCCATCAACAAAACCCACAGACCCAGTTTAATCTGTAACAATTAAAGAAACATCAGACTCAAAAAAAAAAAAAAAAGAAAAAGTAATTGTTACTTCCTGTTGTTTTTGTTGTAAGAGGTAGAATTAGGTGTTTGTTGAAAGATTACTTTCTTGCTTCTTCTAGGGTGTAGTTTGCTCCTTAAGTTGGTGTTTTCCATCTATTATCCTTTGTAGGGCTGGATTTGTAGAAAGATATTGTGTAAATTTTGTTTTGTCATGGAATATCTTGTTTTCTCCATCTATGGTAATTGAGAGTTTTGCTGGGTATAGTAGCCTAGGCTGGCATTTGTTTTCTTTTAGGGTCTGTATGATATCTGCCCAGGATCGTCTAGCTTTCACAGTCTCTGGCAATGTCTGATGTAATTCTGATAGGCCTAACTTTATATGTTACTTGACTCTTTTCCCTTACTGCTTTTAATATTCTTTCTTTATTTAGTGCATTTGGTGTTTTGATTATTATGTGATGGGAGGAATTTCTTTTCTGGTCCAGTCTATTTGGAGTTCTGTAGGCTTCTTGTATGTTCATGGGCATCTCTTTCTTTAGGTTAGGGAAGTTTTCTTCTATAATTTTGTTGAAGATATTTACTGGCCCATTACATTGGGAGTCTTCACTCTCTTCTATACCTATTATCCTTAGGTTTGGTCTTCTCATTGTGTCCTGGATTTCCTGGATGTTTTGGGTTAGGAGCTTTTTGCTTTTTGCATTTTCTTTGACTGTTGTGTCAATGTTTTCTATGGTGTCTTCTGCCCCTGAGATTCTCTCTTCTATCTCTTGCATTCTGTTGGTGATGCTTGCATCTATGACTCCTGGTTTCTTTCCTAGGTTTTCTACCTCCAGGGTTGTCTCTCTTTCTGATTTCTTTATTGTTTCTATTTCCATTTTTAGATTCTGGATGGTTTTGCTCATTTCCTTCACCTGATTGAGTGTGTTTTCCTGTAGTTCTTTAAGGGATTTTTGTGTTTCCTCTTGAAGGACTTCTTGCTGTTTACTTGTGTTCTCCTGTATTTCTTTGAGGGAGTTATTTATGTTATTTAAGTTATTTTTTAAAGTCCTATATCATCACCATGTGATTTTAGACCTGAATCTTGCTTTTCTGGTGTAATGGTGTATCCAGGACTTGCTATGGTGGGAGAATTGGTTTCTGATGATACCAAGTAAGCTTGGTTTCTGTTGTTTATGTTCTTATGTTTGCCTCCTGCACCTGGTTATCTCTAGTGCTACCTGCCCTTGCCAAATCTGACTGAAGCCTGTCCTTCCTGTGATTCTGGTTATATCAGAACTCCTCAGAGTCAAGCTGTCTCTGTAATCCTGTGATTCTGTGATCCTGTGATCCTGGGCTTGTTAGAGCGCCTGGGAGTGGAGCTTCCTCCGGGTTTTCTGAGACTGACTGTGGAGTTTGAGTCTGAGGTCTGTTCAGGGCACTGGCCCAGACAGACTGGAAGGAACCAATGCACTGGGCTGGTGAGTTCCTGTGTGCCTGGGTCCTGCTGGTCACAGTTACTCCCAGTGTTTGAACAGATGTTGTGACCTCCTCACCTCTGATCTTAGGTGTGTTAGAGCACCTGGGAGTGGAGCTTTCTCTGGGTTTTGTAGGACTGGCTGAGGAGTTTGCTACCAAGGTCTGCTCAGGGCACCAGCCAGCCCAGACAGACTGGAACCAGCCCGAGCCACTCCACATTATATAATTTTATGACCTTTTGTACTTCCTGTTTTTGTATTATAGTGATTTACATTGTCTACAGCACCACAATAATGAGTCTTTCTACATAGCATAGTGCCAAACACAGGAAATTGGTCAAAAATATATATAATCATTTATATAAATAAATGATTTAATTTAAAGAAACAGCTACTAAAATTCCCATACAGGACCTTCCTTTGTTCTTTGTCCAAATGATGAACATCTAGGGAATGGCTGTTTTCAATAGTAACAACTCATCATTACATAGCAAAATCTCCTTTGTAAATACCCAGATCTTGCCCTGGCAGTTATTTTGTTCTTACTAGTAGTATGGAATAGCTCTCCAAGGGCCTGGAATTTTGACTTTTCTGAAGGTGGTTAGTTTTTGAGGATATATTTGTAAGGCAAGCTTCATAAGCCATAATTATCTGCTCACAAAGAGAGCAAATACATCATTACTAATTACCTATTTCAACCTCTTTATACATAGGATTCGATATCTTATGTAAGATGTAAGAAAGCTATAGCATGCATTCTGGGTTGCACGTCAGCCATAAGCTAATAATTGGAAGACATTAAGTAGTCTTAAGAGTAGACTTAAGCCAGCTGGTCTTAGACTAGATCAAAAGTAGAATTCCCTATTACCTTGGCAGACTTCCAAACTGGTCTAGTGCCAATCAAAAACATAACTCATGTAACATTTTAGAGGAAGTTTTCTGGAAGAGAAAGAAAATCTAGGAGTGTGGAGTAAAAAGAAATACTATTCTAAATTAAGTTAAGTCTAGACATTCAGACAACTTGTGTCTAGAGCCACATGTCCCAAGAATTTCTGGTCAGAACTGCCTGTTTTCACCACAGATTTAAGTTAGGAACCTCTCCAAAGTTACAATAAACCACCCTTTTCAGGAGAATTCTGCCAGATGTTCTCAAGCAAGTAAATACAATGAGTACTGTATCCACATCAATAAAGTCTTTTTTTCTCCTCAGGGTTAAGCCCGTGAACATGAGGAAAGGAACAAAGAACTACAATGGAGGGAAGTTAAAAATATATCAGGTACAGAAAAGAGATAAAGAAAAAGTTGATGCAAGTAGTTTTAATGAGTGCAGATCCACACCAGAACTTTATTAAATTTAAGGCGTTCATTGTGAACTGCTTCCCAAAGACCCATGAGTTAGATATGTATCCCCATAGTGAGGCTATTGGTGGAACTTTTGGAGATTGTGGCGCCTCATGGGAGAGTTTGAAGTTGTTGACAGTGTGTCAAGTTGAAGGGTGTCTTAGTTAGGGTTTCTATTTCTTGGTGAAACACCATAACTAAAAGCAAGTTGGGAGGAAAGCGTTTATTCAGTATATATATAT
>NW_022196891.1:58871320-58882645 GCF_008632895.1 Mastomys coucha
TTGGTCTTCCTTCTTCTTGAGTTCCTTGTGGAATGTGGGTTGTTTTTCCTGTATTCCAAACTTCTGGGTTAATAACCTAACTTTGTCATTATAGAAATTACAGAAAGTGAATTCACTATGAAACAGACTATTTTAAAAATAGTGGGTGAATGTGGACACATTCTAAGTCTGGAGAAAGATATGGACATGCAAGCACAGGAAGCTTAAAGATCTTCAGTTAAATCAAATTCAATACTATAATTAGCTCTCAAAAACCAAAGACAGAAAGTCTTTTGAGTGATAAGAAAGAAAAAGGAAAAAGAGTTTCTTCACACAAAGGGAAAATCAACTAAGGCTATAAGCAGTTTTCAGAAAAAAACAAACAAACAAACAAACAAACAAAAAAACACCTTGCAGTCCATGAAGGATTGTGATATTTTAAAAATGCTAGGAAAAAAGTTGTTATTCAAAAATAGAGACAGTGGTTTTCCCATATACAAAAACTAAGGTGGTCCATGGACGCTAAACACACGTTCAAGAAAATGCCATAAAGAACTTTTTGAACTGTTGTAGAAGGACACAAATCTGTAACATGAAAACATATAGTGTATTATGAAATCACAGGCAAAATAAGTAGTCATATTCAGAATGCTGTACTATAAATAACATCTATCTGGCATACGCTTAGAGGAAAAAGCTATTACTGTAACTTAGTAGTCAGTTATAAATATATAATAAAAAAGATGTGACATCAAAAACAAAATGTGTGTGGAATGGAGAAATACTGTAGATAGTTCTTGCAGTTTAAGTTGCTATCAGCTTAAACAGGCTGTTAGAGCTATGCGGTGACGGATGCAAACTTGGTGGTAAACACCAGGTGAAAGACTCTAAGGGGGACCATATGCGCCCTATGGTAAAAACTGTAGGAGATAAGGTGAGAGGAATCAAAATGCATATAGGTGTGGAAAAATCAGCACCATAAGGGGCGAGCTCAAGAAAGAATAAGATGTATTGTTTTGAAGTATACAGTTAATATGTTTGGAGTTATTTAAAATTTATATTGAGAAAAATGTATTTTCACTATTGCTATAGACGAGCATCTACATAAGACTGTTAAATTGATTGTTGTTTTATACCAAACAATTTTTATAATACTCATTTTATTGTTATATTTTATAAATTTTAAAGATTATGACAAAAAATACCCTATCAATACGTACTACATTTGTGAATATCTACATCCAAAAAAATCAATAAACTTTCAAAAGAAAAAAAAAAACAGGAAATAGCAATTACTTTTCCTTAGTGATCTCTTACCATCAATAGACTCAATTCCCCCCAAAGACAGGCTAACAGAGTGGATATGTAAACAGGACTCAGCATTTTGCTGCGTACAAGAAACACATCTCAGTGACAAATGCAGAGACTACCTCAGAGTAAAAGGTTGGAAAACAATTTTCCAAGCAAATGGTCCCAAGAAACAAGCTGGAGAAGCCATTCTAATATCAAATAAAAATCAACTCTCAACCAAAAGTTCTCAAAAAAAGATAAGGAAAGATATTTCATACTGGTCAAAGGTAAAATCTACCAAGATGAACTCTCAGTTTAGTTTCTATACGTCTATGTTTCAAATGCGAGGGCACTCACATTCATAAAAGAAACTTTACTAAAGCTCAAAGTACACATTTTACCTCATAAAATTATAGTGGGAGACTTCAACACCCCACTCTCAGCAATGGATAGATCATGGAAACAGAAACTAAACAGAGATACAGTGAAACTAACAGAAGTTATGAACCAAATGGATCTAAAAAAATATTTATATAACACTTCATTCTAAAGCAAAAGAATATACCCTCTTCTCAGCACCTCATGGTACCTTCTCCAAAATTGACCATATAACTGATCACAAAACAGGTCTCAACAGATACAAGAAGATTGAAATAATCCCATGCACCCTATCAGATTACCATGGACTAAGCCTGGCCTTCAATACCAACAAAAATAAGGGAAGACACACATACACATGGAAGCTGAACAATGCTCTACTCAATGATATCTTGGTCAAGGAAGAAATAAAGAAATTAAGGGCTTTTTAGAATTTAATGAAAATGAAGACACATCATACCAAATCTTATGGGACACAATGAAAGCAGTGGTAAGAGGAAAACACATAGCTCTAAGTGCCTCCAAAAAGAATCTAAAGAGAGCTTACACTAGCAGCTTGACAGCACACCTGAAGACTCTAGAACAAAACGAAGGAAATACACCCAAAAGGAGTAGACAGCAGAAAAGAATCAAACCAAATAGAAACAAAAAGTACTATACAAAGAATCAACAAAACCAAGATCTGGTTCTTAGAGAAAATCAACAAGATAAATAAACCCTTAGCCAGACTAACTAGAGGACACAGAGACAGTTTCCAAATTAATAAAATCAGAAATGAAAAGAGAGATATAACAATGAAATATATCTTAAAATAACTATTCTGTTTGTTGAATATTTACAGTTGAAAGTATAAAAATTATGTTCTACAAACATCATGGAAATATTATTGATAATTTTTCTGACTGTGCTTGAAATTAACATTTTCTTAATGTTTAACTTCAAAGAGTTTTTGCTATTTTGAAATTTTTAAGATATACTTACTGATAAAATAATTTCTTTCCTAGAAACACTGATAATCTTTTTTAAGTCAACTGATTGTTAGACAATGTACACAGATATATAATGTATTTTAAATACTCTCTTACTATGTCAACTGGTATCATATAAAGGCTTTTGAATATATTCTTTAATGATTTATTTTTAATACTTTTTGTTCTTTTACTATACTTAACTCCCAAAGAATATTTTGTATGTTTTGAAACAAGTTAGTGTTCAACATTAGATATAGGATCCTCATTTATGGATAGCATCAAATATTCATTGATGATATTTTTAGGATCTGAAAGGATATGAATATAAAAGTTGAACAAATTTCTTATGTATTATTTGATTATCAAAATCTCAATATTATTAATGTTTGATGTATAAAATGCATATAAACAATAAAAAATTTTAGAAAAAAATAAAACAGAGACAAGACACACAAGCCATTTTATCTTCAGTGGGAGCTTACAAGATAGAGTGTATATTAGATATTAGGCTAAACAACAAGGCTTTCCCAATTTATGAAGTCAGATATCAGAGAATGCATACCTTCTAATCATAATGGTATCAAATTGGAAGTGGATTAGCAGTAGGAAAAATGGAAAAATGGACAAATGTGTGCAAATTAAAGAATGTTTCCTTGAATATCCCAAGTGGATCAAAGAAAAAAAATCAGAAAATTTAAAAACTCTTGAGGTGAATGAAAATAGAAACATGATATAACAAAGCTTACACGATATAGCAAAAGCAATTCAATTAATAAGAGGTAAATTTGTAGCAATAAATGCCTATATATAAAAGAATGGTCTTAACTGAACAATAGATTCCTCCCCAACTCCCCCCCCCCCAAAAAAAAACGAGAGAAGACTAAGGAAATGATAAGAAACAGAACATAAATAACTGAAGCATACACCAGAGAGGCAACAGAGGGTGTCCTTTCAGCTGTGATGTGTTTGGGGAGGAGCTCCTCTAGAGACGTCCAGCTATAAGTGGAAGCCAGGAACATGAGGGCTCTTTGTAACTCTGTATCAAGTCCACACATGAAATTGTGGCTTTCTCAGTCCTACCCTGTTTCCATTAGATACCTGGTTCACACCAAAAATATTCTTCAGGGTGTAATTAGCTATTTCTTTTGTGCCATTTTAGTGTGGAGAGGGTAGGCAAGGTGGAGCCAGTCATTCAGGACTTAATTCTTCCTTGTGTTATGTTATGTGTTCTTTCCCTTTTTTTTTTCCTTTTTTTCTTTTTGCCATTGCAGTTGCACATCAGAGTTATGAAATCCCTTCCGGGGTCTCTAGCTGTGAGCTGAGCACACAGCATGAAAACAGTAACGATCTAAATGGACTTCTGTTATAGCCTCACCTCTGTATTTGTTTAAAGCAGTTTAATAGATACATTATGGAGTCTTCCATTTTGTGTAGAATTAGCTCCTCCCTTTCACATGACATAATTAACATCACTTAAAACTTGAATAAAATATCAACACCTCAAAAAATATAAGAAAAGTTCAGTAATACTGAGTTCTTTTTTGAAAAGATTTAAGAAGGAAAATTGTCAAACCTTTAGCTAAACTGATGAAGATTTTGACAAACAAGATGAGCAGTGAAAGAGGCCCCATCAGCCATGAAGCCACAGAAATACAAAGGATGATGGACATTCACTGTGAACATTTATACCTACAACAAGTTGGGTAACATGGCAAAAGCAAAGGCTTCAATTCCCAGAACTACCTTACCGAGGGGTGGACAATGAAGAACTAGGAAGTGTGTATACACAAATCATGAGTTAGGGGATTGACTCAATAAAAAGAATGATCTCATCCCAGAGATGCTTAGGCCAGATTACTTTACTGGTGGATTTTATTACTCAATAGAATAACTTGAAGAAATAACACTAAACATTTCTCAACATTTCAAAAAAATTGATGGGGAAGGAATATTTCTGAAATTATTGAGATATAAGATCAGCATTATTTCATACCAAAGCCCAAGACACTATAAAGAAAGACAACTACAGGTCCTTATTCCAGATGAACACATGGGAAAAAAAATCACCAAACAAAGTAGTAAATGGAATTTAGCAGTCCATTAAAAAACATTCATTAAGATCAAGAGGTATTTATCCCAGAGATGCAAAGATGGTCCAATATACACAAACTAAAAGTATATATATCACATTACCATAGTGGAGGACAAAAAATAAAGAGGATGGCAAGCTTAAACATTCTTTTATGATTATTTTAAAAAGAAAAAGACAGGCAGAAAGGAAGAGAGGAAGGAAGGGAGGAAGGAAGAAAGAACCTACAGCTAGGAACCCTAGAGATGTCTCAGCAGAAAGACTTAGGCCTGGTCGTCCAAAAGGCCTTGGTTCAATTCCAAGCACCCATACGGTGGCTTGCAATTGTCTGTAACTCCATCTCCAGGGGATTTGATGCCCTCCTTCAGGCCTCATACCTGGTGTCCAGGCATATATGTAAGGAAACCACTCATACACATAAAAGTATAATAATAACGTTTTACGCTCTGTACAGCTAAAGAGTAATCAAGGAATATGTGTACCTCAACACAGTTACACGCATGTATCCTAAGCCTGCAGCTTTGCAGCTTGATAACTGGTCATTGACCTCTAAACAGTGTCAATATGGTGTGGCTGAAAATGTCTAGCAGTTGCTCTAAAAATCTCTTTCTCTTTCTTTATGATCAGAACTGTGATATTTTGTTAGGGAAAGCAATGTCATATAGGTAAGAATATATACTTCCTGGCATTCTTTATAAAAGTTATGGTTGTGTGGCCAAATTAAATTCATGGAGCTAGGAGCCAAAATTTAGAGTGTGGCACCTAGCCAAGATCTGTAAGGTAGGGAAGAAATTGCAAGAGTACTCTGCTGCCCTTGTTATCATAAGTTCTCAAGAAGGCTGACATAGCCAATTTGAGACTTGAGACTACGTTAGGGTAGAAGAATTAGGAAGAACACTTGTAATAACAGCAGCAGAAACACAAGGCAGGTTATGAGGGGATAATGCGTACTGTCCATCATGGAGACAGCTTGGACATCACTTTATCTCAGGGGAAAACAATTATTTTATTTAAATGACTGCTTTGGTGTCTACATCGTACACGATCTCTAAGTTGTATTTGTGGCTTTCTGGTCTATGTGTGGCTCACTTTTCCAGACTTGTCTCCCACAACATCTGCCCACCTTTTATCCTCAACCAGTAAAGACCCACACCTCAAGCAGAATAAATGACTTTCAGTTCCCCAATCTGGTCACTCTGCTCATTCTGTCTGAAGTATTTTAGCTTCTTTAAGTGTCTACTCTTCTCCACAGTCTAACCGCTTATTCCAGGAAGGCTGTCTTTTTATCTCAAGTCTGAATAATTCTTTTGAATAACTCCCATAAAACATGTCTGGTATTGATTGTAATTATTAAATCATCTGTCTGCTTCTTCCCCTAGGTCCTAGACAGTACATCTAAAGTTTTACCTCTAATTGTTTAGCAAGAATTTTGACATGTAGAGCGTTAGGACAAGTGCAGTGCCTGGAAACAAGTGGGTAAATGAATAACCCCTCCCCAACATATTATGGTAAAACTGGTGGACTTGTCTTAATAAGTTGTGGGCTAATTTACCGGTACAAAGAGGTCAGAGCACGGCTCCAACCAGCAGGTACCAGCCACCCAGCCTCTCCCATTTCTATTCCACAGAAATAGGCGAAGATGACAGATTTCCATTTCCATGTCTGATTTTCCTTTGTCACTTTGCACACCTCACCTTCCCTCCTCCTGTTCTTACCACAAAGCCCACACACCTCAGCTTAGAGGAAAAGCTAATTGTAGATGGATACTTCTTCAGAGAAAACCCTGTCTTTAAATCAAATTCTGAGGTGTTAGTCTAGCCCCTTCTGAGGTGTTAGTCTAGCCCCTTCTGAGGTGTTAGTCTAGCCCCTTCTGAGGTGTTAGTCTAGCCCCTATTGAGGTGTTAGTCTAGCCCCTTCTGAGGTGTTAGTCTAGCCCCTTCTGAGGTGTTAGTCTAGCCCCTTCTGAGGTGTTAGTCTAGCCCCTTTGAGGTTGAGCAGTGCTCTGGAGGGGTGTGTTCTGTCACATGCTGCACCAATGACCAACTCGGCACATGGTTGACTTTCTTCCTCCCAGTTTTGCTGTTACTCACACTTTCATGTCCCCCCTTTTATCTCTTGTAAAGAAGCAGTCGTCTGCATAAAGCTGTCATTGTGGGGTCTGTGTCTTGAGAAATGAAACCTACTTGGAGATAGTAAACGATGAATCATGCCTTGTCTAGCGCCTTCTACCACGTTCACCATCAGCCATTGCTCACCCAGCAGCTGTGGAGGGGATCAGATCACCTGGGGCAGTGTTGCAGGCTAGGCTCAAGTAACCTTTGCTTTGTAGCCTCACCTGACTAACCGTAATGGCCACTGCTTTTTCATCTCACCATGTGGGCACTGCATCAGACTCCACATTCACAGGATAGATAAAGGCAGTGGTTACACATTCTCTCAGTCCAGCACTCGGGAGGCAGAGGCAGGTGGATCTCTATTAGTTCAAGGCCAGCCTAGTCTACAGAGAGAGTTCTAGAACAAAAGAGACACAGTTGGTCAGAGCAGTACAATAAGACAATTCAAGAGGGAGAGCCTATATATTTATGTTTTTCTAGAATACTATTACAATTGTTCTGTTATTATTAAATATTCTTCCTAGTTGTTCATTGTGCTTAACTTTAAACTTAAACATTACCAGGCTTGAACACAGAGCAAACTGTCTACCTTCAAAGATAGCAAATGAAACTGCCAACTTTTAAGTGTGTGCAAAGCTAGTTTTTCATTTTGATGACTTTATATCCTGTCACTGAATGAAATACATTGCCTTAATTTTATTTTTATATGGGATTCAGTTAGAGTTCCTAAGCTCTACAGAGGAATTTTGAGACTGCCAGGCCAGAAAAGCCGAAGCTTTGTTGAACTTTTTAGAAAAAAATTTCCCCAAGCATTCGTATGCTTTTATCTCAGTGATTAATGTCCTGACACAATGGAACACAACTAAAATTCATGGTATGTGTATCTTAATTCTTTTAGGAGTGGTAATGAAAGTTTTCAAAGCCACTCAAAATTTTTGAAGCTTTTTGTAGACACCTTTGAAGTGGTATGCTGAAAACGAGGCTCTTTCTTTCTTTCTTTCTTTCTTTCTCCCTTTCTTCCTCTCTTTCTTTTTTTAAATGTATCAGAAACAAACAATGTACTCAACTCTCACACCCACTGGTGCAAACTTAGAAAGCAGAGAAGATGGTGAGGAGATGTGGAGGCAGGTAGAGTTGGGAAAGAACAGGTTTAAGTGTCCCACATACTGTCTCGCTCTCTTTATTGTGTGGTGAGCAATTCATTTAAACTAATTCATTTAGACAGTCTCTTCTACTTTTTTACTGTTGTAGCACCAGGAATCTAATAACCTAGTGTTCTGCGTAGACATTCGCGCTGATTGGCATTAACAAGATACAGAATTGTTCCTAAGGTATTCAAAGGGGGAGGTGTTAAAAAAAAAAAAAGCAGCAAGCTTCTTCATAATCATGGGGATGTGTTTGTCAGAGGTCCAAACAGCATGCCTGTGTGCCTGGGAGTGGCAATGTGAGTCTGGAGGTAGGATAGTCGTTTCATGGGATGAGGGATGTAGAGTGAGATGCTGGCTTTGTGCTTCAAGGACGAACATCATGCGGCTTTCCACTCTGGTATGAACGACATCATCTTCATTTTTGGCTCTGTGATTTTTGCACAGGTTAGTATGATGCTCTGAGCTGTTGTATCCCCACACGTAAAATCCCAGGACGGAGTTGTAAGAGTTAAATAACATTATCCAAAGGGTTTTTTTTTTTTTAAAACCTTATAAAGTGTTATAGAAACTTAGGATCAAGAGGCTACTGATTTGTAGTCAATACTAAGATATTTGTTACACTGGTGTGTGTGAAATGTTGAAAATACTGGAAGGCTGGAAAGCCCTTGTCCACTAAAGTAAAAGCAGTCCACTAAAGTAAAAGACCTAATCACAGAGAGAAGAAAGTAACTGTGAAAGCAGAGGTTGTTGGGACCTCTTAGGCTAAAATTCACCAAGACAAGAGTTCTAAGGGGACCTTAGAGCAGTGCTTCTCGACCCTCCTAATGTTGTGACCCTTTAATACAGTTCTCTTTGTGGTGTCTCCCAATCATAAAATTATTTTTGCCGCTACTTCATAACTGTAATTTTGCTACTGTTATGAATTAATGTAATATCTGATGGTCTTAGGTGACCCCCTACGAAAGGGCCAGCAGCCTGTAGTTTGAGAATCACTGTCCGAAAGACAGTCCTCATCCGGGTGATGAGTTGAGTCCTTGTTTGTGGTAACTAGGCTATTGTACCAGACAGTAAGGCATCACTGTACCATGTGTGGGTATGGACATGCAAGGAGAAGGTTCAGGTCTAGATCCTACCTACTCCAGCAAGACCTGAGGCAAGTTAGGTTACCCAGAAGACAATCTCAATGCAAAGCTGGACAAATTCCTAAGGAAAGCCCACACCATGGTAAAGAGATGCCAAACTCAAGAAACAGAACTGTTCCCTATGGTTAGGGAACTCTAAGACAGAAGAAATCTGCATATGAATCACCTGGATGAGGACTGCCTTTAGGACAGTGATTCTCAAACTACAGGCTGCTGGACCTTTCATAGGGGTCACCTAAGACCATCAGATATTACATTAATTCATAACAGTAGCAAAATTTCAGTTATGAAGTAGCAGCAAAAATAATTTTATGATTAGGAGACACCACAACGAGAACTGTATTAAAGGGTCACAACATTAGGAGGATCGAGAAGCACTAAGAGAAGTTCTAAGTCCCCTTAGAACTCTTGTCTTGGTGAATTTTAGCCTAAGAGGTCCCAACAACCTCTGCTTTCACAGAAACAGATTTTAGAGGAAAGGGACAATTTATCCTAACCCAGGTGGGATAGGATAAATTGTCCCTTACAACCTAGGTGGGGATGTAAGTCCCAAAGCTACTGAGCAAACAACTACATCGTGAGCTATGTGTATTGCTGCTGATGCGGACTCACTCATTCACTACTCATGCTTTTTGAATTATGGAGTTGTTATCAGAGAGTTGTGAAAACGTTTGGCAGCTGATAATGGTTCTAGAATAGACTGGAGTGGGCAGAGATTCTGCAATGAGGGGGTTGTGGGTAAGGACTGAGTTCACACAGCCTTTGGGGAGGCTTCTCATAAATTGTCAGGAGCAGATTCATGCTGGGAAAGTAACAGCCCTTTTGATCACATACCCTTGGATTATTGTGGACTCTTTCTACCCAGTGACTCTCCATGACTCCTACATGATGTAGTTGGCACTCACAGAAGATGATGACAGATATATTTTCTTCCTGATCATTTGTCATGTTTATTATGATGTATGAAGCATGAAAAGAATATCTATGAAAGTATGAGGAATACTGATGGGTGGATTTCTCTTCCTTTTAGTTCAGCTGCTTTTATAAATAGAATAAATGGCAAGCAAGCAACAACCCTGTGAAAGGAACCCCAGGGGCAGATGATCAGCAAGGACATGATTGGCTGCAGTGGTAGAAAAAGGAGATGCCAACATTGGAATTTTTGAGAAAATTTTATATATGCGGTGAGCCACCATTAACCTTTAGGGCTTCCAAGTGACAGAAAGGGCTGAAAACATTGTAGCCAGGCCTGTGGTTTATAGTCTGTGTGGACTCTGGTCAGGAATACAGATCCTACTGTTAAACCCAACCCTTCCTTATCAAAGTGGGGGTTGGGGGCAGGAGTAAGAGGGCATTTCCTTCTTTGGCAACGGTCTGGAAGAGAAATCAGTGTGGGAACCACACTTTTGCCCACCTTGAGGCAAAGGCATTTGTGATTGAGGCAGATGTCTTGATGTGCCTCTGTTGTTATTCTTGCCAGCTGTAGTTTGGATTTGGAATGTCCTTCAAATGTCTATATGGTAAAAGTTTAGTTCACAGCTTGGTGCTGGTGGGAGGTGGTAGAACATTTAAAATGTAGAACCTGGGGCGGGGAGACCTTATGTCCCTGGGGATCTGTGTTTGAAGAGGGGCTTTTCCTCTGCCTCTTTTTTGTGGTTGACTGTGAAATGAACTGCTTTACTTCCTATGAACTCTCACCATGATGTGCTTCCAAAATTCTGCAAGCAATGGGGCCAACCAGCCAAAGACCAATAAAACTGAGAGCCAAATAAAGCTTTCTCTGTATAAATTGATGACCTCATATATTTATTCCATTAGCAGAAAGCTGAAGAAAGTAGCACCTGCTTTCTGGATAAGATGTTGGTGGAACATAGTCTAGTGTCTACCAGTCAGACTCATATATACAATTTTGAGATAGTTATATGAGGAAAGTGTGTGAGCAGGTGGCAGGGGTGGCTTGGTTCAAGACTCAATAGAGGAACCACTAACGTAGGAGCGTCAAGAAACTGGCTTGGCATAGCACATACAACTCTCATAGGAAACCTGAGTTTGGTTCCCAGAATCAAGTGAGCTAGCTCATAAGACCTGTAACTTCAGCTCCATGGGATCTAACATTGCTGGTCTTCTTGGCCACACACACACACACACAGAGAGAGAGAGAGAGAGACAGAGAGAGAGGGAGAGAGAGAGAGAGAGAGAGAGAGAGAGAGAGAG
>NW_022196891.1:58882655-58909125 GCF_008632895.1 Mastomys coucha
AGAGAGAGAGAGAGAAGTGAAGAAGGAAAGAAAGAGAGAGAGAGAGAAAGGAAGAAGGAAAGAAAGAGAGAGTGAGAGAGAGAAAGAAACAGGCTTGGTAAACCCAGCCATTAGATCATTTCTGGGGTAGCTAAAGTTGAATGATCAACTCTTGTTATTGTCAGCTAATAAGAGTGGCTCTCTTCGTAACTGAAAGGCTTATCTGACATTCTCTGGGCTGTTAATTTTATTTATTTATTTATTTATTTATTTATTTATTTTGCAGTTCATGGTTTTACATCTTCATCCCACTGAGCAGATCACTTGACACATGATATCAATGCAATAGTGTGATCTCAAAGAACTCATTACCCAGGCAAAGCGTAAGTTCATTGT
The DNA here is from genome assembly GCF_008632895.1 of Mastomys coucha. Classification (NCBI taxonomy): domain Eukaryota; kingdom Metazoa; phylum Chordata; class Mammalia; order Rodentia; family Muridae; genus Mastomys; species Mastomys coucha. The sequence continues at coordinate 58,883,031 of NW_022196891.1, forward strand.
CTCCCTCCATCCTTTCGCTGTTTATTCAGAAGAGATAGTCCCTCCCCATTCCTAGATTAAAAACTCCGGAGGAGTCCAAGACCATGTTATGCAGGACACATAACCATTTTGAGTTAATGAACATATTTAAATCGGTAGTGAGACCATTTACTAACAGATTTTAAAGTATAGCAGTGGCACACCCCCATACTTAGATCAGTCTGCTTCCCCTAGAAGTCTTTTGGGGGGAGGGTAAGTTGATTGTGTCTTTGTCTCGCTAACTTCTCATGTTCTTTCCAAAACTCAATGGACAGAGTGTGTAAAATGGAAATGTAGGAAAGTGTATCCTGAATGGACCACATAGGCTATGTCTAAGTAGACTCCCTGACGAGGCTCTTCAGTGGCTCTTCAGACGTCAGGATTCCTTAGTCTCTTGGATGTTCATATGCTTGTCCTTTTGTAATCTGGGTGACCACTTGCTCTTTACTGGCAATCTAACAGTCATTTCTAGTTTTTTGTTTTGTTTTGTTTTAACAGTTTGTAATGTGTTTATACAAAGTGATTATTCAATATAACGTTAGTCTTTCCTTAACAGAGTTTCCCTCTTCGCACTTGGCCCTGGCAAGCGCAAGCAGTAATGCCTGATTTTGACAATACCCACACCTGCCCTGCTCTGACCCTGCCCCTAGAGCAGTTATGCCATATTTTTAATAAAAAAAAATTTCCTGAATTCAAATCCTATGTCTTACAAACTTATTGATCATATGTCAGTCCGCTTCAGAGACAGATGCTCCTTTTTCAAACCTTAAATGTAGAGGACAAGCACATGTCTTGAGGAAAAAGAAAAGTGCTTTGAAAACACAATGAACTGAACTCAGCTCATATGTATCAGAAAGTGAGCTAGCCAATAGGGTACTTTCTTCCTGCATAACAGAAATAGACACAGATCACCCTATTGGAATGGTGTTGGAAGAGCAGAGTCTCACAGAATGTGTGATGACATGACCCAGGAAAGTGACCCATAATAATTCCATGGAAAATGCTTAGGTGTATGACTGTCAAGAAAACATGGGAAAATTTGAAACAGAGAGATGATACTATGCTAGGAATTCGGCCTCTTGAGGTAGTTTCCCTTCCACGGCAGCTGTAGTGTGCAATTTCTTATCTTGAGGAAACACCCCAGGTGATACCTGGAAGTCTCATGGCGTCAAATATTTGCATATTTTGTTGGCTTCCTGTGTCTGCAGAAGTTGTTTGATAGTGAACACCAGCGAGCACTGACAAGACTTTTGTATCTTTAAATTTTCTTTCAGGGGAAACAAAAGCCAAACATTAAGGAATTCTGCTGTTGTTGTTGTTTTTAACTTTTAATTGGTTCTTTGTGAGTTTCACATCCCATTCCTCTCCCGTGTCCCTTCATATCCACCCTCTGCTCTTGTAACCTCCCCCTCCAAAAGAAAACAAAATACAAAAATAGAATTCTTAACGGGAAGAATTATTTTCTCTGTGAGAAAGCAGGTTGTGTTAGACTTCACTGGGGGAAAAGGTCTCATTGTAAAATGTCTGTTAGCCAGTGAACCAGAAATGATACTGCAGGGAGAGGCCAGAGGTGATGGTAGTACAAAAGGGGGTGGAAATAGTGGAATGGAAGCTGCTCTTGTCCGCAACGCTTCTGCAACTGAGAAGCTCGTGCATCAAAGGAGAGACTGTCTCTGGAGGGAATAGGTTTTTCTGCCCTAGTCAAATTGAGCACAATTATAGTATAAAGGCAGGCTTACTGTGGGCAGCTCTGGGATGGGTTCACCAATCTCACAGGTCAGTGAAGTTACTAGGCTGGGCTGAGGTAGGGGCTTCTTAAAGGGGAGGGGAGAGAACCGTGACGTGATGGTGAGGTACTGGGTTATAACCTTATTTGGTGAGTCTTTAGGGCCCTATTATAGGGTGGTCTTAGGTCCAATGGTCACTTTGGAACCCAAAGCTGGCTTTGTCCAGTGTTTTGCGCTGGCTTTTGCGAACATGGGCTCCTGGTCAAAAGAGAAGGGCGGGAACCTCTTGGCCCATGCCATCTTGGCTTTGTCCCAAAACCTCTGGTCTAACAGGAACTAATAAAGAAGCGTCTGAAAAACCGAAAACTGCTTGGAAGATCAGAACACTAATACAGACTGGGCTGCGCCAACAGTTCACAGCTTCTATTCTGGCTTCTGTTCTTGGGAGGCAGACGCGAAGTGAAGTTGCAAGCATAGTGTAAAATGGGAATACAGTCGCCACCATCACCCTGCGCTGGCAGCTGCCTTCAGTCCTTTCGAGTTCGGGGCTTAGGTCCGAGAGAGAGATGCAACTTTCACAGCAAGATGGGACTGGAGAAGTCTATCTCGTGGCTCACTAAACTCTCAAAGGGCTCTTCCAGAGGCCACCTTGAGAAGAGTCACTCAAGTTAAGGACCAGAAGACATACAACAATCACAAGTTTGGTATCCAGTGGGCAGCCGGCATTTACTGGGTGTGAGTAAGGTTACAAAACCTGTAGTTTAGCTGAGGGTGTCTTTCAAGAGACTGGAGTGGTAGGATAGCCAACTGGGGGTGTGTCTGTGTGTGTGTGTGTGTGTGTGTGTGTGTGTGTGTGTGTGTGTAAGAACTATTACGGAAACAATAAGTTTGAGAAGAAGCCAAGGGGAACTCATGGGAGAGATTGAAGGGAGGAAAAGGAAGAGGGGATGGTGTAATTATATTATAATTCCAAAATTAAAAACATTATTATTTTTAACGGGGGAACCATGGTTGGAGTGAGAAGCTGGCCAATTTCCTGTGCAGCCCCCTCTCGTTTTTCCAGAGGCTTGCTTGTTAGTCCGGACCCCAGGTCCACACACAGTCTGACTCATTTGCTGAAACCATGTCCAGCCTATAAAATGTGCCACTCTTAACTCTTAAAAGAGGTTCGATTTAAAAGAAGTCTCCAGTGTGGCCCAATGTTAGAGCCGCAGCAGGGTGCACAGAGGTCTTGGGGGGAAGGGAACACAGCAGGGGTTCTAATCGGTCAGAAACTAGAGGTCTCCCAGACGGTTTGGCAGTTTGTGCTGCCTAGTGCCTAGGGATCCCCAGGAAACACACCCCTGACTCGTTTAACAGTCTCTGAACCTGCCTGGGAGAAACTTAGGGGAAGCACGCTGGGGCCCTAACTGGTTTGACGACTTGCCTAAAGTTGAAGAAAGCTGAGCAGTTTACATTAGCATTCTGTTCTCCACCTAGACCAGCAGGGGCATACAAGACCTGGAACACAGCACTTGCAGTCCCAGTTCTGACCAGAATTTAGACGATGTTCTGTTGATTCGTGGCCTTTTGGCCAAGATCAAGTGGACTCAAGATGTTCTTCACTAGGCTTTGTTCTTTTCTGTTCTCTTTCCTTTTGTCTCGTCTAACTTTATTTTTTTCCCTGTATTTTTATATGTTTATTTAATTTCGTCTTCATTTCTTTATTTGGATTTTTATCCTAATTTCTTTCCTCCTTCATTCCCCTTCCCTCCACTTTTGCATCATTCTTTGTTATTCTCTTCCCTTAAAAAAAAAAAAAAAAAAAAAAAAAAAACTTCTGAGCTGGGCGGTGGTGGCACAGCCTGGTCTACAGAGTGAGTTCCAGGACAGTCAGGGCCACACAGAGAAACTCTGTCTTGAAAAACAACAACAACAACAACAACAACAACAACAACAAGAAAAAGATAAAAAAATACTTCTGCAGTATTTTTTGGAAGTCTCTCTCATTTTTTGTTTCATATTCTTACTATTTTAAATACCACTTTAGCATAAACAATCTCTTTTTAAAAACTAGGTGCTGTAGTTATAGTTTTTAATGTAGTTTTTATTGTATTTCTGGATAATTTATATAAGCAGTGTTGAGTGTCAAACTTGACATCTCAGACACACTTGGTAGGTGCTTCTCCACAGAGCTGTTCCCCAAGTCTTGTTGAGAAGAATTCCACTCTTGTGTAGACCACATCTTTGTTCTGCTGGAAATCAGGCAGATTTTAAGTATCAGACAAAGTTAAAGCACCTAGCTGATGAGCTGGACCAGACTGTACATGGTCAGAGGGAGACTTAACGTGCCGGTCAAAGCATTCATCCATCCCCATGGCAACCAACAGAAAGAGAGATAGCAATTCTTGTAGATACTGAAGCTACAAAAGACAAATGAAATGTACTTGTATATTTGCACTGCTGACTAACCAGGAAGAGCAACCATGTGGGATATTCCCCACACACCATGCTTGTTCAACGCATCTGCCTTCACTTTCAAAGGGATTAGATAACCCTAGAAATCTAGGGAAAGCTGGTCACTCAGGTTTTAGCATAATGAGAACACTAGGAAATGCTACTAACTACAACCTAACAAGCTACCTGAAATCTCACACTGAAGTGGACATGGAATTTAAAAACATTACAAAGCCGGCTTACACTCTAGGGCACACTATCAGAAGAAAGCTGCCCCCTACAAAGGCTGTTGCATAAAAGTTCAAGAGATTTGTATCCCAACAGGTGTCTTAAAGTGGAAAGACAAACAAACAAACAAAAAACTCTTTTAAACCTCTAAACTTAACAATTCCATAACTGATCCCAATAAGGTTGAAGTATATAACATGCTATATAAAGAATTCAAAGTAATTATTGTAAAAATGATTAACAAGCTAAAAAAACAAACTAAAACAAAAACACATAGACAAAAACCAAATACATAACTGAATGAAATGAGGAAGCCAGGTAGGTGTTCTGGCACACACCTGCACAGCTGTAATTCCAGCACTTGGGAGGTTGGAGAGGCAGTTCTAGACATTCAAGAGCAGTCTAAGTTACAGAGAAACTTTATCTTTGTAACCAACAGAGATAGAGAGAGAGAGCGAGATAGAGATAGATAGATAGAGAGAGCAACTTAAAAGAGTGAATGGCTGAAAATCTCTTAACAGAAATGTTGAAAAAAAAAAGCTCAATAAATCAAACAACACTAACAACAGAAAACTTATTTGAAAGACTTGCCAATGGACTAGATAAAAAAGACAATGAAATATCAGAGCTGGAAGAAAAAGTTGACAACTTAGGATATTAGGACAACAATAAAGGAAAAATAAATGAATGAATGAACAGAGCAAACAAAACCCCTAGGACAACATTAAAACACACAACATAAGAATTGTCTAGATAAAGGAGTAGAGGCAGACATTAAAGATACAGAAAATATTTGGTAAAATAGCAAAAATAATTCCCAAGACCTTGGAAAGAGATAGACACCCAGGTGTGGGAGACATTTGAAATCCTATGCAATACGATTAGAAAACAACCTCTATATGACACAATACATGTAAACTCTGAAACACTGAGAACAAAGAAAGAATATTAAAAGTCATAGAACAGAATGCCAAGGTTCTTAAAAGGCAAACCCATCAAAGTAAGAGCAAGTTTCTCAGCAGAGGCTGTTAATCTCAAAGATGGGAGGAAAAAGACCACTGATTCAAATCATCACTGATAAATTAATTAATGCAAGTTTTAAAACTCATGTACATGGGTTGCTTTCCCCCTTTTAGGGTGGGCTGAACTACCTTTCTGTTCCCAGGTAACTTTGGGGCAGGGTATATCTGGCTGTGGTCAGGTGACTGGGGGTGGAGCACAGCCAAAATACTGGGAGCTTGGGACATTGTCTAGCCATAGGATAATGGAGTGAGGGCTCGTGGTGTCAGCAGCCTAATGTCTGGGGTCGTAGCTTACTATTCCATCCCTTGTAGAATTTTCTACTGGGTCTCCAGAGTGAGTCTCACTAAACCAGAACACAGTCTGCCTTTCACAGTCCAACATACAAATAAGAATACATATATATTTTTATATGTATGTATAGACAGACATATATACATTTGGTGGATGAAGAAGAGTCCCAACAGCCATTGTTTATTTTTTCTCTCAGCTTTTTTACACATTCTTAAGCAAAAGTTCTTTGTAAAATTACCTCAAAGATAAAATGTTACACATAAGGGGAGTTACAGAAGGATGTAGATACTAAGTTCAAAGCAGTGCTTCATTCTATAAGCTCATTATAAGTTCAAAGCAACAGTTTCACTTGGCCTTGCTTTATCATGGTGTACACTTGTGACTTCATCCTTGTACCTGACCTAGAATGAATGTTTTTCCTTGATCACAAATTTGTCCCAGACCCATTTCTCTTCTTAGTGTAATTTATGAAAGTTCATTGTATTCCTTGTTATGCAGCATTTACTTATTATTTTATGAGTAGGGGGCACATCCTATTCTTGATTCTAATTTTATTATATCTTTCTGGCAAAACAACTAAAACTATCTCCTTAATTTTCTTCCTAAAATTATTTGAATCAAATCAGGATTCTATAATGTCATTAATTCATCTAAACAGCATTAATTTATGAAAGTTCATCTTTATGTTGATCTGCAGTGAATTTGCTCAATAGAGTGGGCTGATACCCAGGAGTCATTAGGTTATGTAATAGTGGCAGGAAAGGCATACCAGCAGCAAGAAGCAAACTTAGGACAAAGTCTTTGGGGCCATGCCTCTGCAGAGTGCATCCATCACGGCCATGCAAAAATGGTGGACCATTTCCAGGAAACTCAATAGCCTTTCCTAGATGGCTTCTGCCACACCACAGAAATTTAGACCACTATTAAAGAATCACATTCCAATGAACTTGAGAACTGAAAAAAATGGAAAAATTTCTAAACACATTTTAAAAATACAAATAAAACCCCAAGTGTATTTAAAAAGTAAACATCTTAAATAAAAAAGTACAGAATGAGGTAGAAGTGTTAATAAAAAGTCTTCCTACATAGAAAAGCCTAAGATTATTGATGGACTCATTGTTAAATTTTAGCAGATTTTAAAAGAAGAACCAATACCATTGTTCAAATAATTCCATAAAATATAAAAGAAAGGAAGCCTTCCAAGTTCATTTTACATAGCTAGTATATTTTATACTACACAGTCAAAAGAGAAAAGTTAGAAAATTATAGATTGAATCCCTTGATGAATATAGATGCAATAAATAAGTGAATAAATCAATACATAAAAATATATATACAAATCAAATTCAACAATACATTTATCACAAAGTCCCTAAATAAGTGCATCAATTTTGAGCAAAGATATGCTGAAGATAACATAGTATCAGATTTTAAAATATACTCCAGAGCTGTACCAACAAAAATATTATGGTGTTAGTAAAAATCAAGCATGTAGACCAATGGAAAAATATCAGAAATTTAGAATGAAATGGTGGTTAATAGAAAGAAGCTGACATCTTAAGCAGTCCATAACATAGAAGGCGTGGGTAAAATTGGAGCCTTAGTTTCCTCATGTGTAAAAGAAGCTTTGTGTGTTGCTATCAAATACATTAGGCTGCATAAGGTTACAATAAAATATGAAATGTGTGGGGGGCACCAAAATCAATAGCTGTTGCATAATAATGCTCACAAATAGCATTAAAACATGGGATTGCTGTAGTACATAGAATTGTATAGCTTAACAAGCGTTCTTTCAGACAGTTATAAGGCATGTACAAATACTTGATTTAAAAATATAAACATTATCTGATATTTGCTGATACATTCTCAGAGCAGATAAATATCTATTGATTTAAACTAACAGAACTCAAAAGATTATTCTCTAAAATGAGACTTTTAATTTAGTCTCCATGGTCTCAAGAACACCTTAAAGACAAGGCCACGTGTACCTACAAACTGCTGAAAGACTAAAAAGAGAATTCTCTTCAAGTGCATAAGTAACAAGCAAACACAAAGGGGTGTTTTAACTTCTTAAATAGCAAGAGAAACTATATTTATAAATCCATTGATACTCATAAGCATACTTTATGTCTTGGTTTTTCTCATTTTTCTTTTGAAGCAATACTTGAAACTATGGGGAACATTTCTCACTCACATTACATTTACTGGGGCTAGAAGAGTAAGCTGGGCTTTGGGAAAAAAGTCATCAAGACTAATATATAAAAGAAGTATGTTGTCAGAAGGAATACCACCTACACCTTCCCCATCACCAAGGATACACGCAACAAAATAGAGCATGCATGAGAAACAGCCCAAAAGTCCACCCACTAGTGCAGGTGATATGTATGTGGCTAATAAAGGTGCAGGCATCACACTTATGGTGGGGGTAGGGATTAGAGTTGTAATTTCTTAGGTCTCTGCCTGCTTCTATGCTTGGGATTATTCAGTTTCTCAACTTGTCACTGCTTCTACAATTATCCACTTGCCCCTGGTCTAATTCTTTATGTTGTAATACAAGAAAGTGGAAATCTCACCAGGGTCCCTTTGGACTCAGATCCATGCCTATAATGTTAAGAAGGCAGCTTGGAGGAGCAGGACTCTCATAGACTCTATGGAATAAATGTGTATAAAGGATAGGGGGTTTTGTGTTACATTTCCTGGGATTTGGAGGTAATTTTTTGTAAGCAGGTTTTCTGGGTCACTTGGATAGTGCAGGCTTTGTCTTGCACTCGTGTTTCCTGTAGTTCCCCATGTCTCATTCACATCTTAAATCACTATAGGAATGAGCCTTTGCCTTTTAGGATTATAATGAGTCAGAGAGTCACCTTTAGACATCTCAGTGCCTCTGCACCTGCACCCTGACTTCAGCTAGCTATAGTCAGCTTGGGGGCAGTGATTTATCCATCCTTTTTCTTTGCCAAAATGTTTTTCATCAAGCACTAATTCACTTAGACCTTCTGGACTTTACTCCAATAATTTGAATTTGAAAAATACATTTGGAATATTTGGTGGGAAGAAGAAATACAGGTTATTACACAGTTTTTCTTCTGCAAACTCTCCCCTAAGGTGCAAGTGCAGGCAAACTATGTTTGGAATGCAAGAAAGAATCTCAGGAATCAAGTGAGAACACATCGATTATCAGCAAATCATCCCTTTTAGGCTTCAAGATTGAGCAAACTTGTAGAGTTTAAGGTTGGGTTGTGGAACGTTCTACTTGAGTAATTTCCCATTCATTGTTAGCACAGGCCAATACCTGGGAAGACACTTGGGGAAAAAAATGCACTGGGGTGTGTTCTGCGATGATGACTTGTTCTCTTTCATTCACGAGAACTTGGCAGTGGCTAATCAGTCTGTAAAAATACGTAAACAGAAGAAGGAAGCACCAGAGACTGCAGCAGAGAGAAGAATAACTATTGTAAAGAAGTGAAAGTCTACGAGAATGGGGTCACATAGAGAAGGCCGCTGGGCCTCTGCATCTGCATCACAAGGTTAATAACTAAAGTTCTCCAACTGGGGGATTTCTTAACATGAATGTATACCAAGGATCAAGGCCAAGCTAGTTTTGGGAAAATCAAAATCCAGATTCAATTTTCCATGGTATGCCTCTTAAGTATGTTGGGTTGTTCTTTCCCAAAATGTGCTTTTTTTTTTCTTCAATAAACTCCTCCTCTTGCTTATATAAGAAGAAACTTAACCATCTTGGCAGGAGTGAAAATATTCTAGAAAGAGGCGTTCTTGCTCTTCCCTTTGGCTATCAGACTATTGAAATTATAGTTCCCAAAGAATGGGAATTTCCCCAGGGATCTTATGGAGAAGAGACAGGATGAAGCCTGGTGCTAGCCAGAGAAGGAACTTGTCTCCCAGGAAGAGATTTCACACAGTACCGACAATTTGTGAGACCACCTATAGGAGAGACAGGAACCCAGACAACCTGTTAATGATGGTTTGGCTATAAGGTAGAGCATGACTGCTTAGTTACGTATGGAAACCTTTTGCTTTCTGTTTAAGCCTAAGCCTTTTGTCCACCAGACCCCAGAGGTAGACTTGGATCACTGTATGGCTGGGGAGGAGGGAGAAAGAAGAGAGGAGGCATCACGTTAGTATATGAATGAAGCTAGAGTTCTTGGAAGCACTGGAAATTCTCTCCACCAGGGAAAAGTCCACAGTCTCCAAATTCAGGAGAAGGAAGGCACCATGAAGACTATCAAAAATGGGTCACGACTTTTATGGATTCATGCATCTCCCCACACCCCACCTCTGTCTTACTGGCCTACTACCACCCTCGAAAGTGTTTCTATTTCTGCATTTCTTTTAGTTGTCCTGGGTTCCGTTCTTTCTACCAGCAACCGAGAATCTTGAAATCACAGTAGGCACTATCATAACTTTGAGCCACACCCGTGAAACTGATCCTTCTTATCTCTTCCTCTTGCAAATGTGATAATACTGAATAATTCTCCTTTCTCTGCTTCTCACAATTATTTTTTTCTAATTGACCTGCTGGGGTTTCAGGCTCTGACCCCAGTCCAGTAGCAGAAACCCCTTCAGGGGACACAGAGTCAGTTAAGGATAATGGGAAAGATTTGAAACACTAAATACTCTTCTAATTAGACACCTTTGGGGCTTGGAAAACTACACTGAATTTTGTACTTTGGCACTGAACTGTAAGGTCTCTCTAATCTCCTTTCCAGCTCTATGTTTTTCCTCTGCCCCTTAAAGTATAGGGAGGAATTTGCTCTGTAATTCCTCTATCTGCCTAAAGAGAAAACCTCTAAAACAGAAATCAATTATCATGTATTCTTTCCCTAGAACTTTTACCAACTAGAGTAGACTGACTGTTTCAAAGGGTAGGCAATGGCATCACCAGACTATTTATTGTCCATTTTCATGATTGAGTTTCTGAGACAGCTCTTGTGATGTAAGAGATCCTTTATCTTCATAAAGTGACCCCCTTGCTCTACAAATTTTGAGTGTTCCTATAATTCCTTGCCATATCCTCCAAAAACTCTAAACCCCTATTCTTTAAAAATTAAAAAATTATGCATATGTCTATATGTAAATATGTGTATGGGCACTCACCATGCCAGAGGATGTCACAGGATGACCTGGAGCTGGAATTATAAGTGGTTGTCAGCCACTTGACCTGAGATCTAAGGAGTGAACTCTAGTCCTTTGAAGAGCATCAAACACTGTTAAACCACTGAGCAATCTTTCTAATCCCAAACTCCCTATTCTTTTCCATAGTTCTACATGCTTAAAAGTTTCCAACATATGATTCTTCCTGGGTTCTGCTACTTTGTAGCACAGTATTCATATGCATTGTGGTAGTTTGAGTAATTGCCCCTGTAAGCTCATATTTGAACGCTTAGTCACCAGGAAGTGGTACTATTTGAAAAGATTAAAAGGATTAGGGGGTGCAGACTTGTTGGAGGAAGTATGTCATTGGAGGTGGGATTTCTGGTTTCACAAACCCACACCAGGCTCAATGCCTCTCTCTGCTGTCTGGCGATCAGGATTAGATCTCAACTACTTCTCCAGCATCATGCCTGCCATACCTGCCATCACAGAACACTAACAGACAGAAGTTGGTCCCAGGGATGGGGTACAGCTGAGACAGACCTGATTATGCTGTTGTTTGAAGGAATATGGAAGACTTTGGGACTTTGTAGTAGAGAAGTAGTGGAATGCTGTAAGTGGGGCTTAATGGGGCATCTTAGTAGGACCTTGGAAGTCAGTAGTACTGAAGGCAATGTGGACTATGGTGGTCCAGCTAAAGAAATTTCAGAGGGGAACAATATTGAAGATTATTTTTGTAATATTGGACAGAAAATGTGGCTTTTTGCCCTTGTTCTAATAACTGCTGTGTCTTGTGATTAGCAATCACCTTTATGCAGATCTACCGTGAGAAGGTGCAAGTAGGCAAAGCATAGGAAGTACAAAATGTACAATCTGAAGGGAAAAGAGCACTGAGAAAGTTAAGGTTGGTGCCAGTTCTTACGCTCAAAGAGATAAAATACTTAAAGGCTGGAGTGGTGCCCTTGGGGAAAGACCTCCTCCAGCTAAGCTTCCAACTTGTGAAAGTGATTAAAAGAAAGCTCACACAGCCATAAACCACACAAAGTTTATGCAAATGTAATTCAAGAAGTGGGCCAGGTCCTAGCTCCAGGAAGTAGAAGAACTTAGAAAGCTTCAGCCAAGTGCTTCTGGCTTTAGAGTCAAGAAGGACCTAGGCAAGAAATGATGGACTCTTCCCCCTTGGTTAAGGGAAGTCAGTGAAGCCAGGTCTACAGCAGGTGAATCACTGCATGGAGGCCCAGGAAGACCACTGATACGAAATTGAAGAATTAGCTTTGGAGGTCCCAAGATGTTGGAGATGCCAGAGCTGCGGGATACCTGCCAGGAAGTGGGAAACTAACCTAAGGTAGAGATGTGAGCTACAGTCAACAAAGCTGAAAGATTCGTCTATGCTCTTAGACAATGGGCATAGAATTTGGGGTTTGCCCTGCTGGTTTTTGGACTTGTTTTGGTCTAGTATTTCCTTACAATGTTCCCTCTCTTCCTTTTTAGAAGGGTAAGGTATATTCTGTACCATTGTATATTGGACATATTTGATCTGCTTTTTTATTTTGATTTTATAAGGAGTTACAGTTAAAAGATTGCCCTGAGTCTCAGAAGAGATTTTGAACTTTGAAATGGTCTTAAGGTAGAAAACTATGAAGACGTTTGAAGTCAGACTGAATGCATCTTTCATTATGATAGGGCTACATGTCTATAGGGGCCCGGGAGTGGTTTGAATGAGAATGGCCCCCACAGGTTCATATATTTGAATGTTTAGTTGTCACTGGCGTTGGCTTTGAGATTTCAAAGGCCTACCCCAAGCCCAGTGTATCTCTCTCTAACTGCTGCCTATGGATCAGGATATGAGTGAGACCTTAACTTCTTTTCCAGGACCACGCCTACATACCACTATGCTCTCAACTGCGATGAGACTAAACCTGGGTAACTGTGAGCAAGCCTCAAATTAAGTGGTTTCTTTTATAAGAGTTGCCTCGGCCATGGTGTCTCTTCACAACAATAGAACAAATGACTAAGATATCAATAATGATTTCCCTACTACCAGCAGGATGTCCTAGAAGCTGACCCAAGATAATGATCTGAATGAGATGCTCCAAGTGTCTGTAGCAGAGATGAACTGTAGCCCATTATGAGTGCTAGAGGCTGCAGGGCTTCCCCCTCAGGGCCCTTCACTCAGGAAAAGCAAGATCCTTGACTTCATTGCAGATTGGGATTTTAAGGCAAGTCAGAATAGAAAAAAATAAGTTTATTAAATAAAGATAAGAGATAGTACTTGCTCTAAACTTAAATATGGGTGTGCACGTGCACGCGCCCCCCCCACACACACAGAGAGAGAGAGAGAGAGAGAGAGAGAGAGAGAGAGAGAGAGAGAGAGAGAGAGAGAGAGGACACATGGGTGTGGGCTTCTTGAGAGAGAAAATTGCACTTGTGTTTGCATAGGTAGATATATGAATTTTGTGTTGGCTGTTGAAATTAAATTGTTCAATGGATATAATTTATAATGAGACTGAAAAAAATAAGCAATGTTAAAAAATAAAGGAAAGAACATGTGAGATGGTTTAATTATTTTCCTTATCTTAAAACGCTATTATTAGGTCCCAAACAGAGGGGAAAGAGCTGAGGTATTTATTTCAGATATCAAAGCAGACACTGGCCACCAGGCTCTCCCAGCATCCTTCAGGCTCATCTGTTACAGAGCTCTCCTGTTTGGCCAAGCCCACCCCCTACCCTAAACTTTTCCAGCCCAGGAGCTGGACTTCCCTTCCGCTGCTGCCTTTCCCTGTACAGTCTAGCCATTTTACTATGCTGGCCCTTTTAGCTCTTTTGTCTACTCTTTACTCTCCTAGCCTCTTGCTCTGGTTCTCCTTTCTCCTCTCTCGGGACATGGCTCAGGGCCATGTTCACTCTGGACTCTTCTAGATTTCCCTGTCTTTGGCTATGCTCTCTTCCTTTTATCTACAATAAACTTTCTCACTCATCATACCTAGTCATGTTCTTTCTTCCTTCCTTCCTCTCTTTCTTTCTTTCTTTCTTTCTTTCTTTCTTTCTTTCTTCCTTCCTTCCTTCCTTTCTTTCTTTCTTTCTTTCTTTCTTTCTTTCTTTCTTTCTTTCTTTCTTTTTTTCTTTCTTCCTTTCTTTTCCTTTACTCAGAAGTCATTTTTGAAAATGAACTTGCAAATGGTTTATAGGTATGTTGTTCAGGTGTAGGAATGAGGCAGCAGTGCTGATGTAGTTAAACTCGAAGGTCCTAGGTTGTCAGGAGCCATCATAGGAGATGCTCATAACTAGCAGGTGCTTTTCCTGAGATGAGTCCACATTGGACTAAAATCTATGACAGATTAGCTCTGATAGACAAGGCTCAGGAGAAATTCATTTTAGGAAAGATTCCTGCTATTAATATGCTTTTCCTGTTATTATCAAATATATAACTATTATTAGGTATTAGCCCACCCTTTTTAGCAGATCTCTATAGAGCAACAAAGATCTACTATCTTGCAGTAACGCTATAAAAGACAAATAGATAATGATTCTATAGAATTCCTGATTTGATTAAAATAATTTTAGGAAGAAATTTTTTTAGAGATGGTCTTAATTGCTAAAAAGATATAATAAATTTAGAATCAAGAATAGAATGTGACTACTCCTCGGAATAGTAAGTAAAGGCTGCATAATAAGAAATACGGTGAACTTCCAAAATCACACTAAAAAGAGAAGTAGGCTGGGGACAATTTTGTGTTCAAGGAAAAACATTTAGGTCCAAGGATAAGGTCACAGGTGTGCACTATGGTAAGGCAAGGCCATGAGAAACTGTTGCTTGAATGAGTATATTATAATGAAACACTGCTTTGAATTCAATATCGACATCCTTCTGTAACTCCCATTCTAGGTAACATTTTATCTCTGAGGTAATTTTCTAAAGAACTTTTTTGTCTAGGAAGGTATAAAAAGACCAGAGAGAAGAAATAAAGTTGTTGGCTGTTGGTCGAATGGTTTGGCTTATTGGAGTTTTGCCCCATCCATTCACCCATCTATCCATCCAAATATATACGTCTGTTTGTCTACATGTTTGTGTGTAGGTATGTATGTATGTAGCCATGCATGAATACTTGTGGAGTTGATTGTGACAAATAGTCAGGCCCAGCCAGAGTATGGGTGCATAAACGTTTGAATATATATATATATATATATACACATATATATGTGCATATATATACACATATATGCATATATATGTATATACACACACATACATATACATATATATGTGTGTGTGTATATATACATATATACATATATGTATATACATGTATATACGTATATGTATATATATGTGTGTGTGTGTGTGTGTGTGTGTATGTCTGGGCATATTTACCTGTACACAGCATCTTAATTCTTTCCTTTCCTTCCTCTCTGGTTCACAAAGAGTTAACCAGTTTATCCAGAGAGGTGTCTGGCTGATTCAGGAGAGAAGAGAGCAATAAATCTTTTTAGTTAATCTGCTGTTTTATGATGAGCTGCTAGATAGTTTCTGGCTCAGAGGAACTCAGGCAGGCAGGTCAGCTACTGCAGCAAAGTGACTTAGACTTAAGGCGGGTAAACATTTTATTATTATACAGCATTCCCAAATATCTCCTAAGACCAAGTCCTACCCCACCGATGTTCTTCCCCCTCTGTTGCCTCAAGAGGAACCAAACAAGAAAGAAGGTCCGCTGGGGCTGGCTCTGGCACCAGACATGGTGGTCCCAGGGAGAATTGTCCATTGGTTGTATTTAACACCCTTGTTTGGGAAAAGAATAATGTCTTGTAGGTAATCTTGATTTATGTTAGTTGGATGAAAGTTTTTGATTCTCAGTCAGAAACACACACATACAACCCAACACACTACACACACACACACACACACACACACACATACACACATACACACACATATGCACACATATACACATACACACACACATACACACACATACACACACATATACACACATATACACACACACATACACATACACACACACATACACACACAGACATACACACACAGACATACACACACACACATACACACACACACACACACATACACACACACACACATATACACACATATACACACACACATACACATACACACACACATACACACACAGACATACACACACACACATACACACACACATACACACACATACACACACACACACACACACACACACACACACACACACACACACACAGTTGATCCCGGGAAGAGGAGCTTTCCCTCTCCAAATTCTCTTATTTTCCCCTATTTTTCTATCTTACCTCATATTCTGGGGACAGAGTGCAGGGAGAAGTCTGGCTGTTATGGGTGCCCGCTGATAATACAGTGTGGAATAAAATATATTTGCTCATTTGCCTTATTATGTAGAAGAAAGACTATAAAGGACATCAAGGAGGAATCAGCAGAGTCCAGGAAAACTAGATAGTGCCTGTGTAAGGCTTATATTATATTATATTATACTACAGTATGTAAAGGCACAGGCTGTTTCTGTGATGAGCAGGAAATCCTTCCTTCTAGAAGCAGGGCAGGGTGCAGTATCAGAAGAAATCAATCTTGCTTGTAGGAATGACCATCAAGGGAGGTAAAGAACAGTAGCAGGAGTGGGCATTTGTTGGTTGAATGGTTTGGCTTATGGAGTTTTCAGGATCAGCAAAGATTTTTAGGATAGTCTTGAGTTCTGGGAAGGAAGAGGGAGGCCAGAACCAGCTGTGTGCATGCAGTATCCCACAGTTTATAGCCACAACGCCTTGCTTTATATACTCAGCTCTGTGTATGCAGTATCCCACAGTTTATAGCCACAACGCCTTGCTTTATATACTCAGATGACAGCAGCCCCACAGTGTGTCTTGGCTATTCTTCCCCAGCTGGGCAGTGTCAGGTGCAATGGTTTACAGGGTTAGAATCATCTAGGCATTTAATTCCAGGAGCCAGACGTCATATGTTCATTTGAGTAATTGGGAGATGAGGCTTTACCTGGCTACTAAAGGCCCAGGAAGTTAAGGGAATTTAAGGCATGTCAACAAATGTGAGGGTCAACTGGAGTTCCTAAATCCCTACAGGAGAAAATTGTCTCTCATCACTGAGGCCAAAGCTTCCTTCTTTGCTTGTCTGATGGAGCAAGCAGCTGTGGCTCAGGAATGCAACCAGCCAGGGAAGCAGATGGTTGGTTTCGCTTTTAAAAGCCCCAACTAACAGCATTGGCAGAGAAATTGTCTGAGACAAAATTCCTCTGGGGCTTCCTTTTCTTAGTGATGTAACTGGGGCTGGGATCAACTGTGAGGCAAACAACTTGGGCCAGTCCAGGAGGATAACAGTTGGAGGGGATTTTCTGTCAATTGCCACAACTGACATCAGTACTCAGTCAGAGGGGCAAGCCTCTCATATGTTTGCGTTTTTTTGAAGCCACATTGGAGACAGCCCAAGAGGGGAAATCCTTGTTTCTGCTTCTATTCACTTAGTTGAATTGATTTTTAAGGAGTGAGGTGACCCCCTCCACCCTCCACCCTTCACTCTCCACTCCCACCTCTAGAAGGCAGTTTTCCCTTAGTCATGCTAAAGTGATAGGAGTCATCATTCTTTTTCTTCCTACAATTCCTGCTCCCAGAGAGGTCCCTATAAACTGCCATGAGATTTGTTGGGTCTGTCCACTTTTCTGAAGCTCAGAAAAGTACAAATTTTCTCTGTTTTGTCTCTTTCTTTCAGACGGTAGCCAGAACTCAAGGAACTTTTCCGGTACTTCCTCATTCTATCCCTAAGGTCCCCCTTCCGCTATGTGGCTGATCTTGGAGCCAGCTTAAGTCAAATGGTGTAGCTTTCCCTTCTCCTCTCCATTTCACTCCTCTGGGCAACTGCTGTGATGCACATTTTGCCTGCCAGAGGACGTTTTTTCTCTTATTCCCAAATGAAATTATCCTTATACTTTTGTTTGAGTCCATTCTTAAATGCTTTTATTAATGAGTCTAAAAATCTAAAGCAAGGACCTATGTTTCTCTGGGATCACTGGCTCCACCAAGAACTAGACACATACCTTTTGGAACATTTTTTTTTTTAAATATCTGTGTGCCATCTTGCAAATGTCGATGCCGAGGAGGACTACTTGGCTAATGTAGACCATGCAGTATCTGATTGTTGTAAGACAGCTAATGTTTATTCTTCAGGAACTGGTGACAGCAGATGAGGTAACAACTATGTTCATGGTTTGTGTTCTTTTTTCCTATTTCCAGTTGTCTCTGTGATTTGAATGTAAAATGCCAACCACAGGGCTCATGTGTCTGAACAGTTGGTCCCTGCCTGATGGCACTGCTTTGAAAGATTGTGAAAACTTAAGTAGGAGATAGATGGGGTGGGTCACCGAGACCTGCCTTGAGGGCTTGTAGACTGGCCCGACCCTTTGGCTTGATAGTTGACTCAAGTGTGGCCAGTCTCCTCATGCCCCTGCCATCATGACTTCTCCATGGACTATGTCTCTTTAAACTATGAGTCCAAATAACCTTTTCTCCCTTTATGCTTTTTTCTTACCAAGGATTGGTCACAGCTATGTGAAGAACTAATATATTTCTTACAAATGGATTGAAACACTGTCCAGCACCTTTAAAAACATGATATACTTGGCTCTCTGTACATCTATGGCTGCACACTCTGATCAGCTGTTACTATGACAAAGTGCTGCAGCACTCTCTAGAGACAACGCAAAGATAATTCAACCTTTCCTCTAGCATTGTTGATTAAAATGGACTCCAGTTTTTTAAACCTTTAGCATTTATCAAACAATGTCACTGCTGCAATTTCCTGTCCAAGGCTAAAATCTTGGAAGATTCCAACCTTGCGATGTAGGTGTGTCCTTTCATCCTATCTGTCTCCCATGTCCCCATGGCTCATTGCTTTTCTTCAGCAGCTGACCTAGATCAAGCAAGTATTTAGCTTGCAGCATCTTATTTTCCCTGAGTTAGTCTTCAGGATGTATAGAGGTCATGAAGGCTGAGTCCTGGCTATCCTCAAAGCAATATCTCATTAGATTCTTCTTAGGGGAAAACAAAACAAAACAAAAAACCAAAATACCACCATCACTGATAATAACAAGCCCAACAAAACAAAATTACAACAAAACCAAACAGCACCAACCAAAGTGTCTAGAAGTCTGATGAGGTCTTCCACTAAGAAGAGCTTCTGCTTGCAGGTGAGATACACATATAACAAGGGACCCAGGACCAACATGGTCAGCTGGAGCTTCATGCTTTCCTTCCTGAGGGTCCATCCTCTCCTGAAGGAGAGTCAGCAGGACCAAGTGGTTATAAACTGGCCAGACCTTATCAGACCTTATAGACACCTGGGCTGCCTTGCTCTCAGGGCTTGGGGGCCTCTTCCTTGTAGGTAAAGAACAGTTATGGGATGTACATTCCTAGGACTCCAAGTAGCCACACTGCTGCAGTTTGGAATGAAGTAGGGGAGGTGCTATGGACAGAGCTGGGATGTGTAAGCTAGGGTAATGTTTATTTATACCAATGCTTATTTAGGTTGTATATTTACACCGACCTTCCTCAGCATATGGTAAGAAGCTAATGATAGATAGAGAATGGGTAGGAGAGTGTCTTAGTCAGGGTTTTTATTCCTGCACAAACATCATGACCAAGAAGCAAGTTAGGGAGGAAAGGGTTTATTTAGCTTACTTCCACATTGCTGTTGATCACCAGAGGAAGTCAGGACTGGAACTCAAGCAGGTCAGGAAGCAGGAGCTGAGGTAGAGGCCATGGAGAGATGTTTTCTTACTGGCTTGCTTCCCCTGGCTTGGTTAGCCTGCTCTCTTATAGAACCCAAGACTTCCAGCCCAGGGATGGCACCACCCACAAGGGGCCCTACCCTCTTGATCACTAATTGAGAAAATGCCCCACAGCTGGATCTCATGGAGGCACTTCCCCAACTGAAGCTCCCTTCTCTGAGATAACTCCAGCCTGGGTCAAGTTGGCACACAAAACCAGTCAGTACAGAGAGTGACAGAGGCTGGATCTTGTCATGTCATTTTTTTTTTTTTTATATCAGTTGTGAGCATTTTTTTTTTTGTATCAATTGTGAGGGAGTTAAGAATTCTAAACTTATTCCCAGTCTTCTAGATCATTTTGAAGGCCTTGTCAAATCAGTATGAAACTTGCTTTTTAACTCATGCCCACCTAGATCTGTGGTGTGACAGATCTTTGACAATTCAGAATGCATCTTAGGCTCTTGTGGCAAGGTTCTTCCAATTCTTCAATTGTTCCTATGTGGTCTTTACATTGGGAGGCAGGGTTTCAGTGTGTATACTTTAGAAGTACACAGTCATACACATTGTTCTCTTCCTTCCCAGTTGTTTTGTGTTAGGCAGGGTTATTAGGATTAGTTTTGACCATTGGTGTGTCTAATGAGTTGAATAGTAGAAGTCTAAAATTCATGTGTTCATGTCTTATGATATTCATGAATACAGCCAAAGACAAAGATGAGAACCAGGCAGACCGTCCTTAGGTCTTTCCTGATATTTGCCTTTCTCCTGGGCTTGTTAAAAGTCAGCAGAATAAGCAAAATTCTCTGCATTTTCTCATCTTTTTTCCTCTATACTTTATCCTCAAAAACCTGTGTGTGTCAAGATTTTACAAGATTCTTGTAAGAACTGGAGCCTGTTTTATCATGTCTGGGATTTTCTGGAACTTCCTTCATGTTTTATTGCTGTAGGACATCTTTTGTTCTTCTTGTTCCATCAAAAAGGCATGACTTAGGAAAAAAAAAAGCCTTCAGAAACGGGAAGAGATGTTGGGAGCCGTGAATCTTGAGAGGCATTCGCCATGGCAAGATGGCGCCTACTTCCGCTGTTAACTCCTAGTGGACAACTGTTTGCGCATGTGCATAGAGTACTGTTGGCGCATGTGCGTAGAGTGAAAAGACGCCATGTCACAGCCCATCCCGGGGCGTTACGTAGGGTAATGAGCGAACAGCCAATCATGAGCAGACACACCACGCTGTGGGCAGATACACGCACTGTGGTGTATATAAGCAGTGCGGATTTTGGGTTCGACCCCTTTTTCACTATGGATGGAGACAAATAAAACAGTTGCTGCAGAAGGAACCTAGAGTGTCCGCGTGTCTTCTTCCCGGCGAGAGGACCACGCGGGCTACAAAGAGATCTTTTCAGAACATGGAAAACAAATTCTAAAAATAACTCATAGTTTCATATTACCCTTCAGACACGATGCAAGCCCTGTGAAATTTAGGAACCATTCATGCCCATAACAATATATCTGGTTCTTTGCTGATCTTTCTCATCAATGTTTTCTCAAATCCAGGTTCTGTGCAATGACTCTTGAATGCACACCTGTAAAAATGTAAACACACAAGCCTTCAAGAAAATTCTAATCCTAGAACTGGGGATGGGAGTTGGCTCATCTGTTATGAGCTCTAACTGCTCTTCCAGAAGACCAGGGTTCAATTCCCAGCACATCCATGGCAGCTCAGAACTGTCTGTAACTTCCAGATCCAACACCTTCATGCAGACAAAATATCAATGCACATAAAATAAAATTAAATAAAAAAAAAGAAAAAAAGAAAAGAAATGCCTAGAACCACAAACTCTTCTGAACCTAGAGCATTTTGAGTGAAGTATGGAGATTGTGGAACAGGAGGTAAGGGTTCAGATTGCTTCCCCAAGGGCAGCTTCCCCAAGGAAGTTAGGCAGACAGAAAGGGAAAGAGGTTGAGGGTCTTTAAGGCAGAGGAAATGGGTGTGCTGAGGTCCTTATGGAGGGTTTGGCTTAATGGAGCTTGGTCATAAGGCTTTGTATGCAGATGCTTTGTGCTAAGAGCTAACATGGAAATTCACTTCTGCAAGACAGAATCACAGTCCTTCCATTTCTACATAGTATACCAAAGGGCAAGGGGGAGGAGAGGACATAAGAGACTGTCTTATGTTTTATGCACATCGGTTTTTGTTTAGTTGGAAGGGGAAGCAGCTCCTTCCCATCTAACTAGGAGAAAATAAGAGATTATAATTGGGTCACTTGCTCTCTGGAGAAAAAAAAAGGTATATTTTCTTCTAATGCTGATTACAAATATACCTTTAAAAATGCTTTAAGATTTTTCCAGTTCTGTATTTCCAAGCATTATTCATAAACTGTTAATCTTAAATGAGTTTGGGGTGAAGTTTCACATATACCAAAATATTTTGACACAGGTCATTTTATTGTTCAGAAAAAAGAAAAATTACTAGTGGCTCAAAACATTTTCAATTTCTTTCTCTCTCACAGTATTTATAATAATTATAGCAAAAGACTCAAATAATTAGTTCAAAAGCAGTTTCAATAGTAGTTTAATGTGTGCTGATAAACATCAGTTTTGCCATGTATCTTGGGAAGAGAGAAAAAAAGAAAGATTATATGTATTAGTTAGACTTTCCATTGCTGTGATAAAGTGCCATGACCAAAAGTAACTTGGGAAGGGAAGGGTTTATTTCACTTACACATTCATATCATAGTT
This sequence comes from Mastomys coucha, assembly GCF_008632895.1. Taxonomy (NCBI): domain Eukaryota; kingdom Metazoa; phylum Chordata; class Mammalia; order Rodentia; family Muridae; genus Mastomys; species Mastomys coucha. The sequence continues at coordinate 58,905,404 of NW_022196891.1, forward strand.
CATCAGTGAATGAAGTCAGGGAAGAACTCAAATAAAGCAGGAACCTTGAGGTGAGTGCTGGTGCAGAGGCCATGGAGGAGTGCTGCTTACTGACTTGCTCCTTATGGCTTGCTCAGCCTGCTTTCTTGTAGAACCCAGGACCATCAGCCCATGGTGGGCACCACTTACAATGGGCTGGGCCCTCTCCCTTTAGTCACTAATTAAAAAAATGACCTATAGACTTGACATGCCTTGATATTATAGGCCTACTTTCTTAACTGGAGTTCCATTCTCTCAGATGACTCCAGCTTGGGTCAATTTGACATAAAAGTAGCCAACACATTACAAATGACATTCATTTCTTGGACCCTTATAATAGGTACAAGTCTGATAAAGTCTCTGACAATCACTCACTCTAGAAATAACCAGTACATCACAAGTGTCAGGCACTCTCCTAGGTATGGGGGACATAGCAGATAGCACAACAGACATTTCTGACTTTATAGAGCTTGTTGTTCCAATGTTTCATAGAAAAAAATATGATTTGATTGAATACTTCCCAACTCATCTAATCTTAGAGTAACTTTTTCAAGAGATCCCCATTGCTATTCTGCAAAATAGACTTTCTGAATACAGTCATCCACACCAGCTCACTAATGAGAAGGCTAAACACAGAAAGCGCCATGGGCACGTAGCCCAAATCAGGCAGATTGTGTTTTTAATGATGGCTAATGATGAAAAGGCACTGGGAATTGAAAGTTTAGCTTTGGGAAGAGTGTAGCATTGTAGCATGGGATTATGGGAGAATGCGAGGTAAAGCACTGGACACAGGCAGCAAAGAATACAATGGCGAGTGTGAGGCAACCCAGTTTTCTAGATCTTGACAATTATAAATTGGTTGACAAATGACACACAATGGCACAGGGGAGAAACAGGCCAATGTGCCATGAAGTAAGATGCTTTTTGAGAAATCTAGGTGAAAAAAAATTAAATTCTTTCTCTCTTTCTTTCTTCTTTCTCTGGGTAGCCCTGTCTGTCCTGGAACTCACTACATAAACAAGGCTGGCCTCAAACTTAGACATCTCCTGCCCCTGACTCCTAAGTACTGGGACTAAAGGCATGTGCCATACCATCCAGTGTAGATTCTCTCTTTCAATTGTTGGATAATTATACAGAATTATAAATATTCTCTGTAGAATATTGCAAGGAAAGGTGCATTTGTGGAGATTCAGGCATAAGCCTTCATGGAGCTAGATACAACAACCATAGTCCAGGGCAAATTTATAAGTAAGCAATTCTCAGAACAATATCAAAATCAAAAGTCAAGACTCTCTTATTAAGCTCAAACCGATTCTAGTCAATGGGACTATTTTCCATCCCCTTAACCCTTTGCCATGCATGGCTGAAGGATAGGCTCTCGCTTGATCAACCACCTCTCAGTCAGCATCATGCCTATAAGACAGCTTGTCTGGGGCTGATTTTCTTCCCTCCTCACCTCTCACTAGGCTATCCTACTCCTCACAGATAAAAACTAAATTCTCCTCATCTTTATTCTCTTCTTCCAGTGAAATATATATCACATACATTAAGAACGTTCCCAGTGGCATGTAGTTATTTCATCACTAGTCCTAATTTCTGCCCAGAATGTCTTTATTCGAATGTTCATATAATAGAAGGATGTTCTAATAACACTTCCCTAGCCATGTGGAAGATTTGGAGAACCAAGTAAATGAATGCATCTGAATATTCTTCAGAAGACTTTAAAATAGCACTCAAATGTTTCTCTGAAATAGGATGAAAATGCAATGAATCTAAATAAGATATTACTATTTATTTCTTCAACACACACACACACACACACACACACACACACACAAATAAAAATTCTTGTTGTACCCTATTAAGCTGGAGAGAAATTTTTCAAAAGGGAGTATGACAAAGTTTTGTTCCCTCTCCCTGAATTCAGCACTCATGATTCAGTCAGAGAGCTCTCTGCAAAACACTTGAGTGTGATTGACAAGTGGAATCATCTTGGGATGTCACAATGATGAAGGTTCTCCTGGGCAGTACTATGAAGGCTTTCTTGGGGGAAAATATATATATGTTGGGTTTGGAAAAGCTCATCATGGAACAAAATGAAAGGAATCGAGGATTTGGTAAAAAACATACTAATTGTTCCTGGAGAGATGGCTTAGCAATTAAGAGCATGCACTGTTCTTTTTGTTTTTGTTTTTTTTAAGTTTTATTGCATTATGATGAGAAAAGTTACATGATTTCAATTTATCTGAATTTGTTAACATTTAAAAACATTTTAAGTAAATAGAATTAAATCACATTCTTGTTTTCCTTTTGTACCCCAGCTCCTCCCAGAGAACCTCCTCAACACCTACAATATCTTTTTTTGTCATATTCTTTAAAATTTATAAAATACTATAACAATAAAAATGAGTATTATAAAAGTTGTTTGATATAAAACAACAAGAATTTAACAGTCTTATGTAGATGCTTGTCTACGGCAATACTGAAAATACATACATTTTTCTCAATATAAATTTTAAATAACTCCAAACGTATTAACTGTATATTTCAAAATAATACATCACTACTAGTATTTTCTTAAATGAACATAAATATATAAAGTGGTTTTGTTTGTTTGTTTGTTTTATATTTAGTAAAGCTTAAAACCTTGGCTCTTACTGTGGTAACTTGATACAAGAGTTACAAACATTCAGTCTCACTCTTTGTTGTTCTCTTACAAGCCACCTCCCAATTTAATTGTCTACATTGCTTTTGGGTATATAACTACTTTTAAAATATGTAAGCTGTTCTGAAAACCATAGCATAGTGTAAAAACATGAAATAAACAATACTACTGATAGAGAGGCTGAGATAGGAGAAGCAAGATCTCAAGACCATTATGCTGTACACAGCATGACACTGTCATGAACAAACAAGCTGAAAGTGTAAATGGATTGTATAATTTTGGACCTATTTCTCCAATTACCAAATTAGAGAGACCATTAGATGATAGTCAATAAATTTCTAATTCCTCATATTTTTGGATTTCAATTGATAAGGATGTGTTGGTAATATTAATTTTCATATTAAGATATTAAGAAAAAGTAATTGTTACTTCCTGTTGTTTTTGTTGTAAGAGGTGGAATTAGATTTGTGTGGATTTGTTGAAAGATTACCTTCTTGCTTCTTCTAGGGTGTAGTTTTGTTCCTTATGTTGATGTTTTCCATCTATTATCTTTTGTAGGACTGGATTTGTGGAAGGATACTGTGTAAATTTTGTTTTGTCATGGAATATCTTGTGTTCTCCATTTATGGTAATTGGAAGTTTTGCTGGGTATTGTAGCCTAGGCTGGCATTTGTGTTCTTGTAGGGTCTGTATGACATCTGCCCAGGATCTTCTAGCTTTCATAGTCTCTGGTGAGAAGTCTGGTGTAATTCTGATAGGCCTGCCTTTATATGCTACTTGACCTTTTCCCCTTACTGCTTTTAGTATTCTTTCTTTGTTTTATGCATTTGGTGTTTTGACTATTATGTGGCAGGAGAAATTTCTTTTCTGGTTCAGTCTGTTTGGAGTTCTGTAGGCTTCTTGTATGCTCATGGGCATCTCTTTCTTTAGGTTAGGGAAGTTTTCTTCTATAATTTGTTGAAGATATTTATTGGCCTTTTAAGTTGGAGGTCTTCACTCTCTTCTATACCTATTATCCTTAGGTTTGGTCTTCTCATTG
>NW_022196891.1:58909319-58923408 GCF_008632895.1 Mastomys coucha
TGCTAAATCTGACTGGAGCCTGTCCTTCCTGTGATCCTGGTTGTGTCAGAACTCCTCAGTGTCAAGCTCTCTCTGTGATTCTGTAATTCTGGGATCCTATGACCCTGGTCTTGTTAAAGTGCCTGGGAGTGGAGCTTCCTTTGGGTGTTGTGTGACTGTCTACAGAGCTTGTGTCCAAGGTTTGCTAAGGGCACCGGCCAGCCCAGACAGACTAGAAGGAACCTGAGCCATTGGGCTGGTGGAGTTCCTATGTGCCTGGTCCCACTGGTCCCAGTTACTCCCGGTGTTGGGCAGATGTTATGTCCTCCTCACCTCTGATCCTGGGTGTGTTAGAAAGCCTGGGAATGGAGCTTTCTCTGGGTGTTGTGGGACTAGCTGTGGAGCTTTCGCCCAAGGTCTGCTCAGGGCACCAGCTGGCCCAGACAGACCTGAAGCAACCTGAGCCACTGGACTGGCAGAGTTCCTGTGTGCCTTGTCCTGCTGGTCCCAGTTAATCCTGGTGTTGGGACAGATGTCATCGCATGTGCTGTTCTTTCAGAGGACTTACATTTGGTTCCCAGCACCCACATGACTGCTTATAGCGACTTCTAACTCCAGTTCTGGGGAATATAGCATCCTCTTTGGGTGTCTGTGGGCACCAGGCATCCATATGGTATATGTATGTACATGCAGGTGAAACATTCATAAGTATAAAATAGAAATAAATTCATATTTAGAAACAGAAAACAACAATTTTTAATGCAAAAAGATAGCTACTCGTGAGCTTTGGGGATTCTTTAGAAAAGAAACCAGAGACAGTGGCAGGGAAAGCAGGCTCATCTTCAGTCAAGTGTAGCTTCTGATTCTTCAATTCCTCTCTTTCAGGCTAGTTGAGAATAGAATTTTCTATCCATGGCTGGTTATTTACTAAAGCCACACCTGGCTCTGGCTCCCTTTTAGAAAAGAAATGGTAACAATAAAAATCAGTCTAATAACAATTAAACCAGAAGGACAAGGGACCACCATTTTCAAAAAGTCAGGCTAGCGTACCATTTGAGCTAATCTGGAACTTGCTTCTAGGGCTGCAGGCCTCCAGACTGTTATCTTGAGGCATTGCATAGTCTGTCATGCCCTGAAGATACGTGTGTTTCTTTCTCAATAGTTTCCAATGACTTAAACTACACGGGAGGGGAAGAAGTGAATTGAATCCAGCTGTCTGATCAGGGGGTCACTTGGGAATAACCTCCACAGGAAATGATGAATGTATAAATCAGAAAGATAAACTCAGAAAACATTACTCACCAACTTTCTCCAAGCAGAGAACCCTACCAGTGTGCAGATTTAAAAGATGGGGCCCTGGCAATATCATCTACTGTGCCATCCATGCTACGTCCACTGAAAGGGGCTCTCAATGCACTGAATCTTTCTGAGAAGAAGCTTGACTATGGAAGCACTCAACTAAAAGTGAAATCTGGGCAGCAAAATGATTTCATTACTAATAGGTCGATTCCAGCATTGATACTTCTTTCTTTATTTGCCCTTTGAAGAGGAGTTTGTGCCCTAGAAGCAGAAGATGAGGGCCAGTGAGCAGTGTTTCTTCCTTGCTTACCTGTTTCTTCTTTCTCCTAGAGTATCACAGGACCTCACCTCATATGGGACAGATGAACATCTCCTGGAGTAGGTCCCCTTTCTTGTCTCCATGTGTGGTCTGTTTCATAGATATCTTCTAGGGCATAAGGCAGCAGGCAGCTTTGCTTTTAAAGTCATGATCATTCTCCATTTTCTCTTAAGAACTGCATTTTCCCATCCCTCATTGTGTCGTGTTCCAAAGCAAACTCTGATGACTCTTAACAACATGGCAGGCTTACAGGTCTACACTATGGTCAGAGAAGTTATGTTGTAAACACAAAGTCACATGATTCAGTTGTTTGTTCATGTGATTGGGGGGTCTCATTCTCTCTCTTTCCACTCATACTCTCTTCATGTACTCTTCCCATACTTTCAAGTAGTTCCTTCCCTCAACCCATTCACTCTCAAGTAAAATTTCTATTTTATTGTTTCTTAACATAGATAGGAAATCCAGTTTTAAAATACACCCTCATTTTGGCATTAACGCTGTCTTGGGTCCATAGTCTTGCCTGGTTCACCTGTGAGTCATATTTCTCTTCAGGGAGATTTTTAGTTACATTAATGTACTTGACCCTTTACATTTCCATCTTAATGGGTCAATGTCTCTCATTCCTGGAATGTCTTTAAAATCTCCCAAAGAGTTGCTGATTGTGGTGGTTTGAATGAAAGTGACCCCTAAAGGCCCATATAGTTAAACTCCTGACCCCTTGAGACTCATGGAACGGTTTGGGAAGGATGGTTCCCAAATTGGATCATTTGAAGTGGGAAGATTCGCTTATGATCCAGATCTTTGAAGTAGGAGGATATGTTTTTAATACAGAGCTTTTGAGGTAGGAAGAATTACCACACCTTCTGCTGGTGACCTACATAAAGGATATGGAAGAAGGAAGCTTCACCCTTCGCCTGCTTGCTCTCACTTTGATAGCAAGTCCATTCCTTCACTGACTTTAGAGCCTGCTTCTTCTGTATTCTGGCATATACTGAAGATCAGCTGAGACATTCAGTCTCTTGGACTGAACAACAACTAGACTCTTGGGCCTTGTTGGATTAGCTGGACCATAGCCTGTGAGTCATTCTAATAAATCCCTTTTCTATATTTACAAAGAGATCCATTCTATAAGTTCTATTACTCTAGAGAATCTGGACTAGTACACCCAGCTTTAAAAGTGATACTTTAATATCCCAAACTGAGAATGAGAATGAGAGACAATGCCCTAGTGTGCAGCATGTCTGCTGTATGTGTGGCTCACTCTAAGTGCTAATGCTTACCAGCCTATGATGGAACATTCCTAGTAGCATCATTATGAGTGGAAGCTAGCATTCTGAAGATACAAGATCAATATCAAGAATGAATGGCCTGTCAACTTTAGGGTGCTTGTTGAGAATATAATATCATTAGTTAATTTATAGCCTCAAATATTAGATAATAAATTAAAAGGCAATACTTTTTTTTTTTGAGATAGGATCTTGGTTGGTTTGGTACTTTCCATATAGCCTGGGCTAACCTCAAACTCACAGCAATGATGCTCTAATCTCCAAAGTGCTGATATTAAAGATATCTGTTAGTTGTCAACTTGACTACATCAGGAATTAACTAAAATCACTGTAGAGATTAATTCAGATAGAGATTGATCTAAGTAAATTTAAAACACATGAATACCTAAAGAAATACTATATTTAAATATATTTATACTTCTAATATATTTTTAGATTAATAAATATAAATATATAAAATTAAATGTATATCTTTGAGATATTTAAATATATATATGTTCTTTATGTAAATAAAGAAAATATCTGATTAAAAAACTATGGCAGAAGTCAAATTGCCTATTAAGAAAGCAAGGGGAGGTATGTGTTCTACAAAGCCATCCAGAGGATAGAATGATATGGTCATCTAGCCTAGTGGAAAGAATCTAATCAAGTGTGGAATGATACATAATCAATGAGCCTGAATGAAGTTCTTTAATAATGTATGATTTATACTGAGACATAAAATATTAAAGGAGAACTATCAAATGGTGCTCTCTTACATTGCTGGAAAATGAGAACTAAGTAATGCAAGGAGCAAAGATGGCTGAGAAAAAAATCACTGTCTCTTTGGGCATTGTATTAAGATTCAAAGACCCTCAAATCAAAGCCTGTCTACATCTTCTGTTTCTCAACAAAACAATAACTGGAAGGCCTTCCATTGGTGTCCATTAATGCTTAGAATCCAGAATTCATTGAATTAGATGGAATCTACTTGGAAGGAGACATCTCAGAAAAATTACTTCTTTGCTTTCCTGAACTCATGAAATAAAAATCTTTCAAACCCAACCTTCTCAGCCATTTGGTATTCCTCAGTTGAGAATTCTTTGTTTAGCTCTGTACCCCATTTTTTAATAGGGTTATTTGGTTCTCTGGAGTCTAACTTCTTGAGTTCTTTGTATATATTGGATATTAGGCCTCTACCAGATGTAGGATTGGTAAAGATCTTTTCCCAATCTGCTGGTTGCCATTTTGTCCTATTGACAGTGTCCTTTGCCTTATAGAAGCTTTGTAATTTTATGAGGTCCCATTTGTGAATTCTTGATCTTAGAGCATAAACTATTGGTGTTGTGTTCAGGAAATTTTCCTCTTGTGGTCATGTGCTTGAGGCTCTTCCCCACTTTCCTTTCTGTTAGTTTCAGTGTATCTGGTTTTATGTGGAGGTCCTTGATCCACTTGGACTTGAGCTTTGTACAAGGAAATAAGAATAGATTGATTTGCATTCTTCTACATGCTAACCACCAGCTGAGCCAGCACCATTTGCTGAAAATGCTGTTTTTTTTTTTTCTATTGGATGGATTTCGCTCCTTTGTCAAAGATCAAGTGACCATAGGTGTGTGGGTTCATTTCTGGGTCTTCAATTCTATTCCATTTATCTACCTGCCTGTCACTGTACCAATACGATACAGTTTTTAATCACAATTGCTCTGTAGTACAGCTTGAGGACAGGGATGGTAATTTGCCCAGATGTTCTTTTATTTTTGAGAATAGTTTTTTCTATTCTAGGTTTTTTGTTATTCTAGATGAATTTGGACTTTTGCCATCGTTTTATAAAATTTGCCCATCTAAAGAACTGAACTCATGAAATAAAAATCTTTCAAACCTATACGTCCCCAGTCACCATGACTTCACTAGCTCTGAGTAGTGAAGAAATTGATCTTATATCTTCAGAATGCTAGCTTCCATTCATAATGATGCTACTAGGAATGCTCCATCATAGGCTGGAAAGCATTAGCACCTAGAGTGAGCCACACACACAGCAGACATGCTGCACACTAGGGCATTGTCTCTCATTCTCTCTGTTTTTTTCCTGCCAGAACATCACATATGCTGCCAAGTATTTCCATGCAAGTGGTTCTGACATCTAAACTACTGGCTTAACTTAGATGATGTCAAACTCTAAAACAAGAAGGCCAATTTGGAAGCTTTAAAATCTCAGGCTAGATTGTCATTCCTGGAATGTCTTTAAAATCTCATTCATTCAGGTCATTGATTATGTATCATTCCATACTTGATTAGATTCTTTCCACTAGGCTAGATGACCATATCATTCTATCCTCTGGATGGCTCTGTAGAACACATACCTCCCCTTGCTTTCTTAATAGGCAATTTGACTTCTGCCATAGTTTTTTAATCAGATATTTTCTTTATTTACATTTCAAATGTTATCCCCTTTCCTGGTCTCCCCTCTGAAAAAAAAACCCCTATTTCCTCCCCCCTGCTCACAAACCTACCCTCTCCTGCTTCCTGACATTCCCCTACACTGGGGCATAGAACCTTCACAGGACCAAGGTCCTCTCCCATTGATGACCGACTAGGCCATCCTCTGCTACATATGTAGCTGGGGCCATGAGTCCCACCATGTGTACTCTTTGTAAAAAAATTTTGTAAAATTTTTGGGTTTTGGTTACCTCACTCGATACCATCCAATTACACACAAAGTTTATGATTTTTTTTATAGTTTAACAATATTTCATAGCATTTATTGCCACATTTTCATTATACATTTGTCAGTTGTAGGACATTTTGGTTGTTTTCACTTCTTGATTATTGTGAACAGAGCAGCAAGGAACATGGCCGAGCAAGTATCTAGTAGCAGGTCAAGTCCAAAAAGCATTATAGCTGAGTTCTATGTAGCTTTACTTTTAGCTTTTTAAGAATTCCCCACACTGATTTCCACAGTGGCAGTTCCTAACAGCTCTCTATTTGGATTTTAGAGCTGTTCAACGACAACAAAAAGAAATGATGCCTAGTACTGAAAACCTAGGTAGCTACTCAGAGCTAGTGAAGTCATGGTGACTGGGGAGGTATCTACAGCTATTCATTTAGAGAAAGAGGAGTGCAAAGAGAGGCTGAGGACCTGTGCAAACTGAAAGTTTGACATTCACTACCAAAGTTCCTTGCCTCATCTTGCTGCCAGACACTATGGTCTTATGCTCTTTCTAAATTTCCTTCACAAAGTAGCAAGTCCTTTCAGTTTTCTGTGAATACTGTGAGGAGCATATTGTCCAGTTTAGCTGATCACCTGAGCAAAGATTACTCCATTTCAAGAGAGCACCATTTAGTAACCCCCAACGTAAGTTTTGTGCTTTTAGTTCCTAGAATGTAAGGTTCTTTTCCCCTGAGTTTCATTTCCCTACAAAATGTCAACTTCTTTCCAAAGCTTGCCACTCCATATGACTGGCCAATGCTCACTACTGCGGTGTACCTTTCTGCAGAAATCAAATTGGTCTTTGGGTCATGTGGCAATTTCTTGTGATGCTAACCACATACCTAACAACACGAATTCTGCCCTCTAAATGTTAACTCCTCAACACAATTTGAGAATCAAGAGGATTGTGTGGCTAGCCAAGAAGTATTTAGCAAGCACAAATTTCAAACTCCACAATGGTGTGGGAAGTTTATGTTGAGATTGGGTAAGAATAACTCATAGGACCACCATTTCCAGAAAAAGTTTCTGCTATGAATGACTGGTAATTTGGATGAGCAATTGAGCAGACAATCTGTTCCATGGCCAAAAGATTTCAAACATATTTTCTTTGGCAAACACTGACCTCATTCATTATCCATTTATGAGTGTCCTTGTATGAAGGCTCCTATGCTGATGTCTTATGTTAAACATGTGGTGTTTCTCAATACATTGTCTTAGGGGTGCTTATTAGGCACAGTGGTAGTACATTCAACGTAGACAACAAGGATTATAGGGAGGATGGACAGCAGAAATATTGAAGTAACGGAGCAATGAGCCAAGTGAAGGTTGTAGAGACAATGGTAAAAGCATTTGAAGCCAAGAAGCTTAATATAAGATCTAGGGATGAAGGAATACCACTTAAGAACTGAAAGATACTTTTGTGTTATTATAGAGACTGCACCAGAATATGGTAAGGCATGAGGGAAAATCAGCATAGTAGCAGGAGATAACTAGGGACCAAGGCTTACCTGCAGACAGTGAAAATGTAGAGCAATGATCCCAGAGTGGTAGTGCAATGACAACTTCATTCTCCCCTTCTTCCTTCCCTCTTTTCACCTCTATTTTTCTCTGTCATCATCTCTTTTTCAGAAGATCATAGAGAATCTTCACAGAAGTCTCAAGAGAATACATAGGAAAAAGCAAGAGTGGAAGTCATTGTAGCACTTTAGGCAAGGTCATTAAAACTAGAAATCAATACAACCACAAGATTTATTTAAGACCATGATGCAGAAGGAAAAGAAGCAGTCTTTAAGAAGGAGGAATAAAGAATGAGCTGTTGGGTAGGTTGTGGTTTGAGCAAAAAATTTTCTAGGGTAAAAAATACAAGAAGGAATTATTTTAATGGGCATTAAGTGAATTCAGTTTTGGATACAATGAATCTTGGTATTTCCAAATGGTGATGAACAATGGGAAGTTAGATACATGCATCTTTTAGTTATACAATTTTCATCTTGAGATATAGCTCAAATTTGTCATCTGTCAGGTTATAATGTTCTGAGAGTGACTGTAACAGGAGGAGCAAAGGTCATGACCCCAGTGTCTATGAATAGCAATGTTTTAGGAATGGACAGGACAAAAGAAGCCATAAAGACTTAGAATGATGGTGTAGAGAGGGAAAGGGACAGAGACACCAGAGCAAGAGTATTTAAAGAGAGAGTCATCAGTCATCCACAGAAGAAACTCATTTTGGAAATAGTGGCCCTGTGAGTTATGCTTCTGCAATCTTCATATAAACTTCCCATACCATTGTTGAGTTCAGAATTCATGCTTGCTAAATACTTCTTGGCTAGCACCACAATCCTTCCTGAACTCTCAAATACGCCAGGGTCAGATTCTTCTAATAGCCTAGATAAGACATTTGTTCTCTTCTATGATAAAAACCCATTCTTTTCCTGATGAAAACTTTATGGGAAGTGTGAGGCCGAGTCTACACTGACAAATTTGGCAGCAATTAATCTCTTGGCATGCAGCCATCTTGCAACATGATTGACATCGTGAGCTTTGGAGGACAGTCCTTTCGCCCTCAATCTTCTAGATTACATAGATTTCCTGAGTGAAACTATTAATCTCTGTGGCAACTAGATTCGACGTATTGTTTTGTTAATAAATATAGGAAGTGGGGTTGTGGCATCTGTGGTAAGGTATTGACCCCACAGAGAGTGGTTGATGTCATATAATTTGCTGGAGTTGATAGTAAGGACTGATAAAGGTTTGGTTCTGTGGTTATAAGGGGGGTCCCCACGAGGACTCAGAGGCTCTTGGAATCAGCTGATTCTACAAGGCTGGTCACATGGTCATATCTCTGAAACACTGGTGGCCCATCAACTGTTCAGAGAAAGGAAGAACATGTTTACAAAACTATTTATTGTAGTTATTGAGAGATGTGAAGTTAATCTCCTCAAGCTTGTGAGTACTTGGGAAATCCTCTCTGCTTCTTTTGATATTTGGTTGCCTTTATTCATAGTGGGTGGCTTTGGCAGCCAAGCTTTTACTTCCCCTAAGAGGATGTGTGGCCCAGACAGTTGGATTCTCTACATTGTTTTTAATCTAGCACATTTTCAAAGTTAGCTCAGGAAGTACAATCTAGGAAAAAGAGTTAGAAGTCATTGCTGACTTATATTAACATTTATATTCTTTTACAAATTGGTGTCTTTTCCATGTCAAAAAATAAAAAATGAAAAAAAAAAAAACCTAATCCTTCCTCTTTTACCTCACTACTCATTCACCAGTAAGTAATGTGTGACATTAGTTTTCTGCTACTGTGACAAAATACTAGAGATGATTTTCTTCAAAAAAGAGTTAGCTCAAAGTTTTGGAGTTTTCAATCTGTGGTTAGATCACCCTGTTGTTTTTGAGCTTTTAGCAATGAACACATTATGTGAGCATATGATCAAACTATTCATCTCATGGCCAGAAAATGAGAGAGACAGAGAGAGAGAGACAGAGAGAGAGAGAGACAGAGAGAGAGAGAGACAGAGAGACAGAGAGACAGAGAGACAGAGAGACAGAGAGAGAAGGAGAGAGAGACAGAGAGAACCAGAGACAGAGAGACATAGACAGAGACAGAGACAGAGAGACAGACCCAGACCCAGAACAGACACAGAGAGAGGGAATGGGGCCCCAATACCTATTATAAGACCCACCATCACTGTCAGAAGACATCCCATTAAGCTCTGCCTCTTAAAAGTTATGTTATAATCTGACATATTAGACATTCATATGCTTCAATACAGGGTCATTTGGTACATTTGGAGAGCATTTTAATTTCTGGTGCAAAAACCATAATGAAAGGTCTGGTCAGATGTCATGTGTATGTCAGTCACAGAGGGTCACATTTACATAGCTACTTTATTTTTTGTGTAGAGAAATGGATATTCTCTCTTAAATTCAAAATGAACTCAATAATTATACTTGTTTTGCAGAGCTGTCAGATAGTTACAGCCAGATATAGTACACAAGGACTATAGCTGTGGTCTTTTACATGATAATGTGCACTTTTTGGATGATATTGCAAAGATTCTCATACAAGCAGTAGCATGACAGTCAGACTGTGTATGTTAGCTACCTTTCTCATTACTGAAGTGTTCTGGATGGTTTTATGTCAACTTGACACAAGCCAGAGTTATCAGAGAGGAAGGAACCTCAATTGAGAAACTCAGTTGAGTCACTTCTAGTAAGACTTTCTTTCGGCCACAAACATCATTACATAATATTGTCTCCTCCCGTAATAAGAGCCAAGTCTGAAAACTCACATTCAACTCCTGCAAGTGTCCTATACATACACACACACACACACACACACACACACACACACACACACACACACAATTAAAGGAAAAAGTAAAGTAGAGTATAATGCCTCCATAAGATCAGGTTTTAGGCAAGCCTATAAGGCATTTTTTTAAAACTTAGTGATTGATGGGGGAGGGCCCAGCCTATTGTAGATAGTGCTGTCCATGGGCTGGTTGGTCCCAAGTTCTATAAGAAAGCAGATATAGCAAGCCATGGGGAGCAAGCTAGTAAGCAGCATCTCTCCATGGTCTCTGCATCAGCTCCTGCTTCCAGGTTTCTGCCCTGTTTGAGTATCTGTCTTGACTTCCTTAGATGATGAAGAGTAATATGAATGGTATAAGCCAAACAAATAATTTCCTCTCCAACTTGCACTTTGTTCATGGTATTTCTTTCTTTGTTTCTTTTTTTCTTTGTTTATTTCTTTCTCTCTCTCTCTCTCTCTCTCTCTCTCTCTCTCTCTCTTTCTTTCTTTCTTTCTTTCTTTCTTTCTTTCTTTTTAAAAAAGATTTATTTGAACAACAGACCCACAGCCCTCTCTGCACCTTTCCCGCAAGTGGAGATCCTGTCTCCAGGGTGTGCTCTGATCCCAGGACTCAGGATGGACAACTGACCCACAGCCATCTGCACCCGGGTTTTACCAGAGGAGAGCTGATCTCCCAGAAGTGCTGACACCAGCTTACAGGCACACAAGAGGAACAAGCTCTAGTCAGAGACAGCAAGAACATCTAACACCAGAGATCAACAAGTGGCAAAAGGCAAATGCAAGAATCCTACCAACAGAAACCAAGACGACTTGGCTTCATCAGAACCTAGTACTCCCACCACAGCAAGTCCTGGATATCCCAAAACACCACAAACGCAAGATTTGGATCTAAAATCATATCTCACGATGGTGTTAGAGGAATTTAAAAAGAACATGAATAACTCCCTTAAACAAATACAGGAGAATACAGGTAAAGAGGTACAAGCCCTTAAAGAGGAAACACAAAAATCCCTTAAGGAATTACAGGAAAGCACAAACAAACAGGTGAAGGAATTGAGCAAAACCATCCAGGACCTAAAGATGGAAGTAGAAACAATAAAGAAATCAGAAAGAGAGACAACTCTGGAGTTAGAAATCTTACGAAAGAAGTCAGGGAACATAGATGCAAGCATCACCAACAGAATACAAGAGATAGAAGAGAGAATCTCAGGGGCATAAGATACCATAGAAAACATTGACACAACAGTCAAAGAAAATGCAAAAAGCAAATAGTTCCTAACCCAAAACATCCAGGAATTCCAGGACACAATGGAGAAGACCAAACCTAAGGATAATAGGAATAGAAGAGAGTGAAGACCTCCAACGTAAAGGGCCAGTAAATATCTTCAACAAAATTATAGAAGAAAACTTCCCTAACCTAAAGAAAGAGATGCCCATGAACATACAAGAAGCCTATAGAACTCCAAATAGACTGGACCAGAAAAGAAATTCTGCCTGCCACATAATAGTCAAAACATCAAATGCACTAAACAAAGAAAGAATTTTAAAAGCAGTAAGGGAAAAAGGTCAAGTAACATATAAAGGCAGGCCTATCAGAATTACACCAGACTTCTCACCAGAGACTGAAAGCTAGGAGATCCTGGGCAAATGTCATACAGACCCTAAGAGAACACAAATGCCAGCCTAGACTACTATATCCAGCAAAACTCTCAATTACAATAGATGGAGAAACCAAAGTATTCCATGACAAAACCAAATTCACACAATATATGTCCACAAATCCAGCCCTTCAAAGGGTAATAAATGGAAAACTCCAACACAAGGAGGGGAACTACATCTCTAAAAAAGGAAAAATGTAATCTTCAAACAAAACTAAAAGAAGATAGCCACATGAACGGAATGTCAACTCTAACAACAAAAATAACAGAAAGCAACAATTACTTTAACTTAATATCTATTAATATCAATGGACCCAATTCCCCAATAAAAAGTCATAGACTATCAGATTTGGTATGTAAACAGGACCCAACATTTTGTTGAATACAGGAAACCCACCTGAGTGACAAAGACAGATACTACCCCAGAATAAAAGGCTGGAAAACAATTTTCCAAGCCAATGGTCCCACAAAAAAAGCTGGAGTAGCCATTCTAATATCGAATAAAATTGACTTTCACCCTAAAGTAATCAAAAAAGATAAGGAGGGACACTTCATATTGATCAAAGTTATGATCTACCAAGACGAACTCTCAATTCTGAACCTCTATGCTCCAAATGCAAGGGCATCTACATTCATAAAAGAAACTTTACTAAAGCTCAAAGCACACATTGAATCGCACACAATAATAGTGGGAGATTTCAACACCCCAGTCTCTGCAATGGACAGATCATGGAAGCAGAAACTAAACAAAGACACAGTGAGACTAACAAAGTTATGAAACAGATGGGTTTAACACCTATCTATAGAACTTTTTATCCTAAAACAAAAGGATATATCTTCTTCAGAGCACCTTATGGCACCTTCTCCAAAATTGACCATATAATTGGTCACAAATCAGGCCTCAACAGATACAAGAAGATTGAAATGATTCCTTGCATCCTATCAGACAACCATGCCCACTCTCTCCCTACCTATTCAATACTGTACTTGAAGTCCTAGCCAGAGAAAATTGGACAACAAAAGGAAATCAAAGGGATATGAATTGGAAAGGAAGAAGTCAAATTATCACTATCTGCTGATGATATGATAGTATACTTAAGTGACCCCCAAAATTCAACCAGAGGGCTCCTAAACCTGAAAAACAACAAAACAACTTCAGCAAAGTAGCTGGATATAAAATTAACTCAAGCAAATCAGAGGCCTTCCTCTACACAAAGGATAAACAGTCAGAGAAAGAAATTAGAGAAACAACACCCTTCACAATTGTTACAAATAATAGAAAATACCTTGGTGTAACCCTAACTAAGCAAGTAAAAGATCTGTTTGACAAGAACATCATGTCTCTGAAGAAGGAAATTGAAGAAGATCTCAGAAGATGGAAAGATCTCACATGCTCATGGATTGGCAGGATTAATATAGTAAAAATGGCCATCTTACCGAAGGCAATCTACAGATTCAATGCAATCCCCATCAAAATTCCAACTCAACTCTTCACAGATTTAGAAAGAGCAATTTGCAGATTCATCTGGAAGAACAAAACCCAGGACAGCCAAAACTATTCTCAACAATAAGGGAACCTCTGGTAGAATCACCATCCCCGACCTTAAGCTGTACTACAGAGCAATTGTGATAAAAACTGCATGGTATTGGTACAGTGACAGGCAGGTAGATCAATGGAACAGAATTGAAGACCCAGAATTGAACCCACACACCTATGGTCACTTGATATTTGACAAAGGAGCTAAAACCATACACTGGAAAAAAGACAGCATTTTCAACAGATGGTCCTGGCTCAACTGGCACTTAGCATGTAGAAGAATGCAAATCAATCCATTCCTATCTCCTTGTACAAAGCTCAAATCCAAGTGAATCAGGGACCTCCACATCAAACCAGATACACTGAAACTAATAGAAAAGAAAGTGGGGAAGAGCCTCGAGCACGTAGGAACAGGGGAAAGTTTCCTGAACAGAACGCCAATAGCTTATGCTCTAAGACCAAGAATTGACAAATGGGACTTCATAAAGTTGCAAAGCTTCTGTAAGGCAAAAGACATTGTCAATAGACCAAAATGGCAACCAACAAATTGGGAAAAGATTTTTACCAATCCTATATCTGATAGAGGGCTAAATCCAATGTATATGAAGAACTTAAGAAGTTCCAGAGAACCAAATAACCCTATTAAAAAAGGGGATACAGAGCTAAACAAAGAATTCTCAACTGATAAATATCGAATAGCTGAGAAGCACCTAAAGAAATGTTCAACATCCTTATTCATCAGGGAAATACAAATAAAAACAAGCCTGAGATTCCACCTCACTCCAGTCAGAATGGCTAGGATAAAAATCTCAGGTGACAGCAGATGCTGGAGAGGTTGTGGAGAAAGAGGAACACTCCTTCATTGCTGGTGGGATTGCAAGCTGGTACAACCACTCTGAAAATCAATTTGGCAGTTCCTTCGGTAATTGGACATAGTTCTATTGGAGGACCCAGCTATACCACTCTTGGGCATATACCCAGAAGATGCTCCAACATGTAATAAGGACACA
>NW_022196891.1:58923807-58926301 GCF_008632895.1 Mastomys coucha
GAGCAGAGACTGAAGGAAGGACAATCCAGCCTGAAATAGCTGTCTCCTGAGAGGCTCTGACAGTACCTGACTAATATAGAAGCAGAAGCTAACAGCCATCCATTGAACTAAGTACAGGGTCCCCGATGAAGGAGTTAGAAAAGGGACCAAAGGAGCTGAAGGGTTTGCAGCCCCTTAGGATGAACAACAATATGAACTAACTAGTACCCTCAGAGCTCCCAGGGACTCAATCTCCAATGAAGGAGTATACATGGTGACTAATGGCTCCAGCAGCATATGTATAGTAGAGGATTGCCAAGTCGGTCATCAACGGGAGGAGAGGCCCTTGGCCTTGTGAAGGTTTTGTGCCCCAGTATAGGGGAATGGCAGGGCCAGTAAGTTGGAGAGGGTGGGGTCACAAGCAGGGGGGGGGGCAACTGGGGTTTGTTCTTGTTGTTTTTGTTTTTTGGGTTTTTTTGGAGGAGAATCTGGGAAAGGAGAAATCATATGACATGCAAATAAAAAATATCTAATAAAAAAAGAAACGAGAAAAACTAGGTAAGTATTGAAAAGGTAGGTGAGGAATGGATGTCTTGGCAGAAAAAAATGGAAAATGCTTTTTCCCCCTGAAGGAGTATGAAAACCTAAGGAATATGTTAAGAGATACCTGTAAATGTTAGAAATTAAATTAAACGAAAATGTTAAGAAAAAAAAATCTTTCCATTATTTTTCAGGTTGAAAGAAAGTGATCTGAGATGCACTCAACCAAATAATGGAAGTATATTCATTACTGTCTTAAACTGAGAATGAATTAATTGTATAGATATATCTTGTAATTCAGTTATGGATTAAGTAACACTAAAATATATTAGATGGCCACTCTGTGTGTAATCATTACGTTTGAACCCTAAGCAGCCCTTCGTTGAATGGTCCTCTGTAAGAATGATCAAGCCGATACTTGGGAGGATAATTTGTTAGCTTATACAAGTAGAAGAGGAACTGAATCTTTATCTGTTGAACCAGAATGCTCATCGTGACATTCATTCTCTCTCTCTCTGTCTCTCTCTGTCTCTCTGTCTCTGTCTCTGTCTCTGTCTCTCTCTCTGTCTCTCTCTGTCTCTGTCTCTCTCTCTGTCTCTCTCTGTCTCTGTCTCTGTCTCTCTCTCTCTCTCTCTCTGTCTCTGTCTCTCTGTCTGTCTCTGTCTCTGTCTCTCTCTCTGTCTCTCTCTCTCTGTCTCTCTCTCTCTGTCTCTCTCTCTCTGTCTCTCTCTCTCTCTCTGTCTCTCTCTCTCTCTCTGTCTCTCTCTCTCTCTCTCTCTCTCTCTCTCTCTCTCTGTGTCTCTCTCTCTGTCTCAGATACATAGCATGGGAAATGTGTAATATCTGTGACCGAGCGTCAATCTAGCCTCCTCTCCTGTGTTACTTGGCTCTACAGACTTTGGCCCAATCTCCTTTTACAACTGCTTATTTTTACTTTGTTCTGGTTGTTAGTGTATGTTATCTCAAATTCCATCAGAAATATATACTGTCAGAATTTAGTGAGGAATGATGCACAGGATCTAAACTACTCTAGATATTAGAGTATTTCCTACCATGTTTTCTCAAATATAGCACATCAGCAATAAATAAATGGAAGTAATTACATAAGAAATAGAGAAGAGGTGGAGAAATGGAAAAGAGGAGAGGAACACAGGGGAAGGTATGGAGAGAGAAGGAGAGGAGGGGTAAAGAGAGAGGAGAAGAGAGCAGAGGAGAGGAAAGGAGAGGAGAGGAGAGGAGAGGAGAGGAGAGGAGAGGAGAGGAGAGGAGAGGAGAGGAAAGGAAAGGAAAGGAAAGGAAACGAAAGGAAAGGAAAGGAAAGGAAAGGAAAGGAAAGGAAAGGAAAGGAAAGGAAAAGAGAGGCAAGGAGAGGAGACACTATTACATAGTTAGTATTTCAATTGTGGAATTTTAAGGCAAGAACTATTAAGATTGAAAATGTCTACTCTATAAACATAATTATAGGACAAAGTATGTAGCCCAGTCAGTGGTAGAGTGTTTGCCTAACCTATACAAAGCCCTGAGCTTGACCACCCAATACAAGAGGCTAGCTAGTAAACAATTCACTATGTATAAGTAAATATATATGTTCATCTATACAGAGATATGTGTATCTATATATAAAGATATATACATACATGTACATAGTATATCTACAATAATTTTGTTACACAGAGTTCCTTATAACAATCCTCAAAAGATCTTTTCTAAAGAACTAGAGACCGCCCTAACCGAGGTGTTCCAAGCAATATTTTCATTCAAACCGTGCTTTTTAATTGTTTGGCAGTTTCATACATTTATCTAGTGAACTTTGTCATTTGTCATTTAATTTCCCCATTCTCCTGTCTTGTCCCAGTTTCTTTCTCTCTGGAACACTTCTCAATAAATACCCTCTTATTTTCTCAACTTCTTTTTGTTTGTGCATGGTCCACAGAGTTAATGAGCATTTCGTGGCGTGTGTGTGTGTGTGTGTGTG
>NW_022196891.1:58926366-58935914 GCF_008632895.1 Mastomys coucha
GAGAGAGAGAGAGAGAGAGAGAGAGAGAGAGAGATTTATTTTTCTGGAGCAAGGACAATTTATCATGGCTACACCAAGGAAGAAATGACACCTAGTCTCTCCAAAACTTACAATTCCCAATTGTTACTTCCTTGGAAGGGGTATGACCTCTCAGGGCTCTTCCAGACACAATCTTGTGCAGAAAAGCACATATGCTTTGAGTTTATGAGTACAATAGCTATGTCATGTTCTGAGGACATTGTGTACATCTCTCCATCCTCTTTCTCTTCCTTTCTTTCCAACTCTTCTTCCATGATGTTCCCTGAGTCTTTGGAGAGAGTAGTACAGCTGTCCCAATTAGGATTCTACCATCACTTACTCTTGGCACTTTGGCCAATTGGGGGTTCCTACATTAACTGCTGTCTTCTCTAGAATGAAGCTTTTCTGATGGAGGTTGTACATAGCACTAATCTATAAGTAGTATCATGAGTATTTGGAAGGCAGTTAGATGGCAGGTTACTTTAGCAAAACAACAGTATCAGGTATCCAGTTGGACCTATGATGTCCCCCACCAGGAACTCTTGATGATGAGATTAACAGAACCAATGCATGAGTTGCCTCCTCAAATCCAATGAGTGGTTGGTTTCCAGGACAGCACTCATAACACTATTGCACTAGGAAGGCACATCTTCACTGGCAAGCCATTTAACTGCAGGATTCCCACCTGGATGAGATCCAACTGTTTTAACCTCTTCATTTGGAGAATTGTCTCTATGCTCCACATTGTCTTTCTTCGTTTTTAATCCTTTCATGTAAACTTTTTTAGAGTTCTTGCCCCTACCCCTGTTTTTGCTGTGTATGTTTCATTAACCCAAGCACAGTTACTATCAGTTCCACTGTCCACTGTCCATGAAAGTCTTTATTTCTTTAAACATCTGCTCTACTATGAATCTTCTAGAATGAATGTGTGAGGTTGCAAGTTCCTGACTGTACTCTGAGGCCTGAACCAATATGTCAGGCATCATGTAAATACCCTGACTGGGGGAGATGCACTTTTTAAGCATCCTTTAATGAGAGAGAAAGTTTCTTTCTCATAATTTATACTTAGTATAGCTCTTCCCATTTTGCAATAGGACATGATACTAGCTACTATGAAACCATAAAACACTACCATAGATGATGTGATAAATCTTCATTTCTGTTAAACATATTTTGCTCAATATCAGAGATTTGGGCAAATACAGAAAATTATGTATTTTTATCTGTCAATCTAGTTGATGTAAAAGGTTTTACAATTCCTAGGACCAATTATTTTACCCTACTCTCCTGGGATTCCTTGCTCATCTCTGGAAAGCTTTGGGGAAGTTTTTCTTAACCTAATATTTATCTCTCCACTTGAGGAAAATCTTCCAAGTTCACAATTCAGATAATGGCGTAACAGGTCCAGTGTAGAAGCAGCAGTGTATTCTCAGTGTGCAACGCTCCACCCTGAGTTGTGTTTCAATAAATACACATTTTTCTCTCCTAGGTTATTGACTAATATTGCTGTTTACATTTGAATCCACACACTGCAATCATGGTTAGATTTATTTATTTATTTATTTATTTATTTATTTATTTATTTATTTATTTATTTTGGGTGTTGAACTGGAAAGTTAATAAGGAAGGCTTGGACACTTCTCTATGCAATGACTCCGCCATACAATAGAACATGCTACTGTTCTTATTCATTCAGGAACGCATTAGGAACACTGTTTAACACCTTCTCTGTGCTAACACAGTGTCAGATGCATCAGTGCTAATAGACGAAGGCCAACCACTACAAATTTCATACTGTTTTCTTATTTTTGGCAACTGGGGAAAGAATCTCCTAAATGAGGAGTTCAATACAGGGAGCGCTGTACAGCTGAGCTGAGTAGTCAATATCTGATGAGGTGTTTATAAAGAGGGAATGTGTGGGCTGAGACAAAGTTACCAGAAAGATATAAGCCAATTAGGAACTGTTTATATTAATGAATTTGTTGAGTATTACACTATGCTTACTATGTAGAGCATAATTCACAAATGTACTTAATATGTGTGCTTATGGACCTGTGTAGAGCACTCCAATGATCTTAAGCATTTTACTTGGAAATAGAGAAAGATGGGGGAATAAATTAAGATTCTCTAATTAAAGAATCATTGTTTAGTCATCACTGAGTCTTCTATATGTAAGCCTCCCAAAATTATATTAAAAAATATAAGTCTGTAATGATATGTTTCTTTCTTATGTAACTTCCTCAGAGTTACTAAGTAATTAAATTTCATGTGATAATTGGCCAAGCATCTAGAGTTCAAGCCAAACTATCTGTCTATCCAGTTTGATGATTAGCTATGCATACAGTAGCATGTTGCTCTCTGAAGCGGGAACTTCAGGCCCATGTGCTGTGGAAAAAACACTGAATCACAGGCACAGTTGTGGAATGCAGCTTTGCTTTGAAATGGAGCCAATGAAGGCAACAGGCAGTTTCCATTCACTGAGTAGAGAATACCTCTGAAGACTTACATGTGAAAGTTATGCAATGATAAGATCCAAATTACTTCTAGTCATCTTTGCCAAGCAAGCCCAAGGGGAATCTCCTTGGCTCAAGGTAAAGTTATTGCCCCTCCCCACACGTACAACACTACCCTGGTCTCTTGTCCTATGAAATCTCCACTAAGTTCTTCATCCTGTGAATTCCTGGACCATGTCAGGATCCAGACTCTCAGGTTTCAGCCCCACTGAATAGCAAATTCTAGTGTCAATCACAAAATTCCATGGAAGGCTGAAAATGATAAATTAGTAATAGGAAATGAATTTTGTACTTAAGTCGTGTTCTCTTATAGATATCATATTTAAACTCTTAATTCATGGATTATTTTTGATTATTATATTCTTCACATTATTACAAAGCAGGTTAGGTTGTATAACAACTTACCCAAAGTCACACAACTGATAAAATCAAGTATAATTAGTTTGACTCTAAGATCCATTTTTTCTTCTATGTCTTCATGTATAAATGAACATCTGAACTTGGGAGAGGACTTTTAAATGAGAAATAGCAGTGTTATCCATCTTTACATAGGACATGTCCTAATATAGTGTACTAATAATCTCTTCTGAAGGAAAAAGTTATTAACTAAAAGTAGTTATTAGATAGAAATAATATTTTAGCTTTGTGTTCAATTTTATATGGTTTTGAATTGTTCTCCTTAATCTAAAAATAAGTTAAGATCTCAAATGGAGCCATTTTACATTGAGTTTTAAATTACAATGAAGATACAAAACATAGTGGAAACAGCACTAGAATCTCCAGGCACAAAATTTCTGCCATAGTATTCAATTCTTCTTAAAAGAAATACTATTTCCTGACAATGGGGAAAACCTTTATTCTTTACTTTGATAGTATTTATAGAACATGGTATATTATAAATGTCACCCTTCATGTGATAATTTATAGATGAGAGCACTAATAGTAAAATTTGTGGGTAAACACTGAGCCAATGGAAATCAGAATTTAAAAAGAAATGTAAAACCAAGGAAAGTTCTAAGAAATAGACGAATGATCTAATTCCAGTAATTTCATTTTTAAAAAGAAATATGATTAAGACAGAAGGGAGACAGGGCCATAAGAGAATAGGGCTAACAGCTGGTTCAGCAACCTCCTGAGTCAGTTGTGAACAGGCTGAGCACAGAGACTGGTGTGATTACTCCATTGGAAGTGATGTTACCTAGTCACAGGCATAACAGCAAATCCTCCACTCAGTTAAACAAGAGTTGATCACCCCAACAAAATACTTAGCCATGCTGATTTGAGGCCAATCAATTTACAGGACCATATTAGTGTCAAAGCAGGAATTAGATATTTCCTTTGACTGGGAAAAGTATATGGTTTGTCTGGAAGACTGAACAATGGGGTTCTGAAACACATGAACCAATAGAATGGACAGTATGCCCTAGTTCCATCTCTTTCCTGTCCCACCCATCCCCACCTATCTTTGCCTACTTCTGTTTCACGTGGTCACTTGGAGCTAATAAATATGGAGAAGCCAGAGTTTCTTTGCAACTTAGTGTTCCTCTATGCTTGGAGGAAATGGGAAGAACTTGATGGGTAATAATTTGGTGAGTTAGAGAGTCCAGCCAATAGGTCAAGAATTTCAGATTTCAAGTCTGATAGTATAACCTTGAATATGAAAAATCCTCATTAAATTTTAGCTTCTTTATCTATACAAAATTAATAACTGTAAAACTGTACACAAATATGAAGTATTTGTCATGCTTTTTTGCTCTTGCAATTGAACTTGCCAGGCACACACACACACACACACACACACACACACACACACACATTCTAGTCTGTGATAGCAAATGAACAATAAAGTAGCTGGATTTCCCAAATGTTTATTTCCCGTCTGCATTCACTTGTCTGAAGAAACCAGCCAAACTGAAGACTCTAGAGAGTTGTTGAGTCTGCAGTGTGGGTGTACAGGACAGGATTCTTAGGATGCTCTTATGAGGTCTTCCCACCATAAAATGCAAAAGCTGAAAAAGACTTAACATCTCCATTTTCCCAATGATGGATTTATGGGTACAGAGACATAACTATTTAGGATTCCTAAAATCCTGCTTCTACTCTGTTAAGTAATTAAGTCCTTAATTTGAAAAGATTGCAGTAATACACACTCTGCTAATTGATAAGTCTGCATGTATTTCAGTTTAATGACAATACATTTAAATTAATGACAATCTAAACATTCAGTTTTCCTCAGGTTTTCAAGGACCAAGATATTATTCTAAAAAATCCAGAAAATTATGGTGAAAATGTTATGTCTTAGGCTACACCCTCAAAAGAGTGCAAGCCATTCAGAAAAACAAAATGAATTCTCTCAATACATAGTGCTTTTCTATGTATTTCAAGGGTGCATAAAAGCACAGTGAATAATTGAGATAATATATAATTTACATAACCTGTTTATACTCTCCACGTACAAATCTTATGAATTTTATTTTTTCATAATTATAATAGAACTGCAACTTAAAGTTTCAAGCTCAGTAACCTACACGAAGAGACTCCCCCCAGCTGCTGCCAAAGTGTTTCCCGTTTTGATTCAGCCTTCCCCCCCTCTATATGTGTAAGACTAGAACAGTTGAAAATTGGCTAGTCTGGATGTGACCCACTTCCTTGTTTTGTCATCTTAGCCAGACCTGGGGCCACCTGTTCAGCAATAGCCAAAGGAAGGGCAGATAAAGGGTTTGGGACAAAATGGGGAGACTACTCAGACCCACAGAGGCCCTCAATGAAGAGCTGGGGTTTCTTTACAGAATGGTGACTCCTTTGCACAGCCCAGTAATCAATCTCTGGCCATGTACCAAGTGAGAAAAGGCATGTGTTCACTGCCTATTGCAGTCATAACAAATCGACACAAGCTCAGTAGTTTGAAACAGTTTCCATCTTGTAGTTCTATAGGCCACAAATCTAGTAGCTTCACAAAGCCACAATCAACATAAGGGCCACCGTGGCCTCTTACCTAGGGCTGCTGGGAAGAATAGGTTTCTTTGGGCCGTTGGCAGGATTCTCTTCCACCTTCAGGCCATCAGTAGTGAGTCCTGCTCTGAATCTCTCTGACACCAGCCATATAGTGTCCTTGATTCTTAAGGGCCCTTGCAGTTCATTGGGTCCACTAAATAATCTGTAGTCATTTCTTATAGAAAGTGATCTCATGTTACTGAGGCTATGGTTTGGACATCTTTGGGTGGTCCTTCTGCCTTCCACAGGACTGTTCTCTGACATTAGAGAGCCCTGGGGTAAATATTGCTGCATTCTCTATGTGCAGTGGGCTATTTTCAGGAATCCTCTACTACAGGCTCATCTTTTGAAGGTTTTGAGGAAAGCACCCACTGTGGCCTGTTATCAAATCATGTGACCTGGTTTCATGCTGGCCTGGTTGTATAGAGATGGAAGGGTAGCCTGGGACATGCAGGGAAGACATGGTCTCATATATCAGACCAGGTAGCTCCCATCACAAGGCTTTCCCTCAAAGCTGTTCTGATCCTTCATCTGTCTGCCAGAGCCCCTTCTCTCTGAAAGAAAAAGGGAGGTTGCTTGAAATTTGATAGGTTGTTCTTCTTTGTAAAACTGGGAACAGGCACTTGTATGTCTTACAAATTTAACTTTACAACAAAACATCCATTTGTGTATCCTTATCTGTCAGATGTCTCTAGTAATACCTAAACTTGTCATCAAGTTACGAGGTATTTAAGAAGAGGACAAACACTTTCCATACCTAGATCTATGACCACATTTTTGTATGTTTCATGCCTGTCATTTTCTCTTGGTATAGAATAGCTAGTGTCATGCTGTAAATGATTTACAAGTTAATAATTAATAAAAATATCCTCTCTATATTAAATGTATACCATAATAGGTAGTTTAGAGGTTTTTTTAAGCATTAAGTAGCATAAAAATAATACACCATCAAAGGCTTTCACATGTCTGTCTCAAATTTTGGCACAAAACAGATGAACTCAAGCGAGTTCAGGATAGTATGATTGTAGATTTTGGAGCTAAGCAGCATGACAAAGAACCCACAGATGAAGTGGGCCCTGACTTCTAGATATATTATTCCTCGCTGTCACTCTATACTCACACTTATTACCTGGGCTCAAAACTGGGCATAAGAGCAATGCAAATGTGGGATGAAATCTTGTAGGAGTGGATGCCCAAACTCCATCTGGTGCTCTCCTCTTACACTGAGTGACACTTCAGCTGAGGGATGTCACTGGCCACCATGGTGCAGAGGCTCAGGGCTGCTTTGCAGCAGAAAGGGTACGGCCACTGTAGGTTCCCTTTGTTATTTGTGGTGAGGGGGATTCTCAAGATCTCTGTTTACCTTTCTTCAGTAAGAATCTCCCACTAAGGGGAAGCCTTC
This sequence comes from Mastomys coucha, assembly GCF_008632895.1. Lineage (NCBI taxonomy): Eukaryota > Metazoa > Chordata > Mammalia > Rodentia > Muridae > Mastomys > Mastomys coucha. Next base: position 58,933,294 of record NW_022196891.1, read on the forward strand.
ATCTTGAAATGGATCACAAAAGTTCTTGCCTTGTGTCAAGGATCTGTCTGTTTTCTAGAAGAGCCCATGTAAGAGGCCAGTATTAAAATTAAAAGGCTACCTTCGAATGTCTCTGTTTCTTAACCTTGTGTTGACCAGCTTCTGCCACACTCTGAAATTCAACTCTTTCTAGAGTGACCACCTTCTGGTCTTGCCATCTTTTAATTTCTTATGTTAGATTATTTTTAATGGGAAGAGGGGAGCTGACATGGCACACACATGGAAGTCAGAAGACAACTTGCAGGGGGTGGGTTTTCTCCTTCTACAATGTGGGTCCAAGAGATCAAACTCAGGTATTAAGCTTAACGACAAACAACTTTATTGGTTGAGCCATCTTACCAGTTCGATCCGGGTATCTTAACTTAGTCTATCTTCTGTGTTTTCCCAGAGCCCATCTCATCTTGTTATAGTGCTTAGCACACCATAGTACAATCATCTGCTTATTTTTATTTCTTCCAGAGGTAAGTAATTTTTTTTTGAAAGTCACTTAACGCCCAAACTCAACCTAAAGCTGTCTCATAGGGAATAGTTAATAAACACTGGATGGATGGATGGATGTTTTTGTTAATACTGCGTCATCATAGAGCAGTCACCAGACCAGATTTAGTTTCCATGACTTGAGTCTGTAGGTGTTAAGATGGGACCGATTCTACCTGTACTGACCCAACATATGTAACTGTAATACCTCACTCTCTTTCTCCCCTGAGACTGTGACTGCTGAGATGAGCTGAGGCAAGGAAGTAAGCGGTGTGTGCTCACCATGTTGCCTAAGCCTGTCACATAAGCAGCATGACTCACATTAGTCGTGTCCCTACTAGAAGCCCAGAAGTATCCTGCCTGTGGTTTATAGTTAGCAGGAACTTACTAGATCCCCTGTAGGCCTTCAGTGATCGCAGCGTGTCTGTCTCCTAATGTGTATCGAGCGATGCAATAACATAAACTTTGCTACAAAACCATAGCCCTTTCAGAGAGTGATAGGGAGAGAGTGCTTCCTGAGACAGGATAATAATCCACTCATCTATGATGAACTCAACAGCTGACATGCCTCCCAGGCCACGCTTGTAATTATCAGGTTGCTGATTCCTTCCTTTTGCCTGCCATGATACACCATCTTTGGTTTAAACTGAAAACCTCATGGGGACTAAGATTATGCTCTGTCTCCATCAATGCTGTGTCTGCATTATATGTATTGGAGAGAAATAAATGAGTAAGCTAAAGTATGTTGATTCCCCTATTTTATTTTCCATTATTATAACAGAACACCACAGACTGGGTAGTTTACAAACAATAGAAGATTATTTGGATTACAGTGCTAGAAGCTAGGAAGTCCAAGGCAGAAGAGTCACTTCTAGTAATACTTTCTTTTGACCACAAACATTACGTAATATTGACTCCTCCCATAATCAGAACCAAGTCTGGAAACTTACATTCAGCTCCTGCAATGTCCTATACATATATGCACACACACACACACACACACACACACACAATTAAAAGAAAAAGCAAAATAGAGTTGATATTTGTGCCCACAAAGTTAGTTTTCATTTGATTTTCACAAATACCTTGAGGAGATAAGGTTGAATCTATCCATTTTATACTTAAGGAAATTAAGGCTCACAGAGGTGAAAATGATTGCCACCGTTACAGGTGCCAAGGGCCAGAGCTGAGATTAGACCGTGGGTGTGATGGTTACTAACCCAACAGGATCTAGAATCACCTAGGAGACAAGTTTCCGGTGATGCATGTGAGGAAGCTTCTAGATGGGGTTAAGGTCAGAATACTGGTCCTCATTACAGCAGAATCCCAGACCAAATGGAACACCAGTTCATCTCTCTGCTTCCTGACTATGGATACAATGTGGCTATCTGCCTCATATTCCTGCCACTGTGACCCTGCTCCATGATGGACTGTACGTGGAAGTATGAGCCAAAAGCCCTCTCCTTCGTTAAGTTGCTTTTGTCAGAGGTTTTGCCTCATGGCTTGCCTAGGCTGACACTGCTATCATGAAATACCATGGGGCTGGAGAGATGGCTCAGTGGTTAGGAGCACTGACTGCTCATCTGGGGTGCCTGAGTTCAATTCCCAGCAAACACATGGTGGCTCACATCCATCTGTAATGGGATCTGATGCCCTGTTCTGTCTGATGTTCTCTTCTGGCATGAGGACATACATGCAAACAGAATGCTTATATATATAAAATATATAAATAAATCTTTTTTTATGGAAGGTAAATTTTTTAATTAGATATTTTCTTTATTTACATGTCATATGATTTCTCCTTTCCAGTTTCCCCTCCAAAAAAAAAAAAACAAATTCCTGTTGCCTCCCCCCTCCCCATGCTTGCCACCCCACCCTCTCCCACTTATTATCCCTGGCATTCCCCTACACTGGGGCACAGAACCTTCACAGGGCCAAGGGCCTCTCCTCCCATTGATGATTGACTTTGCAATCCTCTACTATACACATGCTGCTGGAGCCATTAGTCCATCATGTATACTCCTTCATTGGAGATTGAGTCCCTGGGAGCTCTGAGGATACTAGTTAGTTCATATTGTTGTTCGTCCTAAGGAGCTGCAAACCCT
>NW_022196891.1:58936648-58940070 GCF_008632895.1 Mastomys coucha
ATTCTGACTGGAGTGAGGTGGAATCTCAGGCTTGTTTTTATTTGTATTTCCCTGATGAATAAGGATGTCGAACTTTTCTTTAGGTGCTTCTCAGCTATTTGATATTCATCAGTTGAGAATTCTTTGTTTAGCTCTGTACCCCCTTTTTTAATAGGGTTATTTGGTTCTCTGGAGTCTAACTTCTTGAGTTCTTCATATACATTGGATTTAGCCCTCTATCAGATATAGGATTGGTAAAAATCTTTTCCCAATTTGTTGGTTGCCATTTTGGTCTATTGACAATGTCTTTTGCCTTACAGAAGCTTTGCAACTTTATGAAGTCCAATTTGTCAATTCTTGGTCTTAGAGCATAAGCTATTGGCGTTCTGTTCAGGAAATTTTCCCCTGTTCCTACGTGCTCGAGGCTCTTCCCCACTTTCTTTTCTATTAGTTTCAGTGTATCTGGTTTGATGTGGAGGTCCCTGATCCACTTGGATTTGAGCTTTGTACAAGGAGATAGGAATGGATTGATTGATTTGCATTCTTCTACATGCTAACCACCAGTTGAGCCAGCAGGATTTGTTGAAAATGCTGTCTTTTTTCCACTTTATGATTTAAGCTTCTTTGATAAAGATCAAGTGACCATAGGTGTGTGGGTTCAATTCTTCAATTCTGTTCCATTGATCTACCTGCCTGTCACTGTACCTATACCATGCAGTTTTTATCACAATTGCTCTGTAGTACAGCTTAAGGTCGGGGATGGTGATTCCACCAGAGGTTCCTTTATTGTTGAGAATAGTTTTGGCTGTCCTGGGTTTTTTTGTTCTTCAAATTGCTCATTCTAAATCTGTGAAGAATTGAGTTGGAATTTTGATGAAGATTGCATTGAATCTGTAGATTGCCTTCGGTAAGATGGCCATTTTTACTATATTAATCCTGCCAATCCACGAGCATGGGAGGTCTTTCCATCTTCTGAGATCTTCTTCAATTTCCTTCTTCAGAAACATGAAGTCCTTGTCAAACAGATCTTTAACTTGCTTAGTTAAAGTCACACCAAGGTATTTTCTATTATTTGTAACAATTGTGAAGGGTGTTGTTTCCCTAATTTCTTTCTCTGACTGTTTATCCTTTGTGTAGAGGAAGGCCTCTGATTTGTTTGAGTTAATTTTATATCTAGCTACTTTGCTGAAGTTGTTTCTCAGGTTTAGGAGCCGTCTGGTTGAATTTTGGGGGTCACTTAAGTATACTATCATATCATCAGCAAATAGTGATAATTTGACTTCTTCCTTTCCAATTCGTATCCCTTTGATCTCCTTTTGTTGTCTAATTGCTCTGGCTAGGACTTCAAGTACAATATTGAATAGGTAGGGAGAGAGTGGGCAGCCTTGTCTAGTTCCTGATTTTAGTGGGATTGCTTCAATTTTCTCTCCATTTAGTTTGATGTTGGCTACTGGTTTTCTGTATATTGCTTTTAGTATGTTTAGGTATTGGCCTTGAATTCTTGATCTTTCCAAGACTTTTATCATAAAGGAATGTTGGATTTTGTTAAATGCTTTCTCAGCATCTAATGAGATGATCGTATGGTTTTTTTTCTTTGAGTTTGTTTATATAGTGAATTATGTTGATGGATTTCTGTATATTCAACTATCCCTGCATCCCTGGAATGAAGCCTACTTGATCATGGTGGATAATTGTTTCGATGTGTTCTTTGATTTGGTTTGCAAGAATTTTATTGAGTATTTTTGCATCGATATTCTTAAGGGAAATTGGTCTGAAGTTTTCTTTCTTTGTTAGGTCTTTGTGTGGTTTAGGCATAAGAGTAATTGTGGCTTCATAGAATGAATTGGGTAGAGTACCTTCTGTTTCAATTTTGTGGAATAGTTTAAGGAGTATTGGTATTAGGTCTTCTTTGAAGGTTTGATAAAACTCTGCACTAAGCCCATCTGGTCCTGGGCTTTTTTTGGTTGGGAGACTATTAATGACTGTTTCTATTTCATTAGCAGATATGGGACTGTTTAGATCATTGATTTGGTCTTGATATAACTTGGTACCTGGTATCTGTCTAGAAAATTATCCATTTCATCCAGGTTTTCCAGTTTTGTTGAGTATAGGCTTTTGTAGTAGGATCTCATGATTTTTTGGATTTCCTCAGTGTCTGTTGTTATTGTCTCCCTTTTCATTTCTGAGCTTGTTAGTTAGGATACTGTCTCTGTGCCCTCTAGTTAGTCTGGCTAGGGGTTTATCTATTTTGTTGATTTTCTCAAAGAACCAGGTCCTGGTTTGGTTGATTCTTTGTATAGTTCTTTCTGTTTCTATTTGGTGGATTTCAGCCCTGAGTTTGATTATTTCCTGCCTTTGACTCCTCTTGGGTGAATTAGCTTCTTTTTATTCTAGAGCTTTCAGATATGCTGTTAAATTGCTGGTGTATGATCTCTCCAGTTTCTTTTTGGAGGCACTTAAAGCTATTAGTTTTCCTCTTAGGACTGCTTTCATTGTATCCCATAAGTTTGGGTATGTTGTGGCTTCATTTTCATTAAACTCAAGAAAGTCTTTAATTTCTTTCTTTATTTCTTCCATGACCAAGTTATCATTGAATAGAGTATTGTTAAGGTTCCATGTTTATATGGGCGTTCTGTTGTTTATGTTGTTATTGAGAAGCAGCTTTAGTCCATGGTGATCTGATAGGATACAAGGAATTATTTCAATCTTCTTGTACCTGTTGAGGCCTGATTTGTGACCAATTTTGGAGAATTTGTGGTCAATTTTGGAGAAGGTACTATGAGGTGCTGAGAAGAAGGTGTATCCTTTTGTTTTAGGATAAAATGTTCTATAGATAGGTGTTACATCCATCTGTTTCATAATTTTGTTAGTCTCACTGTGTCTTTGTTTAGTTTATGTTTCCATGATCTGTCCATTGTAGAGAGTGGGGTGTTGAAATCTCTCACTATTATTGTGTGTTGTGCAATGTGTGCTTTGAGCCCTAGTAAAGTCTCTTTTATGAATGTAGATGCCCTTTGATTTGGAGCATAGAGGTTCAGAATTGAGAGTTCATCTTGGTAGATCATAACTTTGATGAGTATGAAGTGTCCTTCCTTATCTTTTTTGATCACTTTAGGGTGAAAGTCGGTTTTATTCTATATTAGAATAGTCATTCCAGCTTTTTTGGGGGGACCATTGGCTTGGAAAATTGTTTTCCAGCCTTTTATTCTGAGGTAGTGTCTGTCTTTGTTACTGAATGCAACAAAATGTTGGGTCCTGTTTACATACCCAGTCTGATAGTCTATGCCTTTTTATTGTGGCATTGAGTCCATTGATATTAATAGACATTATGGAAAAGTAATTGTTGCGTCCTGTTATTTTTGTTGTTAGAGTTGGCATTCCGTTCATGTGGCTATCTTCTTTTAGTTTTGTTTGAAGATTACATTTTTCCTTTTTTAGAGATG
>NW_022196891.1:58940504-58975259 GCF_008632895.1 Mastomys coucha
TTCTTCTATAATTTTGTTGAAGATATTTACTGGCCCTTTACGTTGGAGGTCTTCACTCTCTTCTATTCTTATTATCTTTAGGTTTGGTCTTTTCATTTTGTCCTGGATTTCCTGGATGTTTGGGTCAGGAACTTTTTGCTTTTTGCATTTTCTTTGACTGTTGTGTCAATGTTTTCTGTGGTATCTTCTGCACCTGAGATTCTCTCTTCTATCTCTTGTATTCTGTTGGTGATGCTTGCATCTATGTTTCCTGACTTCTTTCCTAAGATTTCTAACTCCAGAGTTGTCTTTCTTTCTGATTTCTTTATTGTTTCTACTTCCATTTTTAGGTCCTGGATGGTTCTGCTCAATTCCTTCACTTGTTTGTTTGTGTTTTCCTGTAATTCCTTAAGAGATTTTTGTGTTTCCCCTTTAAGGGCTTCTACTTGTTTACTCATTGTCTCCTGCAATTCTTTAAGGGATTTGTTGTTGTTGTTGTTGTTGTTGTTGTTTCCTCTTTAAGGGCTTGTACCTCTTTACCTGTGTTCTCCTGTATTTCTTTAAGGGAGTTATTCATGTTCTTTTAAAATTCCTCTAGCACCATCGTGAGATATGATTTTAGATCCAAATCTTGCTTTTTCGGTGTTTTGGGATATCCAGGACTTGCTGTGGTGGGAGTACTAGGTTCTGATGAAGCCAAGTCATCTTGGTTTCTGTTGGTAAGATCCTTGAGTTTGCCTTTCACCATCTTTTGATATCTGGTGTTAGATGTTCTTGCTGTCTCTGACTAGAGATTTTTCCTCCTGTGGGTCTGTAAGCCTGTGTCAGCACTTCTGGGAGATCAGCTCTCCTCTGGTAAAACCCGGGCACAGATGGCTGTGGATCAGTTGTCCATCCTGAGTCCTGGATCAGAGCACACCCTAGAGACAGGATCTCTACTTGCGGGAAAGGTGCAGAGAGAGCTGTGGATCTGTTGTCCTTCCTAGGTGTGGGCAGAGGTTGAGAAGATCCTGTCCTGGCTGCTCTGCCACCTGTGAGGCCTGTGCCTTCTGGCTGGTCCTGCCTTAGAAAGTCACCAAAGAGAAAATGGCGGATCTCCCCTGAATCCCTGGGTTAAAGCACTTCCTGAAGTCAGGCTCTAGGCTTGCAGGCAAGGGGCAGAGAAGCCTATCAATCCATCATCACTCCTAAGTATAGACAGAGGTTGAGAGCGATTTTTTTTTTTTTTTATTTCTACTGTCTTATATGTAATATCCATATGGGCACAGATCTGTCTGTGAGTATGATTCTAATGTGGTTGGGTAGTAAATTCTTTGGTAAGTGTGATTTAGACAGTTTCCCATATCTCCATGTAGGTAGGTGTATATTGGAGGGTTTCAAAGGATAAAAAGGAAAGAATATGTTACAGAATTACATTATATCTCAAAAATAATAGAAAAATTAGATTTACTAGTTGGATTTTAAGATTGTTTAAATTTTCATTTACAAATACCTAAGCCAAAAGAGTCCTAAATTAAGGCACATATTGGATTTGGTATTTATTTGCCTTTGTGGAGTCCTGAGATGTCATAAAATATTCTTTCTGGTTTATGCTAACTAGGCACCAGTTATGACTCAAAACTTGAGAATGCCAAAATCCTTCTCTGGTGTCTCCTGTGCTGACTTGAACTTTCATCATTCTGAGTCTTGTTTAATGGAAAGAAGCCCTGGAATGTATGCACATTTTTTTCTCAAGATAACTGTGTCAATTTTCTTTCAATATTGTCATAAAGCTAAAATAAGAATATACCCAAGTCCAACCTTATCTGAAGGCAGATGCGGGTTTTTACTTGGATCAGTTCCTCATGAGAATGCATCTCTACTGAGGTGAGGAAGCAGAAGTTACATTTAACATTTGTACAGGAGACAGGAAAGGGATAGATGGGATGAGCGAGAAAGAAAGCGCTCTGCTTCTCAGTGGTAGGTGTGAAACAGGCTTGAGAGTTACAGAAAAAGTGTTTGTCCTCAAGAGTCAATTTCTCATTCACCCCCTGAGTGGTGATCTTTAGTCCACAGTTATTAAAATATCTGATATATTGAAGAATTAGCTTCGTATTACCATCTTCCTCAAGAGTAGCTTATTTTCAAGATACAATAGGGTCAAGTTGAAATTTTGACAACTCAGTAGGAAATACTGCCCAAAATAGTGTGGAACCAAGACAGATCTGGCTTTGTGACAAAATGCTATGTTCTCTGGACTGTGATTTCCACTTCATCAGCTGCTCGTGGTTTGAGGAACCTCCGACCTCTAGCAACCTTAGCTTCTGTTTTCAAAGATGAGGATGCTAAATAGGATTTTTTTCTTATGTAAAAAAGTGCTTTTCTTTTTAAATTAAAACAACAGTGTCTCCAAAATACTTTCATTTAAACTAACTTCAATTGAGATATTTTCTATGAAAAATAATAAGGAATATTCATTCTTTTTTTAGGATTTTATCATTGAGTTAATCTGAACACTTGTAAAGAGGGTAGGAACAAGCTATACTAACCCTTATGAAGTGTTTTATATAAGCTAAACTTTGTACATTTAATGTAGGCTCAGAGAAATTCAATAATATGCCATACAACAAGTTAGGGCTGAGCTATACTGGGCAATGCTATAATCATATGTGTCTAGATTAAAAGTCCACAAGGTTTCTAGCAAATGATTCTGACATTCTATAAGACAGGAAATATTTTGTTTTAACTGATGAGGAGGCTTATGTATAGAGAACAAGGTATTTCTTCGTTTCTGTGCTTAATTTGTACTTTGATAGCAGGAGGAAAAAGTTTATATTTGTGGGTGAAGGGCAGAGTATACACTGAGGTTGGGGACAAGGTACCGGAAATACCTCTTAAATGATAGGCCACTTAAAAGGAAATAACTTTTTAAATGATAGCTTTATTTCTATTCAGTGGCAGAATTGGAATTTGATTCCAACATGGTCCAAGTGTGAGAAAATTAACCATCATCTTACTTACTAACATTTGCTAAATTCTAATAATATACCTGTAGGTTCTTTTAAAAGATTTATGTTATATGTATAAATGTTTTGTCCACATATATGTATGTGCATCATGTGTGTGTCTTTTCCCCTTAAAGGTCAGAAGATGGAATTGGATTCCCTGCACTGGAGTAACAGATGGTTGTTTAGACACCACATTGCTTCTGGAAACTAAACTTAGATCCTTTGCAAAGTGACACATGCTCTTACCAGCCAAGCCATCTCTCTAGCCCCCAGCTGCAGCTTTATTTCAAGACTATTTCAGAATAAACACATTTTGTAACTGAGAATATTTGTGTGTGTGTGGTGTTTGTGATTATAGCTTTGATTTGATGTCTTAAAACTCCCACCAAGGTGTGATTGACAAGCAAAACGCATATATCTCTAAATTGGTACCTATGTGAAGTGTGCAGTGTGATGACTTTGTGAGAACTGTGTTGTTTAAACCATGCATCCTTCCTCTTCAGCTCTTTACCTCTCTGTCTTACCCAGTTGTTACAGCTGCAGTATGACTAAACTTAGTTTTAAATTTTATTTAGTCTTATATGACTTTTTCTTACTTGGAAATAATTTGGACTGCACGGTGTCTGACAGCAGCCGAGACTGGCTGTGCATGCACACAGTACTTCCTCTTGCTTGAGGAAAGACTTTTTTCCTTCTGAACTTCCCTCGTAGTGGCTTCTGTCCCCCCTCCCGTGTTTCTGTTGGCTCTAAGCCTTCTCATTCCTTTGTATGTTTGGCCTGGTGCCATGATGACAGCGAGTGCTTAGCAGTGTTCCAAAGGAAAACTCCACCTCCCACACCCACGTCTAATTACTATAAAACATGACATTGCATCGTTCATCCATCACTTGTGGGTATCTGCTTTCCACAGTTCTCATTCCTCCAGAGAATGAGTTCTAGCCTCATGGAGGAAATGCCTTTGAGCGAGTCAAATCCTCGAGGGGCAGAGAGGGGCAGGAAGCCATGGCTCTTATGCATAGTTGCTTTGTTGCTGATGCTGTTCTGTACCTTGGGTACACTGATCTTTACTTCACTCAAGGTAAGGTGGCCATAGAGTCTGCAGCTGCTAATTATATCATATAAAGGTTATTTATTTGTTAGTCTGATTACTATCATTGCCACTCAGCATTGCTAGAGATAGTGGGAAGGAAGGCACTTGACAGTATAAATGGTGCAAATTATTTAAGCCTTGTAATGACATGGATCTTCAAATGTGTTTTTATTCATCTAATGTTTTAAGACAAAAGATACCAGAAAATACTACGTGTTCTCTGTAGACTTGAACTAGATAGAACTACATGTTTAAACTGAGCCTTTAGTTGGCATCTATGGAGGTTCTTTTTTCCTTCTGGGGACTCCACTAATACCTTCTTGATAAGCAAACAAGAGACCTGAACCATGGTGCTTGTCTTCAGGTAATTCCAGACAAGCTGTGGTCTCACTGGGGGAGGAGATACAAAACAATAATGGGGAACAGAAAAAAGTGACAGGAAGCAAGTGCCTATTGAGAAAAGGGATGGTGACAAACTAAAAAAAAAAAAAAAAAAAAAAAAAAAAAAATGAAAGAAACCTGGGTTCCAGTTCTAGATGACCTGCCCCATAACCAGCTGTACAAATTTGAGAAAGTTGTGTTGTTGCTCTGATTCTAGTTTTTAGGTCTGCAACATGGTGATAAGGGAGTGGATCTATTTACTTAATGTCCTGCTAGCCGTGATTACAGTGCTCAGTAATTTATCTAGGAGTAGGATAAAGCATACCGTTGTGGTTTATGAGGACAATGATTTCAGGCTTGGGTGACCAGGGAAGGCTTCGTGGAGGAGGAAGGAGCTCATATCTCTTTGGGAAGCCCCTGACAGTTATCAGGAATTTCCCATTGAACTCTAGTGTAAATTATGGGTCTAGATGGGATCTGAACTGGGAATGTATATCAGTTAGGTTCTTTTTAGAAGTGTTCTCTCTTACAGAACAGTCAGGGCTACACAAAGAAAACAAAACAGCAACAAAACAAAACAAACAAACAATAAAAGCATTGACCAGGAAGACCAGAAAGGAATTAAATAAGACTTTATATAATTCAAGAGTTGGCCTATTTCTGGATATACTAAAAGATACTAAATCTTGGGCAGAGTAAAATGGCATATACCTGTGTAAGAAAGGGTTGCAATGGGAGCCCAGGAGCATTTTTCTAAGGAGACAAACCAGAGGTGGTCTCAAAGGTATGGTTCTATATTGGCAAGATACTGAGGAAAATATGCAGGAAGAAGTGATGCTCTGTTGATTTGAGGTTAGTTAGTATGGTACTGGCTAAAGGCTTACATAGGAGCCTATTATTCTGTAGTCTGTAACTGTACAAATGGATGAAAAGCAGAGGGACTTCTTAAGCCCAGCCCCACCCTTCCAAAGAATGAACCAAGGCATGAACTTTCTGAAGCAGTGAGTGTTGAGCAGACTATCAGCATTCTGAAGTGTTTATAGGAGGAAGAGTGAGAATGCATTAATTCCACGCTGGAAATGCTTTTTCCTCCTGCAAACTTCCTCAAGTCATCTCAGTCAGGTGGCTCTGAGCATCAGTGAGTCTAAGTGCCACTGACTTCTGCTTATGATGAGTGGCCAAGGGAAATGTCTTTCTAAGTGACAGCTCTTCCCACAATCAAACTTAGTGAATTCATGATTTCTGAAACTTTGATTCCAGATTATCCTCTCAAAAGAACATACCCCTTTCAATGAAGGGTTCCTCTTCTAAATATAACTAAAAATTTATCCCAAATTTAGGGAAGTAAAAAGTGTTGGAGTCTTTTTTTTTCCCTAAAAAAATGGATGTTTGGCAACATAGTTACTATGGAAAGGACACTGGCTTTTAGGATTAGCTTCAGCATTATACCTTCCTTATTAGATACAAATAAATATCTTGAGCAGAGAGATCTGAGTGGCTGGCAGGTGGTGAGTCATTATGAGGTAGTAACCTCCACCTTTTCATACTTAAGAACTTAGAAATTTTTTCTTCCACTCCAGTTTGTGTGTGTGTGTGTGTGTGTGTGTGTGTGTGTGTGTGCAAATCTCCATTTAAAAAAAAAATCTCTTAGACTTCTAAAAAAAAAACATCCCCATTTAAAAAAAAAACCCTCTTATGTTTAAAAGTAAGATATGAAGCTTGGTTTCTTTCAGAAATCATCTTGGGAGAATTTTCTCTTTCTCTGTCTTCTAGGCGACATATAGTTAAGAGACTAGGCTTGAGCTCAAAGAGGTTGGCCAGCTCCTGCATGAAAGTAGTTCGAAAAAGTTGTCTTTGAAATCAGGAAAGTCCCTTTCTTCAGTGATGAAGGGTGGAATTCTAGAAAGGAAAATGGAATTGCTACAACTGTACTTGCAAACAGACAGAGTAGATTTCATTTCCAAACATATGCTGTTAGGATGAGCCTGGAGTCTGGTTTTGGTCATTCTGAGACAAACCAAGTCAATGTAGTCTTAAACCAAAGCGAGGTTAGAAGAGCAACTGATCCTTCCAAATAAAAGCCAAACTGGAGTGAACAGAAAGCTTGATATGTAGCTTTTTGTAACATCACCAGAATTATAAATAGAAACTGCCCCAGGGGTAGGGGTGAGGGAGAGTTTTGAATAAAAGTCTGGTCGAGCATGCCAGCCTCTCTTATCAGCCATCTGACCTTGGGCTTGTTGCTTCATCACTGTGCTCACATTTCCTCATCTACGGAGGAACATGGTAATTCTTACAGAGTTGCCTTAAGGAATAATGAGGCAGTAATGTGCCTGACCCGCCTGACTCATGCTAGGCTCTCGATGGCTGTGATTAAGATTCATACCCCTGTTACTTATAAGGTTTACAATGCATGCAAACCAACAAGGTCATTTAAAATATGTGTGGTTTGTCTGACCTCCTTTCCTCTATAAAAGACCTCGTCTCTCAACCAAACTGATAATTTTCCAATTACATTTTAACTATGGCAATTGTTATGAATGAACTCAGTGGCGTTGTTTTCTAACTCTAAATAGATATTAAAGCAGCTCACAATAGGATTTCTGGATGTTTGTCTCTGTCAGTTCATTTGTCTATAGATTTAGATTTTTCTGTGTACTCCTTACACATGGTGTAGCTGGAAAAAAATCCATGACATTTATATTTTCCTGGCTACTTAATTGCTTCATATGTGTGATCATGTCATTCTAGTTAGATTACAAACTTTCTGAGAAGTAACTATTTTACACTAAATGCGTCTCTTCTGCTTATAATGCTAGTGTAATGTTGGGACTATAGGAAATTAAGTTGTTTGTTTAATTTATTTTTATAATCAGTATCACTATCAAAATAACTGATATTTACTGAGAAGTTTCAGGTAGCGTGCCTGCCTGGAGAAGCCCTCTCCAAGAATCAGCTTAGTTGAGTAAGAACAGCAGGTTTAGTGAGCCCTGCTCTTACTCCCTGGTTAATAGATAAGAAAATTGGAGTTCTAGGAGTTCCTGCTATAAGCCTGTCAGTCTTTGTGCTGAACTGACTTTGGACATCGCTTCTAACAAAACCCAAAATGTGGATGAAATCATCGCAGGAGTACAATGGATTTCAGGAAATCTAATGTCTTTTAGTTTTTAGAGTCATGGCTTCTCCCCTTTTCTATTGCACTTCCTTATCAGTATAAAATGCTCTTATTATAACTTCCAACATATGTATACTAAATAGTATCTCATGTCTGAGTATAATACCACATACATAAAACAGACACACAAGATGGAAACTCTAAAAGTTTAATACAGATTTTCCAGTGTAAGTCTATTTTGCTTTAGCTAAGTTGTTAAGTTGTCTATAACATATTAACATTTGATGCAAACATAATAAAATAATTGAAATATTGTTTCTGTGATGCTGACCTCTTAGTCACACTCAGAGCCCTAGCGATTTGATAATATTTGTTTTATTTTCTTAATTTTAGCTTAACATTTTATAATACAGTAACTTGAGGTTTATATTCTAATTTATCTTGATTTATAATTTTGACTGTACCAATTGAAAATTACCTTCTTGGATTCGATGTTCACATATAATGCCATGTCTGAAAGCAACGAATCTTGGCCTCATATATCTAACTGCCTACTTGATATCTAATAAGCACCACAAATCAACACCTTCAAAAGTTGTGATGGTTTCCATCTTACTTTATTTCTCTGAGTCTTGCTAATTTGGGCAGTTAACTTAACTAACTTAATTTTTTTTCAATGACTGCCGTCCCAAATCTTGGAGTTATCTTTCTTTCTTCCCATTGCCTCATGCCCGCATTCATGTCAGGAACTCCAGTTACTTCTTGCTTCCTTCTAGATAGGTTGACCTGAAAGCCACAGGTTTCTCGTTTCAGCCTAAGTGCTATTATGACAGGCGTGCATGGCTCTGTTACACCAGTTGGCTTCTTTCCCCTCGGCCAGCACCTTGGTCAGAGGCACTGTGTTTTCCCGTTTATAGACTCCAGTCCATGCTTAACCGACTGCATTGCTTTTGCCTTCTGTTCTCTTTGTTTCTTCCTAGCATAATAGCTGGAGAAATCCTTTAAAAGGAACATATATCAGTCTTCATGTTAAAAAAAATCTTTTGAGCATTTTGCTCTCAGGAAACCAATGCATTTTGAGTACACCAAAACTGATGTTTAAGCCTTATTTTTACCCTGAAGCATTTGACAGCATTTAAGTGATTGTATTTGTAAATAAGCCATAATTAATATCACCTTTCAGCATGTAAGATGAGGCATATTGAAGCCATTTTGAAACACTTGTTTCTGATTCTGAAGGCATCCCAGTTATTATACATGGCATGTGGTTTTTTATACATTAAACATTTCTAGAGCTAATACTGTTGTTTTAAGTAAAGGGAAACATAAGCAGAGTTTCCATTATTTTTCCCCAACATGCAACAGGCCATCTTGGGAGATGATAGGAACATGGAGACTGCTGTTTGTAGTAAACTAGAGAGGAAGAACACAGCTTCAATGCTTGCCTTGTGTGTCAAAGGTAAATGAACAGAATGAGACATCAAAGTTTTGGATGAAAGACACCCCCCCCCCCAAAAAAGATCTGCTACCTTTCTTCTCATGATCAAATCTATCATTCAATGACACCATTTAAAAATTTAAAACAATGCTGCTCATTGCTCTATTCATTCTTTCCTTTGTGTCTGTATACAGCTAAACTCATGTGTGTAATGCCCGTGCATCCTTACTCACTTGCTTCCTCCTGTCTTCCTAAAACTCTAATGTCAAAGCTGACTGAAAGTCAAATGTAAAGAACAGAACCAGTCATCTGTAGAAGGAGATGAAGAAGTACAGGTGTCTGTGTTTATGTGTTGGGGGGGGCGTACTTTGGGGAAGGGGTTGGGGGAGGTGTTGGAAAATAGTTTGCTCCAGAAACTTTAAGCTCTAAGTAATTAGTTAAGCAAGTAGCAGTGGTGCCATCATTTTGACCACTTCTTCTTTTCCTTCTACAGCCCACTGCCAAACAGCCCTGCATGGTTAAATTTGGTGAGTAGCTCATCTTCCATGACTTCCCTTCATTTCCCTTAGATTCTGAGGCAAGAAGGCCACTGTCAGTGCCCTCGAAAAGCCCGTGCATCCTTTTGCTCACTTTCAATTATTATTTACTAAAACCATTCATCTCATACTTGCCATCTGCCCAGTGAGAACTGAGACGCCAAGGCTGAGCCCGATTGACAAGCCCACACATAGGGACACTCTTGGCAGGCATAGACATCCCACAAACAAACAAACAAACAAACAAACAACCTTGTGGATTTGCATACAGCAATCGGTTTTTAGTTTGGTGGGATTAAGGATATTTTTCAGATTCCTACAACCTTTTGTTGAAGCGTTTCTTATGTTTCATACATGTCTAGTGTCTAGTAGACCATCTGGGAACCATTACTGCTGTTAGTGAGTGCATAGAAGAGAAGGAAGAAGTACTTCCTCTTTGCTTCTGAGTCACTTTTCATGACAGTCACCTGACATTCGCTCAGAAAACATGGGAAACAGTGCTGCTGAGTGTTCTAGTTTCATTTCTGTTGCTTTTATAAGATACCCTGACAAAAAGCAACGTCTGGAGAAAAAGGATTTGTTTTATTCACAAGTACACATTACAGTCCCTCACTGTGGAGAAATAATAGCCACAGGAGTTTGAAGCATCTAGTCACATTCAGTCAAGAGCAGAGGGAAATGAAGTGCACTTGCTTATTGCTTGCTTTTTTTATAGGATATTTTATTTATTTACATTTCAAATGTTATCCCTTTTCCCTATCCCCCCAGAACTCGCCCATCCCATCCCCGACCCCTACTTCTATGAGGGTTTTTTCCCATGCACCCACCCACTCCTGCCTCCCTGTCCTCACATTTCTCTACACTGGAACATCCAGCCTTCACAGGACCAAGGGCCTCTTCTCCCATTGATGCTCGACAAGGCCATTCTCTGCTACCAATATGGCTGGAGCCATGGGTCCTCCATGTGTACTCCTTGGTTGGTAGTTTAGACCCTGGGAGCTCTGGTTGGTTGATGTTGTTGTTCTTCCTATGGGGTTGCAAACCCCTTCAGCTCTTTCAGTCCTTTCTCTAACTCCTCCATTGGGGGCCCTGTGATCAGTTCAATGGTTGGCTGTGAGCATCCACCTCTGGCAGAGCCTCTCAGGAGGCGGCTATATCATGCTCCTGTCAGCTTAGTTCCTTTTTTCTACTTCTTTACAGTTCATGACATCTTGCCTATGGAATGGCACCAACCATAGTTGGCTGGATTTTCCCATATCTAATAACTTCATTAATAAAATACTCTATAAGACCAACTTGGTATGGACAGTTCTTTCTTAGGCTCCCTTCTCAGGTGATTATAGATTGTGTCAATTTGACAAGTAAAGCTAACCACCACACCGAGTCTCAGAATATTTCTTAGAACACATGACAAATATCAAATGTATACATTTTCGATTGTTTGCATGGCCAAACAAACACATTTTCATTTGTCAGTAGACAATTTCTTTAATCCAGTTTTTCACTTTCTATTTTTTGCTCCAGCTTTAAAAAATACTTTGGTCCTCAGAGGTTAGGACAGTCTTTGAATGTGTCCCTCTCTGGTTTTGTGTTTTGTTCTTCCAGTGAAAAGAATAGAATATATAATGTGTTGGAAATTTCTCCTTGATGTGATAAAAAATGATGTTAAAGTGTTTTTTTTTTTTAATCCTTACTTGAATTAAATAGGAAAAAAAATAGACTTGCTCCTGGAGTCTTGCTCAAGGAGAAATGCAGAGTTCATTGGAGATACAGCAAGTCTTTGTTTTTGCCTATAATCCTCCATTCTCATTCCCCTTGTTCATTCTTCCATTCTCTTTCAGCATCTACCTCCAAATCTTATCCTAGTTATTTTTGTATGAATGAGAATCTAAGTCAGTCTTACCTCTTTTAGGCTATGCCCTCTATAACTAAAGTTATGGAGAATTAGAGAAAAATTCAGATAACTTTGAATTAGTAAAAGCACCTGACTGGGCACCCTGAAGTTACATAGTTGTAACATTAGGGAACCACTAACATTAGGGAAATATTTCAATGTAATACATGGGAAAATAAATGACTTAAGTTGTACACATATTCCATTTCCCATGTGGCAATATTAGATAGGGATAGTTATATTTAATTAAATACACATATATTAATTAAATTAATTTATACCAGCATATACTTGGAAATAAACTAGATAATGCTATGTGAAGTTGAAAGTGGCATGGAGAACCATATTTTAGATACAAAGCATCAAATTCAGAAATACAGACCTGTCAATCAATTTAGAGATATTTACTGATGCTGAGCTGGGAAGATCATTTGAAGTCAGCAATTTGAGCCCAGATCAGGCAATACAGCAAGACTCCCATATCAAAATAGAACTTATTTAGGTGATGAGAGTATAGCAATTGGAAAAAATGGTGAATACTTATTATCAAAGGCATCATACTCAAGTGGATGTAAGACAGTAGAAAAATGGCCAAATTAATTTATAATATACTTCTTACTAATACCTTACATGAAGAAAATTAAAGCAACATAGAGCAGGGTAGTCAAAGGAGAACAATGTTGAGTATTGATTAATTATGGAATGTGTTATTGGGAAAGCATCACAGACTGAGTAGTATTTGTATGAGAAAGATATGGGAATGCATAGATTATAAGCAGTTCTTATTCTAGCCTTGTATGATTCCTCTCTCCCTTCTACTCACTTCCTCATTCACATTACCTGAGAAGAGGTTCAGACCCATTAGGATCTGCAGCTTCTCAAAAGCAGAGAGATGGTTTATTCTCACAGTAGATCTAAAATATGGCCTGGGAAAAGTAGTATAGTCCAGGTAAACAACACACCTGAAGGCACAAAGAATATATTACAACCAGATATAGGATGAAATAGTAATGGAAACATGACTTTTTCTTCTTCCTTTTCAATTTCTTATAGAACTATTATCTTCAAAATGGCAAATGACATCTCCTGAACCTCACTGTGTGAATATGACATCTAATGGGATGGTGAAGATACTGCGGAAAGGCGTGTATTTAATATATGGCCAAGTGACTCCTGTTGACAAGAAATACATAAAAGACTATGCCCCTTTTGTAGTACAGATATTTAAAAACAATGATGTCCTACAAACTCTAACGAATGATTTTCAACTCTTACCTATAGGAGGGATTTATGAACTGCATGCTGGAGATAAGATACATTTGATGTTCAACTCTAAAGACCATATTCAGAAAAATAATACATACTGGGGGATCATTTTAATGCCAGATCTCTCATTTACCTTTTAGAGATTGGGTTTGGTCTTGTCATCTTCTTCTGTGTATCTGGAGATGCTGGTGGGTGGGTTGGAGGGGGTTGATTGTTGGCAATGCGCACAGTTTGTGAGGGCTTACAAACAGAGCCTCTTGGCATATAGAATTTTAACCCTCATATCTGTCTGAAGAGGACTCAGCAAGTGGGCCAAATCCTTAATGTTGGGTCTGCATGGACTTGTACGATCCATGATTAAATAAAAAGGAGTATGGGCTACTTTGAATCAGTAAAAGCACCTGACTGGGGACCCTGAAATTGCATAGCTGTAGCATTAGGGAACCACTAACATTAGGGAAATATTTCAATGGGAAATATTATATGGGAAAATAAATGACTTAAGTTGTACACATATTCCATTCCCATGTGGCAATATTAGACTAGGGATAGTTACATTTAATTACATACACATATATTAATTAAATTAATTTATACCAGTAAGACAGAAGCCCTTCCAAAGAATGTCTGTCTAACCTTGATCCCTGGGTAGAACGAGGTCCTGTTTCCATGGGAGTCTTATTTGGCTTGCAAAAAGGGTGGAGAGCAGTAGCTTGGGCTTTTTTTCCCCATCATAATTTCCTTGAGCTGTTTTACCTTAATCCCTTCAAACTCTCACCTTCTAAGAGCCTCCTAATGAAATGTTGTCAGACTGGTGGAGTTGCCAAGGCACACCAACAACACCCCTCTTTAGAGGTGGTGTTTTTAGAGGACAGAACATTATGAAGCCTATAGGGACAGAGGTTGAGATGGCATGAAATGGAATTGTCCTGAGAATTTTTTTTTTTTTTAATTTTGTCATCCTCAGGATACAGGTTCACGCTGAACTTTCTTCTAAGCCTTCATTGCTTTTGTGTGTATGTGTGCATAAATGCTGCAAATAGAAAACTGAGAGTTTGTACCAGTACTCACTAGATTTAACACCAGGAACTGGTACTTCTCTGTATTATGCAACGATAGCACATTTTTTGGTTGGTGTTCCCTAACTGGCAATTATAACAGTTTTCCTATACCACACAAAAATGTTATAATGTTAATGGGGTAGATATTTCTGGGAAAAAAATTTGCACAGTGAGAACATGGATAGATGAATTCTAAGAGTATTACCTCAGCTCAGAACTCACAATGAATTAAGTGAGTGGGGTCTTCATTATACCATTCGCACGGTCTCTGCTTTGAAACTGGCATTTCTACTGTCTCATCATACATCTATAAAATGGAATTGATTCAACTTTGAAATGAATGCATCAACTTTACCCCAAGGTGGCCAGAATGAAGCTACAAGAGAGTCACTCTTTTACCAGCAGATATTTTCCTCTTGCCTGGAGCAAGAAGATCTAGGATGCTGTTGGAAGAGTTCGTCTCACTCAACCATGCTGACTTTTCAAAGTAATAGTGAACATTTGTGTTTAAATTTTGGATTTTGTTAAATTTAGCCAGCTTGTGAGTTCTTGTTGAAAAGTATTTTAAACCAATTTATAATATTTATGGGTATTTGTGGAAAGCTATATAGTGATATTTTATATAAAACTAATTTAAAATATTTTTATTATATGTAACAAAAATACTATAGGCTAAGCTATTTCTTCTTATTTTTTATGAATACTTGCTGAATTGCCATAGAGTACAAAGACTCTTGTATCTGCATATCTTCTCAGGAAATTAAAATTCTATCATATGTATTTGTAAAAATCTGTTAGTGTTGCTATTTGTTGTATTGTAAGCACCACTGTTGGCATGGGCTACCACTACGTCATAGGAACCAATTGTTTAATTTTTAGGAATTGTGTACTCTGAGAATTTTTATACTATGGAGATTGACAAATGTTATAAACCAGAATTTCTTCTGGAAAACTGGTTCACTAAGACACCATGCTTTGTAAAAGTTCTCTCTCTCTCTCTCTCTCTCTCTCTCTCTGTTTGTATGTGTGTGTTATGTGGAATTTGTTTGTATGTGATGTATGCAATTATTTAGGTGTGTGCATGTATGTGTTGTGGGAGAACCTGTGCAAGTGTGTATGTGCTTGTAGGTGGGGCACTGAGCGTCTTCCTTAGTTCCTCTTCCCCTTAATCTTTGAGACATGGTCTCTCACTGAGCACAGAGAGAGTTCATCTGTTTGGCTCGGCTGGCCCACCATTTGGTTCTAGGGATCTTAGCTATTGCTGCACAGTTCTCGGATTACAGGTGTATGCTACTATGCCTGGATATCACATGGATTTGGGAGATCTAAATTTAGGTCCTTATGTTTACATAGCAGGCATGCTATCCTCGGAGTTATTCTGTGGAACTTAGTGATGTCATTCTATCTCTGTCTTATTCTTAGAACAATCAAGGCAGACAAAATGACAAAATGACATTGCCACATTCCCAGCAAAAATCCAACAGAACCGTGATTTTTTTTTTAACCAGTAGAAAAAGTTTCTGTAGTTCAGATAGAGGGATAGCTAGTAACGTATAGCATCTGAATTTCTTCCAATGTTATCATTCCAGCCTTTGCTTTCCATGTATACTCAGCTCCTTTTCTCTATTTTAAAACTACAATAAAATATGTATTTACAATTGTAATGCAATTGATTTGTCTTTGGGTTATAGTTAATTTAGTGATTTAAAGAGCACAAAATTACATCAGAGAAATCCTTTCCCATACAGACAGATCCTGGCAACTGTTAGAACTTGCCAAAGTGAGAGCTAGGTGCAATTTGTGTTGGCTACAGCCGCCTCCATTCCTGATGAGTCAGATAGTTCGTTTCTCACTTCTACCCTTCTCAGCTATTCCACCCTGCCCAGACTCACCCATCTAAGACTCGGCCCTCTGCCTTCCACTTTCCCTCATCCAAGCTGTAACAAGTATGACTTGTGGATACGTAACACAGTGGATACGTGTCTGCTTCTGTAGACAGCACTTAGTTGAAAAGTGATGCAACCCCTGTCCTGCTTTAACCAAGCACGTTCCTTAGGTAAAATGCATCTGAACACCTTAGAGATGAGATGCTTGCCTTTCTTGTCCTTTCCCAATGAGAAAAAAAAAGGGTATCGATCAACAAAGTTGGACACAATAGAACACTACTAAAAAAAACATAGAAAACATTGCTTTTAGGTTTTTGATAGCTAAAGAAAATCAGAGAAGCATTATTATCTGTGTTTTTAAGTACACTGTTTTATTAGAAGAAATAGTTTTTTTTTTCCCTAGAGACGACATGAAGCACATAGTACCATGTCCACACTGGATGTCTTAGACAGCAAGGGACATAGTACTTCATCCCATTTAAACCTATTGGTTTCTGATACAAGTCAACAACTATATGGAGTTCAAAAAAGTTTAGTCAAAGACCCAGAAATATTGAGGAGTCTTGTAGTGTTTGTAAAAATATACCAGAAGGTTATATCATATGCCTCTAAAAACTTTGGAAATGTTTGGCAACAGAGAAGTGAGAATTTAACATGTAAAGTACATTAAAGTAACATTCCTCATCTTTTGGGTAGTACAATCAGTGTGGGGATCTTCAACTTCCGAGTGCAGGACAATTGTTCCCACGCTGCTCTTTTGCAATCCAGGGCCATTGTAGAGATAGTATATATTTCTCTCAGGGCTTTGAAAACCATTTTCATTCAGATACATCTATTTCAGGGGAACAGGGCTGATTTAGCTTCTTAAAGCTTCCTAGAAACACAGAGAGCCTTATAAGCTTCTTTCCTTGTCTGTGTTAGCTGACTGGCTGGTCTCTGAAAAGAATGTGATAAGCTAAAGCCCAGGGTTTAGTGGTGCCTTCTTCAGAGTCCTTATTATCTGCATAATGAACCAATAAGTGGTTCCTAACATTGAGTGATAGGGCTAACATAGCTTATCTTGTGCATCCTGGATAATGATGGCCCCAAGTCCTCTTTGCTTACTGTCAACCACCCTATTCCCTGTAGCTCTTAAATAGTCTCCTCTCTTGTCAACAAAAACTGGTCTCAGAACATAGTTAAAGCAACAAGGAGAGGAAATTTGTAGGCTTACACGAAAGGGAAGTGGCCTAATGGCCTATCTTACCTTATCCCCCAAACAGTAAAATACTATTTTAAACTACCTGGGCCAGTTGCCCAGAGAAGCAGTCAAGGCCTAATGACTCATTCCATGAATAGCATCAGAGCTTTACAGAGTGAGGTCAAGATTCTGCAAACTTTCATCCAGGATGATTGCAAACAGCAGGTGACTAACTCCTCAGATTCATCTGAATTCTACAGAAAAGGGCTTCTAGAAGCAAGGCCTGAGAACCAGTTTTCACAGCAAGGACACTTAGATTATATCGATTAAAGCCATATTTAAAAAAAACCCACTGACTTATGAGCACAACATTGAACATTTTCATTTTTCTGGCTATCCCCCCCCCCAAAGACAAAGCTTCTAAACAAGCAAAATAAATGTAAAAACCCCAAATTGGCCATATTCATGAGCCTTCAGAATCCATCTCTCATCACAAAAGCAACGGCCTTTATCCTCGGTGAATGTGAATGGAGATCCTGGCCTCTAGTGTTCACAACCTAATACTAACTTATAGCTTGAGTATTGGCAACCTAAAGCATATGAGCCATGCTACAGTCAATACCACATTATCTACTAATAGTCTGTTAACCCCTAAATACTTTTCTTCAATCCAGGATGTTCCTCTCCACTTCAGATTTGCAAATACAACCTATATGGAGGAAACAGGAACATCACAGCCCATTATGCCCAGATTGCGTCTTTTAAATGTTAGCCATAGTCTTCGTGCCCTTTGTCCTTTGTCCTTTACCCATCTAGCCAGTTAGGAAATCACATACATGCATATGCACCCCCTTCTCTCTTTCTACCTCCTCCACTTAAATAGAATCTGATCTCTTTTCTTTGCCAAAATGATTATTTGAATAACTTCATGACTAACTTCATAGTTACTCAAGCCTATTATTCTGTGAAGCTACATGTTGTAGGAGAGCTAATCTGAAAAAAATCACAGAAGATCAGAACTAATGAACATCTTATACAAAGACAGATAATTGTTCTTGGTAACGCAGAATGTGATGGTAGGATCTTATTACTAAAGACACCACACACCTTGGTCACAGGCCATGGATAAATGAAGTTGATACTAAGAAGCTTTCTCCATGCTAGATAGCTTTCAAAGTACCAGAAGGTGCTTTGGGGGGAGTCACAAACAGTCTTGCCTAGCTGTGAACCCTGTGAGTTACAGTAGTGTACAGCACGCTAAGATATGACCATGGGTGAAATAGGAGCATAAATGGGGTATTCATCTCTTTTCTGATCATATTTAAGGCCTATTTCACAAGGATAAGGAAATAGATGCTTAATACTATTAATCTGGACAAGAATCCATGACTGGGGAGCTCAGAAGCCCCAGGTGTAAACTTACTATTAATATTTGCTAAATGGACTTAGTATTAAATTATTCTATAAGTTCATGTCTCTATGTACAGATTAGTGAAGCTCTCAGACTTCATTAAAGAAGCTACTTTGTGTAGTGAACAGCAGTTAAAGCAGAAACTTTAGAATTGGTTAAACGACAGAGAGCAAATCCCAGCAGAGTGCTCAGCCACAAATGGGACATCTATGTCAAATTCCCTTCCCTCAAGGCTCATTGTGGAAGAAGAGGAAGAAAAATTGTAAGATCCAGAAGCTGGGGAGAACCATGCTGCAATGCTGCCTTCCAGACTTGACAGGGCTTCTTAGAAATTCACAACAGCTGCAGTTGCCTACACAAAATCAAGCCAATCAACATTTCAGGATGGAAGGGGTAGATGCTCACAAGCAGCTGATGACACTTGGGGAAAGAGAGTCAATTTTCCTTAAGGGCATGGTCTTTGGTAAAGCCATCATGCTTTAGTGGATGGCTCCATACCCATGAATATATGAAAAGCACAAAATTTGCTCAGTAGGCTATTTTTAAAAAAGGAAAAAATAAAGAACATACAGCTTGGAGAGGGTTCAGGTAGGGGGAGTAGTTTGGGGAGGAGTTAGAAGGAGGAGTGTGAAGAGCATTGATAAAAGCAGTGTGTTAAAAACACAATCTAATAATGTCTCACTTAAAAATGGAAAACTTGACACATGGTGATGGTAAATATAATGTAAGAATAGGAATCGGTTCCATCTTTTTTTCTGCACTTCTTGGAGGCAGGACAATTTTAGGGTCAAAGTTTTTGTGGGTGGGTTCATATTCTTATCCCTCCACAGGGAGTTCTGGCTACAGGAGGTGACCACGTCAGGCTCCACATCTCCCACTGTTAGGAGTCTTAGCTAGAGTCACCACATATAGGCTCCCTGGAGCCTCCCCTATCAAGGTCTCTGGCATGTCCTAGAGATGCCCTTCCCCCAACCCCTGCCCTCAGGAATGGCCAAATAATTGGCTCAAGTTGAAGCCTATCACACGGGCAAGAAACAATCCCTGACATGATTAATTGATACTGTTATGCTTGCTGACAGGAGCCTAGCATAATGGTCCTGCAAAAGGCTCCACCCAGCAGCTGACCAAAACTGTTGCAAAGAACCACAGCCAACGATTAGATGGAACTCAGGAAGTCACACAGAAGAGTTGGACGAAGGATTGAGGGACCCGGAGGCATTAGGGACTCCACAACATCAATAAAGTCAACTCACATGGACTCTTGGGGATCCTAGAGACTAAACCACCATCCAAAGAGCATACATTAGTTGGACCATGTCCCTCAATCCCCAAACCTATGTAGCAAATATGCAGCTTGATCTTTATGTGGGGTACCACAACAGCAGAAGGTGGGGGTTAGGGAGCAGGCTGTCCCTGACTCTATTACCTGCCTGTTGATTCTGTATCTCTAAATGGGTTGATTTGTCTGGCCTCAATAGGAGAGACTGTCCCTAGTCCTGCAGTGACTTGCTGTGCCAGCACTAGGGTGGGTTGGTACCTGGGGAGGGGGGTCCTCTTTTTCAGAGGAAAAGGGGAAGCGGGAGGAGCTATGTGAAGGGGGATTAGGAGGAGAGGAAAAGGCTAAGATTGGGATGTAAAATGAATAAAATAGAAAGTCAAAGACGAAGGAGGAGGAAGAAGAAGAGAAACAAGAATAGAAATTTGGATCACCAAATGCTAGCCCCATTCTTTTTCTATCAGATGACCAAAAACAATGTGTTATAGAAATTAAAGAACTATAACAAGACAATGTCAAATTTTAGGTAATTGTTGACATTTGGATTTTATGCAATAAAAAGTAAAAATTAGGTCTTGAGAGGTGTGTCCTCAGGGCTTATTAGCAAAGGGAGTCAGTAGAGATAGTGGGTGGGAATTGATACTGAAGAGCAAGGAGGTCAAATCCCAAGAACAATTTTGTTTTGCTACTGAGAAAGTCAAGGTTTAGATTCTTAAAGCTTGCATTTACCTGATTTATGCGGAAGATGGATGAGACAGGCAGGACAAGACTACTTAAAAGGCCATTAAGATTTCCTAGGTGAGGAATGGCCTTCTGGAGCAGAGTGATGGAGAGGTGGGCAACTCTGTCACAGACGCAACAGAGTGATGGAGAGGTGGGCAGCTCTGCCACAAATGCAACAGAGTGATGGAGAGGTGGGCAGCTCTGCCACAGACGCAACAGAGTGATGGAGAGGTGGGCAGCTCTGCCACAGACGCAACAGAAACAGACAAAAAGAAAAGAAAAAACCCTCCCCCCAGACCCAATGTGGATTTCAAGCAATAAGCAATAGCAAGGTAATTTATTCTCTCTCTCATTTATCACAAAAATATGTTTCGTTTTGGATATCTTTGTTTTAATAATTTATAGATAGAATTATTTTAACTAAAATAATCAGAAACTACTTGAAGTTTTGGCAATTCTAATAGGGTAAGAAGGCATTACCAAAAATCATTATAATTTTTTTTTTTAAATTCATCAATCCACCAAGAGAAAGTCTCAGTTCGGAACATCCATGCCCCAAATGCAAGGGTGCCCACGTTCATAAAAGAAACTTTACTAAAGCTCATAACATACATTGAACCCCACACAATAATAGTGGGAGAGACTTCAACACCCCACTCTCACCAATGGTCATTGAAACAGAAACTAAACAGTGAAACTAATAGAGGTTATGAACCAAGTGGATTTAACAGATATATACAGAACATTTCATCCTGAAATAAAAGAATATACCTTCTCAGCAACTCATGGTACCTTCTCCAAACAGGCCTCAACGTACACAAGAAGATTAAAATGATCCCATACATCCTATCAGATCATCACAGGCTAAGGCTAGACTTCAATAACAAATCAAAATCAGTTCAAATATCTTTCCCCTTGGATCCTTCTTCTTTTCACAGTCAATCAGATTTAGTGCCAGTGTTTTTATGTGACTACTAAATAGCTACAAACACATCCATTTCTCCTAATCTGTTATAATATCTTCTAGAACATACACACACTTTGATTTGGCTTCCCAGGCTAGTTCCTCAGGTGTGCATGCCACCAAAGCTATTGGTACGCACATATTCCCATTACTTTGAAGGGATTCCAGTTAATGGTAACATTTACTTGTGCTGTCTATCTCTACAAATTTTCTTTCACATGGCATCAAAATATATGCCTAATCAGGAAATGTATGGGGGGGTCTGAATTGACTTGTTATTAGTAAACTTGTTCTGGTCCTAACATAGCACTACTTCCTTTTTTATAGTCACAATTCTTTCAAACATTCTATTTTGAAATCTCGGTATGAGTAAGACCAAATGCTTTTGTTTGTAGCATGTCTGATTGTAAAATAGATCATATTTTTGAAAGATTACCATATACTACATAGCCTGCATTTTTCTGTGCAATCCCTTGTGTTAGTTACCTTCCCTGTTGTTTTGGTAAAATATGTGACTAATGCAACTTAAGGAGAGAAGATTGGGGTTCAGTCCTAGAGGATGCAGTTCATCGTGTCCAGGAAGACACAATAAATGTCTTCCAGTAAGAAGAGCTGGTCACAGTGTATCTAGTCAGGAAGCAGAGAGTAATGAATGCTTGTGTTTAATTCCTCTTCATTCATCCATGGACCAAAGCCCAGGGACTAGCGATTCCCCACAATGGGCAGGTCTTCACACCCCCATTAACCTAATCCAGATAATTTCCCATAAGCATACTCAAAGCCTTGTCTTCTAGGTGATCTTGACCCCATCAAGTTGATGGTTGGGATAAATCACCAATACCCTCCAAAAAAACTTGTTGAAATATTCCAATTTATACATGAAGGACCTGAAGAAGAGAGATGTTCAGTAGCTTGGCTGAATTCACCCAACTAGTAAGAAGTAAAGCTTAAATCCACCTCTCACTCTTTCAACCCATCTACAAACAATCATTTTATTGAAGTTTCCCCTTAAAATTGAAAATACAAATAGCATTTACCAATTTTTATAGTTCTCCAGTTCTCTCATAGCCTCTCTTATCTCTACTATCTCTCTGGTCTCTAACATTTTCCAGGCATTATAAATTTTTTTTTTAATTTATTTTTAGCAAGGAGAAAAATTTAGTATAGTGGACAGAACTAGGCCAATACAAAAATCATGAGATTCCTAGTGTATTGTTATCTCTTATAAGTTATACCAACTAGTACTGCAGGAATTCATTAACTTCTTTCCTGTCTTTCAGTTCTCTAGATATCCAGGCAGAGTTAGATATATTTTAAACTGCTTGAGTTTTATACACATGTCTATTATTATAATTATTTCAGTTTATTTTTGTTATATGTTTTATATTCATTTATTTTCATGTTTTTCTTCTTACTAGACTATCAACTTCTTAATAGAAAAAAATCCTTTTTATTATTAATGTCAGTGTTTATATGATATCTGATGTATAGCAGTTACTTAAAATTAGTACTAAGAGAAATTGGAATAAATGTTAATTAAACTCAGTGAGTCACACACAAAAAGAAGACATGAAACAGAAAAGAGACATGATGAAAATAAGTGTTCTTGCAAGAGGAGAGAGGGACAAAAAGAGGGGGTGGGGGATGAAGAAAATTAAATTTATTATGTAAATAAATGACATTTTCAAACAATTTAAAGAATATTTTTTAAAGTGAAGAAAGCAATCCAGGTTCTGAAGAACTCAAGATTTTACATTATCATAAATGCTTATGCAGTTCTACTATCAGTAAGGACTCAAGTATTTACTTTGTTTAATTATTAATTCTTAAAACAAAGAAAAATAACACCAATAATCAGATTTTCCCCATTACTAACTTGACCTCATCCTGTACTGTAGCCGGTTGAGTTCTCTTTTAGAAGCTTTGTGTCACTATTTAAAAACTGCCTTCTACCGAATGGCTGAGAAGCACCTAAAGAAATGTTCAACATCCTTAGTCATCAGGGAAATGCAAATCAAAACAACCTTGAGATTCCACTTCACACCAGTTAGAATGGCTAAGATCAAAAACTCAGGTGACAGCAGATGTTGGCTAGGTTGTGAAGAAAGAGGAATACTCCTCTATTGCTGGTGGGATTGCGAGTTGGTACAACCACTCTGGAAATCAGTTTGGCGGTTCCACAGAAAATTGGACATAGTACTACCTGAGGACCCAGCAATACCACTCCTGGGTATATACCCAGAAGATGCTCTAACATGTAATAAGGACACATGCTCCACTATGTTAGTAGCAGCCTTATTTATAATAGCCAGATGCTGGAAAGAACCCAGATGTCCCTCAACAAAGGAATGGATACAGAAAATGTGGTACATTTACACAATGGAGTACTACTCAGTTATTAAAAACAATGAATTCATGAAATTCTTAGGCAAATGGATAGAACTAGAAAATATCATCCTGATTGAGGTAACCCAATCACAAAAGAACACACATAGCATGCACTCACTGATAAGTGGATATTAATTAGTCCAGAAGCTTGGAATACCCGAGATACAATTCACAAATCACGTGAAACTCAAGAAGGAAGACCAAAGTATGGATACTTTGGTCCTTATTAGAAGGGGAACAAAATACCCATGGAAGGAGTTATAGAGATGAAGTATGGAGCAAAGACTGAAGGAATGGCCATCTAGAGACTGCCCCACTTTGGGATCCATCCCATATACAGTAACCAAACCCAGACACTATTGTGGATGCCAAAAAGTGCTTGCTGACAGGAGCCTGTTTTAGCTGCCTCCTGAGAGGCCCTACTAGTGCCTGACAAATACAGAGGTAGAGTCTTGCAGCCAACCATTGGACTGAGCACAGGGTCCCCAATGGAGGAGCTAGAGAAAGGACCCAAGTTGCTGAAGGGGTTTGCAGCCCCATAGGAGGAACAACAATATGCATTAACCAGTACCCCTAGAGCTCCCAGGGACTAAACTACCAACCGAAGAGTACACATGGAGGGACTCATGGCTCCAGCTGCATATGTAGCAGAGGATGGCCTTGTTGGTGAAGAGAGGCCCTTGGTCCTGTGAAGGCTCTATGCCCCAGTGTAGGGGAATGCCAGGGTCAGGAAGCAGGAGTGGGTGGGTTGGTGAGTGGGGGGAAGGAGGAGGGGACAGGGGGTTTTTAGAGGGGAAACGAGGAAAGGGGATAACATTTGAAATGTAAATAATGAAAATATCTAAAAATAAAATAAAATAAAATAATTTGCCTTCATCCTATGCCCCACCTCTCACGCTTTACTTACGAGCTCTAGATTGAGGCCCACTAGTAAAGCTGTTTGTCTGCCCACATCTCTCCTTTCTGTGCCCTTCTTTATCAGTTGTTGGAGTGAAATGCCAGTGCAGCATCAGGAATCCTGTAGCGACTCTCTCCGTACTCTCTCTCTCTCTCTGCCTTCCCCAGCTGTACTTCAGTGCATTTTGCCTGACTCTAAAAGCCATTTATACAATCAGCCTTCCACAAATCCAGGGATCGTGACTAATAACTCTTCATAGTAGTTACTTTTGTGATAACCTGATAGCTTTCCTAAGCTCCAGCCAGTACGTGAAAGAACTTAAGCTGGAGGAATTTAATAAAGCCTTGCAGCTACAACATCTTGATAGGATATTGCTATAGGAAATTGCCTACAGATAGGATTGATTTGAGGCTAAAGCCCATGCATTTAATCACTGTTAAAATGTGTGCTTGTGGGGGCCAGAGAGATGGCTCAGTGGTTAAGAGCACTGGCTGCTCTACCAGAGAACCTCGGTTCAATTCCCAACACCCACATGCCAGCTCTCAATTTTCTTTAATTCCTGTTCCAGGGCATCTGACACCTTCACACAGACATTCATGTAGTCAAATTACCAATGTACATAAAATAAAAATAAGTAAATTATTTTTAAAAGCTGTGTACTGCCTAAGGTGGACCTTAGTACTACATTAGTACTGCCTAAGATGGACCTTAGTACTACATTAGCTTTGCCTAAGGTGGATTTTAGTACTACATTAGTACTGCCTAAGATGGACCTTATTACCACATCAGTACTGCCTAAGGTATGCTTTAGTACTACATTAGTACTGCCTATGGTGGACTTTAGTACTACATTAGTACTGCTTAAGGTGGGCTTTAGTACTACATTAGTACTGCCTAAGGTGGGCTTTAGTACTACATTAATACTACCTAAGGTGGACTTTAGCACTGCCTAAGGTGGACCTTAGTACTACATCAGTACTGCCTAAGGTAGACTTTAGTACCACATCAGTACTGCCTAAGGTGGGCCTTAGTACTACATTAGTACTGTCTAAGGTGGACTTTAGTACTACATTAGCACTGCCTAAGGTGGACCTTAGTACTACATCAGTACTGCCTAAGGTGGACCTTAGTACCACATCAGTACTGCCTAAGGTGGGCTTTAGTACTACATTAGTACTGCAGTGCTCATTAGTAGTACAGCACTCAGAGAGGATCTGAGTGCTTTAGCTGACTTCGCTTAGACCTAACTGAGCTAATATTACTAGAGCGCGTTCTTTCTTTCACCTTTTCTTTGTATGGAAAGACAGCGATTGCTATGTTCCAGGAAAGGTTTTGGTGCTACAATCCCAGAGCATCAGGCAAATGAGACTACTAGTGGTTCTTTTTTCCATGGTCACTGTTAACGTTTCTTTTCTCTCATTTTTCCACTTCTGCTTTCACAGTGAAAATAGAGAAGTTTATGCAAAAGATGAGAGGAAAGGAAAAACCTCTGCACAGATTCTTGTTCTTTTGAGCTTCTAGGAAAATCAGAGCTCTATTAGGAAGTTCAATTTCCTCTTTTATTCCTATTGATTTGCACCTTTTATAGCCTTTGATGATTCTAGTTCTCCCATCACTGGTTAATTACCTCGTCAGAGTAATCGTTTCTCGTTCAATGACTCTCGAATGTGTGATGGGGAATAAAAACCCCTCAGCTTTTTCTTCTCTCCGCTGAGCATCACACTTTCAATACAGCAGAAATGACAAGAGAGATGCCAAAAAGCCAGCGATCTGTCTTTGTCATTGATTAACCATGCTTGGTTAATGCCCCTCAGTTTTGGAATTGATCTCTATAAAAGAAATACTATAGTATGTTTTTAATGAACAAATTAAATTTATTTTTTCATAGTTCTAGGAGTGAGCAAGTCTAAATCAAAACACTATTTGTCTCGATATCTTGTGAAGATATCCTAGAGGTTCATAGATGGTCATTTTTGCTATAAACTCATGTGAAAAAAATGGTAAGGTACTTGTTTGGGCCTCTTTTTTGAAGCATATAGTTTTGAAATTAAAATATAATTATAGAATCTTCCTTCTTTCCTTTGTCCCCCAAATCCATCCATCTTCTCACCCCATGCCCTTTTTCCCAATTCCACGGCCTATTTTCTTTAGTTATTGATATGTATATGTACACATACATTCATATGTATATATTTTCCTAAGTATATAAATGCAGCCTGCTTACTCCATATGTTACTTGTATGTATATTGATTTAGAACCGACCACTTGGTTTTAGAAAACCAATTGGGAGGTTCTTTCATAGGAAAGAATATTTCTCTTATTTTCAGCATTCCTTGGTTGCCTATAGTTCTTTGTAGTTGAAATCTTGGGTCTCTTTGTAACAGTATTAATTCTATTCATAATTTTCCATTTTCATAATAGAGTACCCTATTCTAGTTTCATTCCTGTTGCTGTAATAAAACACCCTGACCAAAAGCAATTCAGGGGAAGGAGAAGTTTATTTGGCTATGGTCTTTTATTTGGGGGAAGTCAAGGCAGGACTCAGGCAGCTAGCCAAATCACTCCCACAGGTAAGTGCAGAGAGAAACGTCCCATGCTACCTGCTTGCTTCCAGACAGCCTCTTCCACTCTTCCACACTTCCACAGTCTTAAACCCTCTGTCAGTGGAATGATGATACCAATAGTGGGCTGGGTTAGTTAACCATCAAGCCAATCCCCAATAGTCATGCCTGTAGGAGAATCTGATATAAGCAATCCCTAATTAAGGCTCCCTTCTCAAGTTGTGTCAATTGACACTAACTCATTAGCTAATTGCTAACTAATCAATATACTTCTCAAAGATTCCAGGTTTCTCATGTGGTTATGTTAGGATTTTAAGATGAAAATTGGGAAAACTAACATCAGACCTTAGCAATAGTTTTGCCTTATAGGAATGTGCCAACATTGCTTATTCAATCCCTAGTAAAGTTATCTTGGCTGTTTCCAGATGGGCGATGATGACTAAGTCTGTTACAAATGTTCATCTACATGTTTTTGTGTGAATGTGGGTTTTCAGGTTAGCTGAGTAATGCTCTCTGTGTCTCTCTGTCTCTCTATCTCTATGTCTCTCTCTGTCTATGTCTCTCTGTCTGTCTCTGTCTGTCTGTCTCTCTCTCCCTCTTTCTGTACTGGCTGGTTTTGTGTGTCAACTTGACACAGGCTGGAGTTATCACAGAGATGGGAGCTTCAGTTGGGGAAGTGCCTCCATGAGGTCCAGCTGTGGGGCATTTTCTTAATTAGTAGGGGGTAGGGCCCCTTGTGGGTGGTGCCATCCCTGGGCTGGAAGTTTTGGGTTCTATAAGAGAGTAGGCTGAGCAAGCCATGGGAAGCAAGCCAGTAAGGAACATCCCTCCATGGCCTCTGCATCAACTCCTGCTTCCTGACCTGCTTGGGTTCCAGTCCTGACTTCCTTTGTGTTAAACAGCAATGTGGAAGTAAGCTAAATAAACCCTTTCCTCCCCAACTTGCTTCTTGGTCATGATGTTTGTGCAGGAATAGAAACCCTAAGACACACACTCTCTCTCTCCCACTCTCTCTCTCTCTCTCATTCTCTCTCTGGCATGGTGTTTATATCCTACAATGATTATATGGATCAAAATCAGCATCCATGAGTATGTCTAAGATGTGAGTTTTCAGGTGAGCTCAGTAACTCTCAACGGTTCTCTCCCAGACATAGTATTTATATCATAGGATAACCATGGGAACCATAATCAGTATCCATGAGTATGTCTAAGATGTGTAGACTATGATGGTATGTAAATGTGATTGTAATCACCTGTCCCTGCTCACAGTTCAGTTGTTCCACTGCAACTAAAATAAAAGCACTTCAGAACAGGCTTCATTTGATCCAGAGAGACACCATTTTCTCCTCATCCAAGCCCTACTCTTGCACAGTGCCTAGAATGGCATTAAATGTTGTGAGTAGCTATTCCAGTTCATCAGCTAATGCATTGTCTCCCTGCCCCTTCTTTGTGTCATCTTTATTTTATTCAAACATAATCATGTTATTCAACCCAAGTTCAGGGATTTATCTTTAGGCAAGTTTCATATTGTTTGTCTTGACTCAAATGCAGGAATATGCTGAGGACTTGGAGTCAGACTATTAGAGGCATTTTAAGCTAATCCCCAGTGTTGCAATGTATGCAGATACAGTAATTGCTTTTCATTCTTTGTTTATGTACTTTCCACTGCAGAACTGGAAGACTCTGTTGCAAGCCAGCCTGACAGTCTTTAGGGTAGAGTCTCTCAGGATATCTGAATCTTCATAATCGGGCCTAAGAAAAGCCCAGTTACTGTCTTTCATTTAATGGGGGAAGGGAAGGTGACACACATGCCATGGTACACAATATAGAGGCCAGAGGACAACACTATGGAGTCGGGGACTGAACTCAGGTTACTATGCCTTCATGATGTGTTCCTCTACCCACAGAGCCACATCACAAAACCTAATTACTAGACTTTTGTTATTAGTTATCTAGTTGATTGAATGGACAGGAACAAAGTGCTTTATTTCCCTTGTCAATTCTTATGAGAGTTCTTGCTTTTTGAGTGGAAAATTGATTACCTTCTAGTGGAAGATGATGTTCTCAGAACTTTCTATTTTGTTTGCTTCAGTGATGAAAACATCTGATTCATTAATTTTCATGCTCTGAAGTTATTTATTGCATGGGAGAACTTCCTCTTTTCACAGAAATGCAGAGCATAAAACACTCACCAGAATTTATTCCCAATGTCCTTGTCATAGTCTTCCTGTGGTTCTGCAGTACAACTCCACAGACTGGACTATTGGAAACATAATTTTATTTCTCACAATCTGGGGTTTGGGAAACATAAGAGCAAGGAGGCAATGCCTTGTGCCTTACTTTACCCTCACCCAGCAGGAGTTGGTCTTGACAGGAGAGAGCAACTCTATCCTCTTACAAGAGCCTGTTCTTCTAGCCTTAATCTAGTATGAGTGTTGCTGGGACCTTTATGGTTCCCACGCTCTCTCGAATTCTCAGCTGCCAACACAGAGGAGCACTAGTGAATGAGTATCTAGAGCTTGAAACTATTGTGGAAGGCACTTGTACATCACAGTTAAGTTTCCTCGTGGATCTTAAAATTCCCTGACTCTACAGTCCATCTTCTGAAATAGTGGCTAACTATGGGAAATTGGAAACACATTTCCAATTTTGGGTAGTAAAATTTAATTTTACGTCACATTCAATGATGACTTGATTATGATGGTCATAAGTTTGATGTGGATTACAATATCTTGTTTTTGTTTCTGCTTTTAGAAGTGTCCGCCATGGAAATAGCTATAGCCATAAACATTGCCTTTTATTGATAAACTTAGGGACTAGAAGTCCTAATACTGATCCAGCTTTGGAACTGCCCTGCTAGAAACTGACAAAGTAATAAAAAGAGAAAGCTTTTTAAGAATTTACCAAACATCAGATGGCTGGCAGGGATGCTGGTAGGTGAGCCTTGGTGCTTAGACTTTGGAAACAGAAACGCATACCTTCTCTAGAGGCTTCCTGCTCACCTGAGCGTGTTTTGTTAACTTATGCCAAACATTTGATTTATTCTGCTGTTTATGGTTTTGTGTAATCTTAAATTTCCACTCTTATAACTGTACTTCCCCTTAGACAATTCAAATACTGCTAGAGTTTTCTACCTTAGAAAATACAGCCATCCATTGGACTAAGTACAGGGTCCCCAGTGAAGGAGCTAGAGAAAGGACCCAAGGAGCTGAAGGGTTTGCAGCCCCTTAGGATGAACAACAATATGAACTAACTAGTACCCTCAGAGCTCCTATGGACTAAAACACCAACCAAAGAGTACACATGGTGGGACTCATGGCTCCAGCAGCATATGTAGCAGAGGATGGCCAAGTTGGTCATCAGTGGGAGGAGAGGCCCTTGGCCCTGTAAAGGTTCTATGCCCCAGTGTAGGGGAATGCCAGGGCTAGTAAGCAGGAGGAGGTGAACATGGGGAGCGGGGAGGCAACAGGGGGTTGTTTTAGTTTTTGTTTTTTTATTTTATTTTATTTCTTTTTATTTTTTATTTAGGTTCCCAGGGGAACCTGGGAAAGGAGATATTGTAAATAAAGAAAACATCTAATAAAAAATAAAAAAGAAAAAGAAAGAGAAAAAAACATATTTTAAGTAAATAGAATTTAAAAAAAAGAAAACATTATTTGATCCCATAGTAAACGTGTTGGGCTTTTCAATTCACTTTTCAGGCCTTTTATTATTACTTCTTTTTCTTTTTTGTCTGCTTAGTTTTGTGTTTTCTTTCTTATCTTTTAATCACACATGGAGTCTATGCTTAACTTCTATCATCAAACTAAAAAAGTCAAGCTTACCTCTGACATTGAAAATAGCTCATGATGATGATACAGAACTTTAAGAAGGACATAAATAACACCCTCAAAGAATACAGGAGAACACAGGTAAACAGCTAGAAGCCCTTCAAGAGGAAACACAAAAATCCCTTAAAGAACAACAGGAAAACACAATTAAACAGGTGAAAGAAATGAACAAAATCATCCAGGATCTAAAAATGGAAATTGAAACAATTAAGGAATCACACAGGGAGACGATCCTGGAGATAGAAAACCTGGAAAGAGATCAGGAATCATAGATGCAAGCATCACCAACAGAATACAAGAGATAGAAGAGAGAATCTCAGGGGCAGAAGACACAATAGAAAATATTGACACAACAGTCAAAGAAAATGCAAAAAGCAAAAAGTTCCTAACCCAAAACATCCAGGAAATGCAGGACACAAAGAGAAGACCAAACGTAAGGATAGTAGGTATGGAGGGAGAGTGAAGACTCCCAACTTAAAGGGCCAATAAATATCTTCAACAAAATTATAGAAGAAACCTAAAGAAAGAGATGCGCATGAACATACAAGAAGCCTACAGAACTCTAAATAGAGTGGACAAGAAAAGAAATTTCTCCCATCACATAATAATCAAAACACCAAATGCGTTAAACAAAGAATTTTAAAAGCAGGCAGGGAAAAGGTCAAGTAACATAAAGGCAGGCATATCAGAACTACACCAGTCTTCTCACCAGAGACTATGAAGACTATGAGACTAGAAGATCCTGGGCAGATGTCATATAGACCCTAAGAGAAAACAAATGTCAGCCCAGGCTTCTATACCCAGCAAAACTCTCAATTATCATAGATGGAGAAAACAAGACATTCCATGACAACAAGAAATTTACACAATATCATTCCACAAATCCAGCCTTACAAAGGATAATAGATGGAAAACATCAACATAAGGAGCAAAACTACACCCTAGAAGAAGCAAGAAAGTAATCTTTCAACAAACACACACAAACCTAATTCCATCTCTTACAACAAAAACAACAGGAAGTAACAATTACTTTTTCTTAATATCTTAATATGAAAATTAATATTACCAACATATCTTAATCCATTGAAATCCAAAAATATGAGGAATTAGAAATTCTTTGACAGTCATGCAGTGGTCTCTCTAATTTAGTAATTGGAGGAATAGGTCTAATATTGTACAATCTATATACACTTTCTCCTTGCTTGTACATGACAGTGTCTTGCTGGGTACCACTTAATGATCTTGAAATCAGGTTTCTCCTAACTCAGCCTCTCTATAGTGGGATTATTTATTTGATATTTTTATACTGTAATATGGTTTTCAAAACAGCTTACATATTTCAAAATTATTTGTACAGCCAAAAGAAACATAAACAATTAACTTGGGAGGTGGCTTGTAAAAGAGCAACAAAGAGTGAGACTGAATGCTTTGCTTGACATTTGTAGCTCTTGTATCAAGTTTGAAGAAGAGGACTTTATAAGTTACTCTTTCTCTGAGATGAATGCTTTTCAAAATCATTACAGCCAATGAATCAGATTGTTACCCTCATCTAATGCCTGTGCCACCCTCCAAGCAGAACCATTGTTCATTGAAACAGTTGGTGAATGACTTCATGGATAGACCATCTTAATACACACACCATTTCTTAAGTGAATGTAACCTGTTCTCTGTGGGCTGAGAATGAAGTCACTCACTCAAGTCAAATAGTTTTGACCATAACAGGAAATCTGTATCCAAAAATTGTGCCTACAATTCATTCCTTGGCGCAGCAGAACTGTCAACTCTTAGCTTAGCTACTATGGAGGTAAAATCCTTTGGTGATGTGAAGGTCATTGAAGTACAGCTTTATTACAATGAACTCCATCCAGTGTCTAAAAATTGTTCTTATTTTGGACTTGTACCACAGTAAGAGTCAAGATTTTAAGCTCTACTAAAAACAAACAAACAAACAAAAAACTTTATATATTTATATTCATTTAAAAAAATACTAGTAGTGATGTATTATTTTAAAATATACAGTTAATATGTGTGGAGTTATTTAAAATTTATATTGAGAAAAACATATATATTATCAATATTGCTATAGACAAGCATCTATATAAGTCTGTTCAATTGATTTTTGTTTTATATCAAACAATTTTTATATTACTTTTTATTGTTGCAATATTTTATAAATTTTAAAGAATATGACAAAATATAAAAAGAAAGGTAAAAAAACAAAACAAAACAAAAAGATTGTAAGATTCAGTATAACAAGTAATCTGCTAATATAATAGTTGCTCTTTGGAAAAAAAAGAAAAGAAAACTAGTAGACAGATTCCATTCTGAACCTGGTCAAGAAAACCAGAAACAGAGAGGAAAAACAATCAGCAAATTGATTTAAAACTAAGGAGTACTGAACAAAAATAATTAGCAACATAAAAAAAATTGTAAGGACATTAAAATATTGAAAAAAAATCTTGGAAATGAAAACCCATGAATAAAATAGAATACACCGTAGAAAGTACCATCTAGAGAGCAACTGAACAAAAGAAAAATAGCAGTGATGGAGGACAACGTCAACAATATTATATTCAAACATGAATAAAGGAAGAAAGAAAGAAAGAAAGAGAAAAAGAAAGAAAGAGAAAGAGAGAAAGAAAGAATGAAAGAACGAACCATGGCCATACATTCAATCTCTAGAATAAAACCAGGAAATCAAGCCTGAGAATCCATGGGCTAGAAGGTGAACTGAGATGAAAACATGAATGAGAACAAAATAAAAAACCTATTAGGAAAAATATGCTAACTCATATACAAAGGAAAACATATTAAAATGACATCATGTCTCTCATCAGCAGCCCTAAAAGCCAGGAAAAGAGTGGGAAGAAAAACAGTTTCCATGGTGAGGACATAGGACAGAGTACATTTCCTGAATGGGATGGGTGAACAAAGAGATAGGAAGGAATCCATCATACCTTACATAATAAATAAGGAACCTTTGATACCGGTAGGGAAAATAATAATCCAATCAGCCAGAAAAACAACGATGAAGTTATAAAAACTGCTAAATGTCTCTCAATAATAATCTTAAAGGTAAATGGCTCAACTCACCAATAAAGAGATAGCCTGGCTGAGTAAATTGGAAAACTAGAGTTGCTGATATTGTCTGAAATGGCCTATCTTGGTCTTTGAAGGATAAATTTAAAAGGAGACACCAAAAAATGTTTCTTTAGATGTGAATGTGACATAAAAATAAAAGGAAGAAAGCAAGTTTTCGTTAAGGCCTAGCTAAATGTTACCTTGGTAGCCTGTCATTATAAAGAAACTTTCTCATATGTTTCTGCTGTTACCAGGAAATTTTATAGTGCCAAGGTTGGTTACATATTCTGTTATGTTCCATGTCTCTGGAAACCAGTCACAACAGAAGGTAGTAGGACTGTTTTGTATAATTATCCACAGTAAGCTTGGACCTGAACCAACCATCCAGCAGCACTTCCTGCACCTATGTACATGCACATAAGCTTTTTATGGTATTGGCTGCTTCCCCTGGGATAAATCCCAACACAAGAGAGACACTTGTACGAATATCAGAAAGTATTTGGAATAAGACTTCCATTTTGAGTAGTAGTCCAGTAAAGTTTCTCAGAATTCTCTGGACATTGACACCCTACCTGGCAGAAAGAGACATGTACATGGGTAACTGACATCCTGGTTGGCAAGTTAAGACATGAATATTAGAACATGAATATTAGATAAGTCCCCTGCCACATCTGAATACCTCAACCAATAAGAGAAGGATAAATATACAACAAAGACATGTTACTAAAGAAAACCCCGATCCGTAAATCCTCATCAGTGATATAACTTGATACATATGATTGTGGAATTTTGGGCTTAAAAACCCTGGC
>NW_022196891.1:58975269-58977366 GCF_008632895.1 Mastomys coucha
GGGGGAACAAAAAACAAAAAACAAACAAACAAAAAAGCCCCTGTGGGATCTTAGCTCTGGGTCATGGTTCAGTTCCTAAATCTGGAATGTGGCCCTGCTTGACCAGTCCTGGGGTGTATGCTCAATAAACTATCCCTGTCTGACTGAGACTGGTGTCTGTGTGACTTGTGAGACAATTCCTGGACCTCAACAGTTTTCAATGATAATTTCACATTAGATAGAAAGATCTCAGGTAAACAACTCAAAGTTATAATCAAGAAACTTGAAGAAGAACAAAGCAAATTTATATTCAGTAAAAGAAAATAATAAAAGCTAGAGCAGAAACAAAGAACTAGAAAATTCTGAATATATCAGTAAATAAAATATTCCTTTGAAGCTATAAAATAAACAAACATTTAGAAAAAAGAGGGAAGACTCAAAGTCAGAAGTGGAAATGGATATATAGATATGGTATAGATTTTACCATGGGAATATGAAGGATTACAAAAGATTGCTATAAGAACTAATAGGTCAAACTGTAAAACTTTTAAAAAATTATAAATTTTTAGAAATACACATGAAGAAATAGAAAATGTGATCAGATGAATCATGTATAAAGACACTGAATCAATAACAAAAATTCCATTTCAAAAGCACTGAATTTGATTACTTCATTGAGTGAATATAACTTTTCAGCAAGTATTACCAATTATTGTCAAATTTCTAAGAAAGCTATAGAAAAGAAATACTCATAAACTGATTTTATGAGGTATACATACTCGTAAACCAATTTTATGAGGTAGAAATATTCATGAACTGATTTTATGAGGTCTGCACTATCTGATACTAAATCCAGAAAATGACTCTATAAAAGAAAATAATATTACATAATTGTTTTCCCGATAAATATAGATGAAAAAAATCTGTAACAAAATGCTACCAAACTGAATTCAACATTGTATTAAAAGGATCATTCACCATTCTCAAGTGGATTTATCCTCAACCTATGGTGGCATGAAAAATTCTGTGGCAATCATAAATCCAAGTAGGTACATAAAAACAGCATCTAACAAAATTAAACATCTCTTCACATTACATTTACATATCCTAGATAATTAAGGTGGGGAGGAATGTGCTTCAACACAATAAAGGCTTTGTGTGACATAGTCACAGTAGCATCATACCCAATGGTAAAAGACCTAAAGAGCTTTTTCTTGAAGAGCAGTAACAAAAAAAGAGCAGGCTGCTCATTCTCACTCTTCTGTTGAACACTGTTGGAAATCCTTGTGAACAGAGAAAGCAGAGGTAGACAACAAAGGAAGAAC
The DNA here is from genome assembly GCF_008632895.1 of Mastomys coucha. Lineage (NCBI taxonomy): Eukaryota > Metazoa > Chordata > Mammalia > Rodentia > Muridae > Mastomys > Mastomys coucha. The sequence continues at coordinate 58,976,574 of NW_022196891.1, forward strand.
TGGAATAGCTTGTTGTCAAATGACCATGATCATATAGAAAATCTTAGAAACTTCCTGAATTCAGTAAAATTACCAGATATGGAACAAATGTTTAAAAGTAACAGCTTTTCTGTATATTCAACCTTCTAAAAAAAAGTCATGAAAGAAATCCATTTTATAATAAAAATAAAATAAAATACGTGGGGATAAATTTAACTGAGGAGGTGAAAGATCTATACACTGAAAACAATACTCATGAAAGAAATGGAAGGAAATTTGAAACAGAAAGACGGTCCATGTTCATGGGCTGTAAGAATAAACACTACTAACCTATCTTTATTATCCAAAGCAATCTATGGGTTCAATACAACCCCTCCCCACTAAATTCACATTAGTGTTTTCAATAGAAATAGAAAAGTGATCCTAAAATTCATACAGGACCACAAATACTCAGAATATTTAAAAGATCTTTGCAAAAAGAAAGTCTGAGGCATCATACAACCTAACTTCAATTACATCACCAAGCTTTAATAATCCAAACATCATGGATCTGACAGTCTTATAGACACATAGATCAGTAGAACAAGAGAACCTAAATTAAATTCATATTTATACTTACATGATTTCCCGCAAAGAAAACAGGTACATGGCATGGAGAAAGATAGGTTGCTTTAATAAATGACATTGAGAAATCTGAATAAACCCATATAGAAACACAGAAGTAGACCCTTATTTTTATACCCCATTAACATACAAACTCAAAATATAGTTAAAATTTTAAGAAAAAAATCATGTAAAGTTACTAGAGGAAGAC
>NW_022196891.1:58977376-58979209 GCF_008632895.1 Mastomys coucha
AAAGTAACCATACCCAAATTAGATCCTTTCAAATTCAACATTTCTGACAGTAGAGGGAACAGGACACAGTGCCTTCTTGGGAATCAGATGACAGTACATACATTTTGTCACCTGTAGGATGGATGTCATTACACAGACAAACATTGTATGTGCTGATATGGAAATAAGTAACTTAACTCTTGACACACTTTTGTAGAAATGTAAAATTTTACATCCACCCACTCACCATAGAAGTTCCCCCCAAAATGAAAGACAAAATCAGCATATGATCCATGAATCCCACCAAAAAGTTTATAACTCAAAGAAATAAAGTCAGTCCGCACCTACTGCAGCATTCTGCTTGGTGGCTAACACATAGAAGCAACCTAAGTGTTCTTCAAGCAATGAAATGCTGTTCTGCCTAAAGAGAAGGAAATGATGTATTTCCAACAATGTAGATGGGGCCTGGTGGATATGACATTCAGCAAAATAAGCTGGATATAGAGAGATGACACATGGCCTCTACCTGTGACATCTTCAGAAAGTGAGCTCCTTGAAGTAGTGAGCAGATGATGCCTTCAGGGAAAAAAGAAGGCAAGAAAAGAAACTTATTCTGTTAGCAGGAATAAGTTCAAGAGACACATCGTACAAGTGAGTGTAGTTACCACTTACTGTATCCTTGAAAATTGCTAAGAAAGTAAATTTTAGATGTCCCCACACCAGTAAATCATAACCATTTTTCTTTTTTATTGGATATTTTCATTACTTACATTTCAAATGTTATCTCCTTTCCCAGTGCCCCCAACCTCCCTGCTCCATCCTCCCTCCCCCTGCTTCTATGAGGTTGTTCCCTAACCCTCCCACCCAATACTGCCTCCCCATCCTCAAATTCCCCTACTCTGGGGCATTGAGCCTTCACAGAACCAAGGGCCTCTCCTCCCATTGATGCCTGACGAGGTCATCCCATCCTCTGCTACATAAGAGGCTGGAGCCATGGGTGAATCCATGTGTACTCCTTGGTTAGTGGTTTAGTCCCTGGGAGCTCTGGGGAGGTCTGGTTGGTTGATATTGTTGTTCTTCCTATGGGGTTCTTCAGCTCTTACAATCCTTTATCTAACTGCTCTATTGGCATCCCTGTGCTCAGTCTACTTTTTGGTTGGCTGTGAGCATCCACCTCTGGATATGTCAGGCTCTGACAGCTATATCAGGCTCCTGTCATCATGCACTTTTTGGCATCCACAATAGTGTCTTCGTTTGGTGACTGTATATGGGATGGATCCTCAGGTGGGACAGTCTCAGGATGGCCTTTCCTTCAGTTTCTGCTCAAAACTTTGTCTCTGTATTTCCTGCCATGGGTATTTTGACCCTCCTTCTAAAAAGGACCAAAGTATCCACACTGGGGCCTTCCTTCTTCTTGAGCTTCATGTGGTCTATGAGTTGTACCTTGGATAGTCAGAACTTCTGGGCTAATATCCACTTATCAGTGAGTGCATGTCATGTGTCACCTGAGGTTTTGATCCTAGCCATTCTGACTGGTGTGAGGTGGAATCTCAGAGTTGCTTTGATTTGCATTTCCCTGATAACTAAGAATGTTGAACAGTTATTTAGGTGCTTCTCGGCCATTTGATATTCCTCAGTTGAGAATTCTTTGTTTAGCGCTGTACCCCATTTTTATTTTTATTTTTTTTAATTAGATATTTTCTTTATTTACATGTAAATTTCTCCTTTCCCAGTTTCCCCTCTAAAAACAAAGAAACAAACAAAAACAACAAAAACAAACCCCTGTTGTTGCCTCCCCCCTCCCCATGCCTGCCACCCCACCCTCTCCCACTTATTGGCCCTGGCATTCTCCTA
>NW_022196891.1:58979955-59003951 GCF_008632895.1 Mastomys coucha
TATAAATAAGGCTGCTATGAACATGGTGGAGCATGTGTCCTTATTACATGTTGCAGTATCTTTTGGTACCCCATTTTTAATAGGGTTATTTGATTCTCTGGAGTCTAACTTCTTGAGATATATATGTGTATATATGCAATATATACACACACACATATATACATATGATATATATACACATATATGTATATTATATTATATATTATATACAATATATATTATATAATATACATATATGTGTATAATATGTATATATATGATATTCACCCTCTATTGGATGTAGGATTGGTAAAGATCTTTTCCCAATCTATTGGTTGCCATTTTGACTTATTGACAGTATCCTTTGCCTTACAGAAGCTTCACAATTTCATGAGGTCCCCTTCGAGCATAAGCCATCTGTTCAGGAAATTTTCCCCTGTGCCCGTGTGTTCCAGGCTCTTCCTCATGTTCTCCTCTATTAGTTTTAGTGTATCTGGTTTTATGTGGAGGTCCTTGATCCACTTGGACTTGAGCTTTGTACAAGGAGATAAGAATGGATTGATTTGCATTTTTTTACATGCTGACCTCCAGCTGAATCTGCTGAAAAATCCTGTCTCTTTTCCACGGGATGGTCTTAGCTCCTTTGTCAAGTATCAAGTGACCATATTGTGTGGGTTCATGTGTGGGTTTTCAGTTCTATTCCATTGATCTTTCTGTCTGTCTCTGTACCAATACCATACAGTTTTTATCACTATTGCCCTGTAATACAACTTGAGGTCAGGGATGGTGATTCCCCCAGAAGTTCTTTTATTGTTGAGAATAGTTTTCAATATCCTGGGTTATTTTGTTATTACAAATGAATTTGCAAATTGCTTTTTCTATATCTATAAAGAATTGAGTTGAAATTTTGATGGGGATTGCATTGAATCTATAGATTGCTTTTGGTAAGATGGCCATTTTTACTAAGTTAATCCTGCCAATCCATGAGCATGGGAGATCTTTCTATCTTCTGAGATTTTCTTCGATTTCTTTCTTCCGAGGTTTGAAGTGCTTGTCATACAGATCTTTCACTTGCTTAGTTATAGTCACACTAGGGTATTTTATATTATTTGTGACTATTGTGAAGGATGTTGTTTCCCTAATTTCTTTCTCAGCCTATTATTCCTTTGAGTATAGGAATGCTACTGATTTCTTTGAATTAATTTTATATCAAGCCACTTTGCTGAAGTTATTTATCAGGTTTAGTTCTCCAGTGGAATTTTTGGGTTCACTTAAGTATACTATCATATCATCTGCAAATAGTGATATTTTGACTTCTTCCTTTCCAATTTGTATCCGGTTTGAATTTGTATCCCTTTGATCTCCTTTTTCTTGTCTAATTGCTCTGGCTAGGACTTCAAGTACTATATTGAATAGGTAGGGAGAGAGTGGGAAGCCTTGTCTAGCCCCTGATTTTAGTGGGATTGCTTCAAGTTTCTCTCCATTTAGTTGATGTTGACTACTGGTTTGCTGTATATTGCTTTAATTATGTTTAGGTATAGGCCTTGAAAATTCCTAATCTTTCCAAGACTTTTAACATGAAGAGATGTTGAATTTTATAGTGCTTTTTCAGCATCTAGTGGAATGATCATGTAGTTTTTTCTTTTTTCTTTTTTTGAGTTTGTTTATGTTGTGGATTACATTGATGGGTTTTGTTTTGTTTTGTTTTGCTTTTTTTGTTTTGTTTTGTTTTTGGTCATCTGGCTTTGGATGTTAGTTTTTACTTTTTCATTAGATATTTTCTTTATTTACATTTCAAATGTTATCCCCTTTCTGTGTTTCCCCTCTGAAAACCCCCTATCCCATCCCCCACCCCCTGATCACCAACCCACCCACTCCTGTTTCCCTGTCTTGGCATTCCCCTACACTGGGGCATTGAGCCTTTTTAGGTCCAAGGGCCTCTCCTCCCATTGATGTCCAACAAGACCATCCTCTGCTACATATGCAGCTAGAGCCATGGGTCGCGTCATGTGTACTCTTTGGTTGATGGTTTAGTCCCTGGGAACTCTGGGGTAACTGGTTGGTTCATATTGTTGTTCTTCCTATGGGGCTGTAAGCTCCTTCAGCAACTTTGGTCCTTTCTCTAGCTCTTCCATTGGGGATCTTGTGCTCAGTCCAATGGTTGGCTGAGAGCACATGGATTTCCATATATTGAACTATCATTGCATTCCTGGGATGAAGACTACTTGATTGTGGTGAATGATCATTTTGATGTGTTCTTGGATTTAGTTTTCGAGAATTTTATTGAGTATTTTTGAAATGATGTTCACAAGGGAAATTGATCTGAAGTTCTATCTTTGTTGGGTCTTTGTGTAGTTTAGGTATAATCATAATTGTGGCTTCATAGAACAAATTGGGTTGTGTTCCTGCTGTTTCTGTTTTGTAGAATAGTTTGGAGTATTGGCATTAGGTCTTCTTTGAAGGTCTGGTAGAATTCTGCACTAAACCCATCTGATCCTGGGCTGTTTTGGTTGGGAGACTTTTAATGACTGGTTCTATTTCTTTAGGGGTTATAGGACTGTTTAGATGGTTTGTCTGATCCTGATTAAACTTAGGTATTTGGTATTTGTCTAGAAAATTGTCCATTTCATCAATATTCTCCAATTTGGTTGAGTACAGGCTTTTGTTATGATCTGATGGTTTTTTAAACTTGTTTTTAATGGATATTTTCTTTATTTACATTTCAAATGTTTCCCACTTTCCAGGTAGAATCTAATGATTTTTTTCAATTAGCAATAACCGCACCTCAGATAAACCTCATTGGCTATGATACTGCCACTGTGCAAAGCTTCTGATGATTTTTTTGAATTTCTTCCATTTCCGTTGTTATTTCTCCCTTTTCATTTCTGATTTTATTAATCTGGATACCATCTCTATGCCCTCTGCTTAGTCTGGATAAGGGTTTATCTATCTTGTTGATTTTCTCAAAGAACCAGCTTCTGGTTTTGTTGATCCTTTACATAGTCCTTTTTGTTTCTATTTGGTTGATTTCAGCCCTGAGTTTGATTATTTCCTGCCATCTACTCCTCTTCAGCACATTTGCTTCTTTTTGTTCTGGAGCTTTCAGGTGTGCTGTCAAGCTGATAACATATGCTTTCTCCAGTTTCTTTTTGGAGGCACTTAGAGCTATGAGTTTTCCCCTTAGCACTGCTTTTATTATGTCCCATAGGTTTTGGTATGATGTACCTTCATTTTCATTAAATTCTAAAAAGTCTTTAATTTCTTTATTTCTTCCTTGACCAAGTTATCGTTGAGTAGAGTGTCGTTCATCTTCCATGTGTATGTGGGCTTTCTGTTGTTTTTGTTGTTATTGAAGACTAGCCTTAGTCTGTGGTGATCTGATAGGATGCATGGGGTTATTTCAATCTTCTTGTATATGTTGAGGCCTGTTTTGTGACCAATAATATGGTTAACTTTGGAGAAGGTACCATGAGGTGCTGAAAAGAAGGTATATTCTTTAGTTTTAGGATGAAATATTCTATAAATATCTGTTAAATCCAGTTAGTTCATAACTTCTTTTAGTTTCATCGTGTCTCTGTTTAGTTTCTGTTTCCATGATCTATCCATTGAAGAGAGTGGGGTGTTGAAATCTCCCACTATTATTGTGTGCAGTGCAATGTGTGTTTTGAGCTTTAGTAAAGTTTCTTTTATGATGTGGGTGCTCTTGCATTTGGAGCATAGATGTTCAGAACTGAGAGTTCATCTTGGAGGATTTTTCCTTGGACTAGTATGAAGTGTTCTTCCTTATTTTTTTTTTTTTGATAACTTTTGGTTGAAAGTCAATTTTATTCAATATTAGAATGGCTACTCCAGCTTGTTTCTTGGAATCATTTGCTTGGAAATTTTTTCCTACCTTTTCCTCTGAGGTAGTGTCTATCTTTGTCACTGAAGTGGTTTCCTGTATGCATCAAAATGCTGGGTTCTGTTAATTTATCCAATCTGTTAGTCTATGTCTTTTTATTGGGGAATTGAGTCCATAAGAGATATTAAGGAAAAGTGATTGCTGCTTCTTGTTATTTTTGTTGTTGGAGATTGAATTATCATTGAGTGGCTATCTTCTTTTGGGTTTGTTAAAAGATTACTTTCTTGCTTTTTCTAGGGTGTAGTTTCCCTCCTTGTGTTGGTGTTTTACATCTATTATCCTTTGCAGGGCTGGATTTTTGGAAAGATATTGTGTAAATTTGGTTGTGTCATGGAATATCTTGGTTTCTCCATCTATGGTAATTGAGAGTTTTGCTGGGTATAGTAGCCTTGGCTGGCATTTGTGTTCTCTTAGGGCCTGTATGACATCTGTCCAGGATCTTCTAGCTTTCATAGTCTCTGGTGAGAAGTCTAGTGTAATTCTGATAGGCCTGCCTTTATATGTTACTTGCCTTTCTTCCCCTTACTGCTTTTAAAATTCTTTCTTTGTTCAGTGCATTTGGTGTTTTGATTATTATGTGACGGGAGGAATTTCTTTTCTGGACCAGTCTATTTGGAGTTCTGTAGGCTTCTTGTATGTTCATGGGAATCTCTTTCTTTAGGTTAAGAGAGTTTTCTTCTATTATTTTGAAGATATTTAATGGCCCTTTAAGTTGGGAATTTTCACTCTCTTCTATACTTACTATCCTTAGGTTTGGTCTTCTCATTGTGTCCTGGATTTCCTGGATGTTTTGGGTTAGAAATTTTTTATTGGAGCAGATATTGTGGCCTCCTCACTTATGATCCTGGGCATTTTAGAGCACCTGGGAGTCAAGCTTCCTCTGGATTTTGTTGGACTGGGTATGGAGCTAGTGCCCAAGGTCTGCTCAGGGCACTGGCTCAGTAGCAATTTTTTTTTCTTAAAGAACACATAGAAAGTTCATCCCTTACAAACTTTCTGCTGTCAAATAAGAGTGACTGGGTCCCTTTGTCAAATAAGAGTGACTGGGTCCCTTTGTCAAATAAGAGTGACTGGGTCCCTTAAAGCACATTCCACAGACATGGAAAACATCCGTGCTGTATAGTGTTAAATGTGTTTTGAATAACTGGACAAAAAGAAAAGGTTTATGCATACTTTGAAGACATTTAAATAATTTGTTTCATTGACACAGTAAGTGTGCGAACTGGGCATTATCCCAGAGCAGTTTTCAATGGGATACCTCAATGGGAACTAGGAAGCAGCTAGCCTGTGAAAATCTGCTCTTGATGTGTCAACAATAATCAGGAAACAGGATTCCCACACCATATGAAGCTCAAGCTTTCCCCATGGCCTTAACACTAGATCTTTTGGGAAACACCTGTTTTCTATTTTGTCTTGCATATTATTTATCCTTTTGAATCACAGTAACACTTTCTTCTCACGACACAGGAGCTGTTACGATAGTCCCAGGAAGACAAACATAATCAGCTGATTTATTGGGGTCATCATTGCATGTGTATTTTGTTATTTTTTTAAATTGTGTTTTGGGGAAATTGATGGCAAAATCTGTTCTTTTAGAGGCTCTAGAAGACATTATGATTGAAAAGATCTCACTTAGCAAAGTAATGAACAACAGAACTGCAGGACAGGCTACCTCTTCTAAACCTATCAACCATTACTTGCCAGTGGTTACATCAACCTCAACAAAAGGACTATGTGCTTGTCCTCAAACACATGCTATATCAACACAGTTTCTGATACTGATGAACCTTTCAGTTAAGATATAGAACGTGCACCTGAAAAGTTGGCATTTCTGTTTATAAATGCTTAAAGAGAGGAACAGTGAGTAGGGGAAGTAGAAGTGACATGTTTGAGTGCAGTGTATGTGACATGTTTGAGTGCAGTGTATGGGAGTGGCAGTGTGTACTGCTTGGTAGAGTATTAAGTAGCGGGAAGCTTGGGATTCTGCTCTGTTTTGAAAGCCAAAGGAGATGTTCATAATCATTGGCATTATGAATTTCTTTGCCCTTGATTCCAGCACTCCACAGCTCTGTTTCCTCCTGGGCATAATTGCCAATTAACATAGTGTGATGTTGCTGAGTGCTATGTCATTCTAAATACTGGTAGTACATTGGATAAGATTACAGTTGGGTGTTGAGTTGATCATAAAAAACACTAAGCCCTATGTAAACAAAAAAAGTAGAGCTATAACCTTGTCAGGGGAGAAACATGTAAGCAGCTGGGGATACTCTCTGTTACAAAACAGGTCCCTAGAGAAAGCCATTCACGTGCCAACTTTACTCTGGCTATTTTTCATGGGAGATTTTTCCTTAACAACAGTGTGTAGGATCTTGACAGTTTTTCTGGTAACACACAGTCTCATTATAATCCTCCAGCTCCCCAGATGGTTTGAGGATGTCATTGCCCCTTCATTTCCGGTGGAAACTAAGTTTCTTCTGTTGATTTACCCACTACGAGTGTAGAAGCAGGGAAGTGTGCTGAACTCTTAGCTAGTTATTTTATTCTATAATACATGGGGAATGGGATAATTTTTAGGATAAACAAGGTCTCCTTGAATGTGTCAAAACTGTACTTTCATCAGCTCTGGAGTGGGTGAAGAAGAGCTATCCTGGAGGCCAGCACAGCTGTTCTTTCTTGTTATTTATTCTTCTTGAGGCAGTGGAGGGGGAAGAGTATTGGTTGGGGGTAAGACTTAGTCTTAGATGTTTAGGGTTGTTGTATAATAATAAAACATTTATCTATCTTAAGTCTAAGTCACTTTGCCTCAGTAGCTGACCTGCCTTCTGGGAGTTCCTCTGAGGCAAGAAACTGTTTATCATCACCTCATCATAAAACAGCAGGGAATTAAATAATGTAGCCTTTGTTTTATCTCCACAGGAACTGCATGGCTCTAACTCCCAGCCTGTTAGTTGAAGTTTCAGAAGAAAAGGGGACCCTTTGAAAACTGATTTTTATCCTTTGTTTCTAAGTTCTAAAATGTTTTCTATGAAAGCTCTAAAAGAAAAAGGGGGTGGGGAGAGCTTCTAAGGAAAAGGGTAGTAAGTGTTGTAAGAAAAAGAGAATAAGCAGTTAAGGGGATCCGGGCTAAGGAAAAGAGGGATAAGAAGTTCCCTCTTCTCTTTGTCCTCAGCACTTACACATTTTTCAGAATACATGATCACATGGTAAAAAGCTCATCACAAGTTTAACACATAAATTCAAATCATAAATTGAATAATGCTGTGGATGGGCCTGATGCTGTTTGTATTTTGATGCTAATTCCATTCTCCTGGGAGGGGTTGTGGACAAGGAGTGAGTCACATACTTAGGTGACTTCTTGTGATCCAATCTCCTAATGAATAAAGGAGCCAATCTCTGGGCAAGTAGGTAGAACAGAGGTTGGACAGAGGAAGAGAGGAAACAGGAGAGGAAACAGGAGAGAGTTAGGCCTTTTTTTGAATGAGGATAGCATGAGAACAAGATGTAATTACAAGTGCAATGGTGGTTTCAATGCCTGATCCATCAGGATTCATCACCAGAAGATTTAGATTTAATAAGGCTTACAAGTTAGGATTTTAGTTGTTGTGCCCAGCCACTGAGTTACTGTTGTTTCTGAACTAAATTTGCATTGCATTTTCCTTCACATGGCAGCTCGTCTGGGTTCAAGAGAGAAAGGTAGGGTGGCAAAGTGTGGGTTTGCTTCAGGTGCACCACAAAGGTTGTGGGAGATTTGAAGCACAGGGTGGATGTGGTAGCAACCTGCCAGTGGGAACTTAGCAAGCTGGGTGGAGACATTTTGGGAGCTCCAGGCCAGAGAGTCTCCACGAGATAAGAACAGGCAGGCCAGACCATTGGGACAGAGAGTGGCTCCATAGGAATTTGTTTCTTTTTTAAACATTTCCCACAACAGAATGAGTTTACAACAGAGAATGTTTACATGCATATCCATTAGGAGTAATTATCTGACTAAACATTCATCATCTGTCACAGCGCTACAGATTTATGGAAAGTTAAAAACTATAATTTCTGTGACTAAATAGCGAGATTTTGTACAGATAAACCCCGTCAATATTTTATCTTCTATCTTAGCACCTATAGCAAATCCTTAGTTCTCTTTTTGTAACATGGTTAATGGCTTTTACAACTTCTTGGAATATGCTCTGAGTAGAAGCCTACTTGCTATCTCAGAAGCAATTAACCCATGACACTTGAAGAATGGCAGAGTTCTCATTGCAGTTTTGATGATCAGAAAGGAATTAATAGCAGTCCCATTGTAAAAGAGTTTAATAATTACTATAATTTTAGGAATTCTTATAGGATCATTATTAAGAATTAAGAAGCCATCTATTTGTCTATATAGCATCACTATAAGACAGCACATCTTCGTTGTTCTGCAGAGATCTGCTCAAAAGGGAGGGCTAATACCCAGTGATAGTTATATGTTTAATAATAAGAGGAAAAGCATATTAGTAGCAGGAATCTTTCCCAAAATGAAATTTTCCTGGGCCTTGCCATTGTAAATTTTAGTCCCAGGTGGACCAATCTCAGGAAGTTCACCTGCTTGTTTTTAGCTTCTTCTGTGATGGCTCCTGACAGAGCCATTTACTTCAGGTATCACTATTTTCTATTTTTAAAAGAAATGTCTCCAACTCTCTAGTAAACTTGCATACTGTGACCAAAGGAGCTAAAGCTACTTTGAGAAATACCTACTTAATCTAGACATCTAATTCTTTTCTCTTTTTAAAAATTTTTTATTGGTTATTTTAGTTATTTATTTACATTTCAAATGCTATCCCCCTTCCAGGTTTCCCCTTTGAAAACCTCCTATCCCATCCCCTCTCCCCCTGCTTCTATGATGGTACTCTCCCACCTACCTACCCACTCCCACCTCACCGCCCTAGCATTCCCCTACTCTGGGACATCAAACCTTCACAGGACCAAGGGCCTCCCCTCCCATTGATGCCAGATAAGGCCATCCTCTAGAGGATGGGTCCCTCCATGTGTATTCTTTAGTTGGTGGTTTAGTCCCTGGGAGCTCTGGGGGATATGGTTGATTGATATTGTTGTTCTTCCTAAGGAAATCTCCAGTCTAAACTAGAGCGTAATGACTCTAAACTAGAGTGTAATGATTCTCTCCTGGCTCAGGAGAGAATCTCTTTCTTCACCACATCCTTATTCATGATGAGAAGGAGAGATTTAAAGGCAATGGCTAGAAGCTCTTCTCTTCTATCATCCAACATTTTTTTCTTTTTTTGTTCTGTAGTACTTACTATAGAGGAGTCCATGACTCACTTACACTAGATAAGTACTTTACCATCAAGCTACACATTTGGTCCACTTTCCATTTGTTGAACATCCAGTATGAAATCAGCCACTCCAGGAAAGCTAAGCTTTCCTGACCTTAAGTTCCTCCACATTGTGTAAAAACAGTATTTTATTTATCTACTTTTTCATGTTTTGTAGCTTTTGACTCCATTTTGAGGATGGAGGATGATTGTATATATATATATGTGGACATGTGGTAACTTTACTATTGCTGTGATAAAACACAATGACCAAGGCCACTTATAAAATAAAATATTTAACTTGACTTATAGTTCTAGAGAGTTAGGGTCTATGATGGCAGAGTATAGACATGGAAGCAGGAGGAGCTGAGAGCTCACATCTTGAACCTCAAACAGGGGACACTAAGTGCACTGGGGATATCAGGAGTTGTTTTGTTTTGAGATTAAAATACACTGACATCAGTTTCCTCTTCTCTTTTCTTTCTCTATACACTCCCACATACCATTCTTGTTCTTTTTCAAATTCATGTTTTTCTTCATTAATTGGTATTACATGCATACATTTTGAAACCTCAAAGACTACCCCCAGTGACACACATCCTAATCCATCACAAACCAATTTTATCAACTGGGGACCAAGAATTCAAGTCACCACCTGTTCAGTATCACCAACTTAACACGAGCTTATGCATGACTTATTCCTGGGAATAGAAGAGGTTCCACTCAATAAATTTATCAGGAGCACAAAAATACATTAAAATAATCTTGGGAACACTGGGTCAGAGAACTTATCAGAAACACCAGACCAAGGAAGGGATGTAACTCCCTCTTCTAGAGACCACTAAAAGATGGACATCTAGCTTTGTGATGGTGACAACTGCTACCAACCTCTCATCTGACCACCCAAAGACTAACAGGAAGAAAGGGCTTCAGCTCCGGTTGGTCCCCACAGTTGATGCAGCCTAATCAACAGCTGTCTTTCCATATTCCTGTTTCTTTGTCTATCTTTTGCCTATGCACCTGGATTCAACTATGAGGTTTCACTCTCAGATCTGTGACTCTCATAACCACTGCTGTTCTGTTTCTCTGCAGCCCTCTTATCATCATTGGCTGTTATCATCAATGAAGACTCTATTTCCATGTCCATGGGCTCACTTCTGAAACCTTGTGAACTCTGCCATATAGTCTTTTCCTTTTACAACCACTCTATAAATCAAATATACACTCTTAGATGGGTGTGTTCACTGGATGATGTAGAGGGTGTGATCTGAGAATTAATATTGGTAATTAAGACTGGAAAAGAAGAACCCATGCTCAACTCAGCCAGCTTACCAAGGAAAGCAGAAGTATCTGACAAATGGTTGCCATTGACACCATTATCTCCTATAAATTCAATGTTACTTAATTCATTCTGACATTGGAGAAAGAGAAACATGTTTGTCTATTTTTCTGAAATAAAACACTCATCACAGTAATATGATGTCTTGTCTAAAAAAAATCTTGCAATCTAGTCATAGAAATATATACATAAACCCTCCTTCCAGATTATGCCAGGGCACTGAAGCAGATGGGAATTTGCATTGAAAGGAAAATGTGCCAGTGTGTATTTTCCTGGAAAGATGCCTTACTGAGAAAGAAAATTCTCTCTGTCTTTTTCACTGAGGGTATATTGAAAGAGAACTAAGATTACTGCCAGAAAGACTGAATGCTGCTTTTGCTGCCTTGAAACAGTGAAATCTTCATTAGAAAGCAGCCCCCTTGCCAGAGCAACTCAGGACCTGCACAAGTATCCAGTGATGCCTTCCCCACCAGCCACATGCTTGGCTGGCTCATGGTCTTCTGGCTGTGAGCATCTGTTCTTGATGATGGTGGGATGGAGTTGGAGGGAGGGAGGGATGAGTACAGAATGGTGAAAACATTCTTTGTCAGGCTCTCTTTGTAATGCTAAAATTAAGAAGGAAAACACAGCAGCTGGTTGCTCTTACTGCTTTCCTTCGGTTTCATGAAGCTCCCCAAAGAGTACCCTCAAACTAATATCAAGGAAGATCCTTGGGATTCTTAGATGCATGGCAATGAATAATGAAGTTTGGCTAGACCTGGAACAGAATGTAACTTGAATTCTTAAAGCTTTTTTTTTTTCATCAGAAAATGTCACTCCTTTTCTATTTCATACAAATCTACCCTTGAGTTCTTTGCTTTCTGTTTTATGTCTACTCTTTTCAATGCTTTTCTCTATGATCTCTTCTCTAAATCTGGACACTGCCAATACTCATATGAATCTTATTCCCCATGTTCTCTTTATTGCATGATTAATGTCCACCTCCAACTCCTTTATCTCTGGATTCTCATAAGATGCTTACATAACTATTTACATTTTCTTTAATTGCTTTGGGTATCTTCATTTCATTTCCTGGAATTCACAAAGAGTCTAAGTCAAAGAATTCTTCTTTAGTCATAGCAGAATGTACATATTGTTGGTCCAAATAGATGCTTTCTTGATTGACTCTGGAGGGACCTGTACAATTAGAAAACTAGAATGGGGTGGTGTCTCAGGACTGATTGAAATACAAAGATAAGTATGATGTGGGTAGCTAAGAATAGAATGTTCAAGGAGTCACCTACTAACTATGGGTATACACCACAGCTTATTTAGAGGTATTTTGGGAAACTCTATTCCATGAAATTCAAGAGGAATGGACCTACTGTGAAAGTCAGACAGAAGATCAAGGTGATCTTCCAGGTTTCTAGTTAGAGAAAAGTTGGCTAGCAAAACATGCTGTCACTACTTTTACACTCAGCCTTGGCCTTGTGTGGCCCATTCCATCCTTTGCCTTCATCAGCTAGATCTTATAGCTACAATACTAGAATTTATGAGCCAAGTACGCTTTGCTCATGTGAATTCTGGCATATCTTGTCAGGGAATGGTGTGTGTTTTCTATTTTTTACTGTCTACAATGCACTTGTGATATTATTCCAAATCCCTGAGTCCATCTGAGAAAAGAAGCTCTGGGTGGCTTTAGTGTATCATGCTGCAATTTCTGATCATGAGATTCTCAAGGTTCCAAAACTACACAAATCACCAGACAAGTTGGAACTCACAATGTGGAAAAGAATAAACTGCTTTGGTTTATGCTGGGAGCTATATTACAGATGAGAGTGTGACCATATGGACTAACACTCCTGTTTTCTAATCAAAAAGCCACCTGTAGCAAAAGTCAGGGGGACGATCTACAAAGTCCTTCTTATTTCCTAAGTAATCATGGGGAGTTCAAAAGTAGCAACACTAGAAGATGTGTGAGCCAGGACACTGTCAGGCTTAGGACTTACCAAGATCTCGTGACATTGTTTGGGGCTTTCTGTTATAGCATCTGCAAGTAGTTTCATTCAGTTGGACAAAATAAAACCCTAGACTCTGACAAAATTTCCAAGAAAAAGTCCCTTATAATAATAAAAATTAGCAGTTAATTGAGGGTTTATATTGATAGGGGTTGACTTTAGCACATGATAGTTTAATCTTCACAATGGAGCTACAAGATAAATAATATTAGCAGTATTCTAGAGATAAGTAAACAGAGGCATGAAATGGATAAAGGGCTTGTCAAGGTTGGCTTTAGATTACAAAGCCTTCTCAAGTAAATGAAAGAAACATATAGGTCCTGGGTTTCTAGAGGCTAGAATCTAAGGATCCTATGTCTGTGACCTTGTATAGTATATGCTTAAAAAGGTTAATTGTGTCTCATGACAGGTTGCTGAGAATCTCCTCCTCCCATTGCTCTGCTGGTTTCCTAACTATGATGGTGGGATTTTTAGGAGCTCATGCCCAGAAGCTTGTCATTGGTTTCAGGGGGTAGCAAAACCACTTACAGCCTTCTCCCATATTTCCCTTCTTGGAAGAGTTCAGAGAGAGAGAGAGAGAGAGAGAGAGAGAGAGAGAGAGAGAGAGAGAGAGAGAGAGAGAGAGCTATGCAGCTTTCAGTTATAGCTAAGCTGTCTGCTATAGAGGCTTTGATGCTGGAGCATGTGACAGCTAGTTACCTGTCCCCACTCAGGAAACAGTGAAGGACAAATACAGGTGCTAAGTCAGCATCATTGTTTTCTGGTGCTGTACAGAATCCCACAGAATGCAGCTATCCACAGTTAGGGTGTGTCTTCCTATTCCACTTAGCTTAAACTAGAAGCTGCTCTGCAGACAGATTCAGAGGTTGTCTCCTAGGTTATTCTAGAGCCTATCAGTTTGACATTCACAGCCTCACCCTACTCTTTACCTTGCTTGGAGATTTATCATCTAGGTGACTCTAGATCTTGTCGAGTTGACAAACAGTCACAAGCTCCTTAGTCTTTGCCTTATTGGAGCTTGGCTAGAGTTACTATTATAAAGTCAGAATATAGAGTCAGAGATGAGCTAGGCTTCAAGATCAAGTTGAACTGAAGCCTCAAGTTCTGAGCCCCCAAAATTGATGGAGGCAAATGGAAAGATGGGGTCCCAATGAATGAATGGGTGGATGCCCAGGTAGAATGTCCAGATGGATGATGATACAGACATACAGATAGCAACTCTAATAGGTTTTTATCAGTAGTGGGGATTGAAGTACATAGTAGCCCTTGGGACAGTTAGAACTTTTCTGCCTATCAGTGTCAGGTGATAGATGGGTAAGGGTGCCACATCCACTTGTCTACTCCAGTAAAGTCTGCAATATTGAGGGTAAAAGCCTGATTAAGGACAAGAGGCGTTATGACTTCAAAGGGAGTTTGTGCCTCCTGGATATTCAGTCAGTCGTTGGCATCACCTAACTCAGATGTGTTCCAGATTAGTCTTTCCAACCATCAACACATCTTCTTATTCAGGCATAAAGGTACCCCAAGAAATGATTCGTAAATGGCTAAAACTTAAGATTGGGCATTGTTTCCTGGCCAGCAGAGTTCCAATATATCCTAATTTATTTCCAAGCTGTCCTTAGCTTGGAATTTCTCACAAGGAAGCTGCCTTATCAAATAGGATTTCCTCAGAGTTAGCAACAGAGTTCAGGCACCATTGCTTATTGTTAACATAGTTAGAATTCTCAGGGCAGTCCCACAGAAGACAGAACTGTTTTACATACCAAAGTAATTGAAGGGTTTCCCTTACTTTAGGGCGTTAGCAGGAACTGCTAGATTGGAACTTCCTGGTGCTTGCCTCCAGCAGACCCAGAGAATTAGCATGGGAACACCAAAATAGCCCCAGCAGGGAGGGCACCCCACTGCTTTTTACACCTGGATACCTGATCTTCCTGACCTTGATGTAACCATCACTTGCCTATGTAATCTTACTGACCTTGATGTGACTGTCACCTGCCTACGTGACTTTTGTCATTCCCCCTGTTTTCTGTTTACTATATAAGCCTGGTTTTTATTTTGTGCAAGGACTTACTACAACTTAGATGGACTAGGACTTAGACTTAGATTCATTCATTCAGATTCAAGCTTTGAGCCTCATGCAGTCCGCAGCCCTCCCCCCACCCCCAGGCCCAGAGCACTTGGGCCTGGGGGTGGTGTAGCACCTGTCCAGAAGAGGTGGCTACTTTAGACCCAGTGTGTTTCAGGTGGCCTTAGATGTACCTCAACTGCTAAGCTGCTAGATTTCTCATTTCTCTTTTGCAATGACTGTAAAAGTCTGATGCCATTTTTAAGAAATATATTCAGACCCTGTACTTCCATGTGTCGTCTCTGCCATCATTTCTTCGCAGACGCCTTGTTGACCTGACTAGGACCGCATTTCTCCCTCGGGTTGAAAGAGGCCCAGATTGGCCGGCCTGCAGCATGAGGGTGTAAGTACCAAAGCAGTGGGTGCTTTCCTCTTTGGGGGCTTTATGTGAGGGATTGCAGCCTTTCCTTGGTCTAGTGTGTTAGGCAAGTTCTTGGTCCTAGTTTCCCAATTTGAATGTACTCATAGGCTCCTACAGTCCTAATTTACTTTGATAAGTTTATATGGTGGCACCATGTCTACTTTTAGGAATAAGCTATTTATCAGTCCTTGCCATACAAGGGCTGCTGGACAGATGGTGTTGTTTATATGTGCAAATGAGGTACAGTGAATATGTCTTCTTCTGTTCACACTCAAAGTAAAGTTAAATGCTAATTAGAGAATGTCCTTGTATCTCACAAATAAGTATAGCCCCCACCCCTCATTAGGGAAATATCTCCTGCAACAGGTAGAGACCATTACAGAGAATTACAAATAATCAAAAATGTGGAGTTGTGAGGCCCACTGCCAAGTGATACACCTACAAAACACAATTGTTATGTGGACATCTGTGTATAAACGGGACTCAGATATCTGAATAGTAAAAGTTACACAAAGAAATTTACCTCCTCAAACAAAAGCTAAGCAAAAAGACAAAGAACAAAACAACAACCACAAAAAGTCCAAACTGAAAATAAAGGCAAGAAATTAAAAAATTAGCCCAAACATTTTTCTCTCCTTTACACCCTATGTCCAATGGCTTCTTAAATCTTTTTATAAATGCCCATTTACCACTGCTTTAACTAGGCCTTCGTGCTCTCTTATCTAGATTTTTGTACTAGCTTCATAACTAACAATCCCTTCCTTCTAATATCTGGCCATTCCTTGTATTAAATCCTCATGCTTTAGAAAAGTACACTGTGCTGTTGCCTCAGACTCACTGAAGACTTCTTCATTATGCACAGAATGAAGTCCAAGTTATATAACACATTTTAACTCACAGGATTTTATTTAGTCACAGTATTCGAAATTTAGTTTTCTATGGCTCACGTGAGTCCCATGTATATAACTTGAGTGTCTAGGGACTGATCAAAAATCTCAGTTTTCTGGCCTAGAGTTTGAGTGATAGAGAAGAGGCTCTTTCTCACTCTATCTCCAGATCACATTTTCCTTTTCCTTTGTTAGCTACATTGGGAAAGCAACTTTTAGGCAGCCATAAGAGGTAACTACATATAACAGAATACTCTATGTAGGTTATGAATCAGGGAATAATCTCAGTTTCATTTGCCAAATCTTAGGAAAGGCTCTGATGAATTTAGCTTATAGTATATTTCTTTAATTATCATACTAAAGTGGTATTCCCTTAGACTTGTCAGGTTGAGTAACTGTCTACCTATGGAAGCTTGTCACAAAAGACAGCTCATTCAAGATTTAACCTTTCAAAGGAATAAAGATCCTTATCTCAGTTTCACTCACCAAATCTTAGGAAAGTCTCTGATAGTCCTAGTTCATAGTGTGTGCCTTCAACAAATAACTATAGAAAAGGAATATACCCTTAGACTTGGAAGGTTGAGTTAGTGTTTACCCATGGAAGCTTGTCATAAATGACAGCTCATTCAAAATCACAAAAAGTACAAAGTTGATCTAAGATCACAGAAATAATGCAAAACATAGTCCTGCTTTGAATTGAAGGGCAGGAGCTATAGGACAGATAAACAACATGAACACACTGCCCATAGAATTCTCTTCACCTCATAGTCATGATTGCTCTCAGTCTCTCTCATGCCTACTCTGCTCCTCTGTGATTGATTTTAGGCTTATATGTCTTTGCTAGTGTCTTAGCAAAGACACTAGAGTTACTCAGAGTAATAGTCTTAGAATTACTATTGCTATGATGAAACACTATGACCAAAAACAAGCTAGGGAAGAAAGGGTTTATTCTCTTACACTTCCACATTGTAACCCATCACTGAAGGAAGTCAAAACAGGAACTTGGGCAGGACTTGGGCTGGAGGTAGGAGCTGATGGAGAGGTCATGCAGTATGGCTTTACTGGATTACTCCTCATTGACTCACTCAGCCTACTTTCTTATAGAACTCAGGGCTACCAGCCCAGGGATATTATCCACAATGGGCGGGGCCCTTCCCCATCAATCACTAATTAAGAAAATAACCTACAGCCTGATCTTATGGAGGCATTTTCTCAATTGATGTTCCTTCCTTTGAGATAACTCCAGGTGGTGTCAAGTTGACATAAAAGTATACCTGCCTGAAATATATGACACCATGTTTTATTCCTCTGTAAAAAGTCTCGGTAGAATATCTTCATTGAAAGGTCTTTGCTGACCTCCCTCTGACCTCTTCTTGCTTTATGCCATTATAAATAAATTCTTTCATTGCTTCGTGTTGCAATTGTTTATTTTTCTGCTAGTTCCTTCTAATAGCTTGGTGTGATACTGCTGGCTCCCCAAACCACTGGACAGGGCACAGAGCAATTCAACAAATTATTGCACTAATAAACAAATAAAAATAAACAAACAAATAAATAACTGAAAATTTGCAGAGATAGAGAGTCTATTTAAGCTTTTCATTATTCCTGGCTATAAGATTACCCTCTCAACTCATCCTTCATCCTTCTCCTTGAACACACGTACTCATGGCTGAGCATGTACAACAAATATTCAAGATGGAAAATAGGGCCAGCTCTTAAGGACAAAGGAACTCCCCATTCTTACTGGTTGTTCCCTTTGTTTGTATGAAGCAGGACATGTAGGTCTTTGAAATCCTTTTAGGATAAATGTAAAGGTGTGAAGGAAGCAGAGGGTAAAAGGGCATCTGAGATAAAGACAGGGAATTGGATTGAAAGGAAAGAGTAAAAGCAAATAATAGGATCACAGCTAACATTACCCCAAACATTTCCCTTTGGCTCATTGTTGGCCTAATTTGTCTTCATAAAGAGAAAGTGGTTTGTGAAAGTTTCTACTATGAATACAGGTAGCAGTCAGCTTTCCTTTGTGTGTGATACATAAACAAATCTGGTTTTGCCTTATACAACCAAATTCTTCTTACAGATGGCTGTTCTTGGAAAATGCATTAGTAGACTAAGAATGCTTGGGTTTTCCCAGAGGTACGTGTGAGTTGGATGAACAGTCCCTAAGCTCTCTGGAGTACATGTGAGGTGGATGCACAGTCCCTAAGCTCTCTGTATCTACAGAATATCCTACAAGACAAAGGAGATTAACTTTGCTTTAGTTTTTGTATTTAAAACATTATGTAAAGTCCTCAATGGGTGTGTGAGAAGATATTCTGTAATATGTCAAATATAGCATGAGTCATAAATATCACGTAAATATACACGGCCAGGCAACATGAGCCACTATGGTGTCTTGTACAGGGCAATGTTAATAGATGACTGTAAACTGCTGTCATTTTGAAGTCTCAATATGTTTTGTTTGTTTTTTTGTTTGTTTGTGGTGTTTTTTTTTGTTGTTTTTCTGTTTTTGTTTTTTTGGGTTTTTTGGGTTTTTTGGGTTTTTTGTTTTGTGTGAACTCACTCTATAGACCAGGTTGGCCTCAAACTCAGAAATCCACCTGCCTCTGCCTCCCTGGTTTTTTTGGTTTTGTGTGTGTGTGTGTGTATGTGTGTGTGTGTGTGTGTGTGGTTTACATTTTTCTTGATCAATTGAGCAATAATAAAACTGTGAGTAAATTTGCTTCATTTTTCTACTGAACTTGTGAGCAGCATACACTGCTTTTATGGGGATTTATTAAAATTTGGCTGACAATATACAAAATTTGTTTTATCTAAAAAGAAGAAGAAAAAAGGAAATAACTTCAAGTGTAAGCACAAGATGAGAATGACCAATGGAAATGGGGTGCTTTGTGCAGAGTCGGGAGAGGAAGTGTCTAAGTGGGTTGATGAGGCTGGGAGTCAGAGGCAGAAGAAAAGGAGCAATGTCACACCCTTGCCCTCTGCATGCCGAGTTGTTTAGTTTTTCTCTTTGCTCTGCCTCCCATTATATGAAGCAAAGATGGTTTTTATTCTGTTTTGTTTTACATTGAGAACTAAAAGCAAAGAGGACTGCAAGCTAACCATGAGATAAAAGTAAATCTACTGCTATGCTTTCAAAGTTTCCATTCCCTCCAAAATCAATGCATCCAAGTTTATTAAAGTGTGATAGTATTAAGATTATGAGTTGTTTAGCTGGTGATAAGAGTTATGAGGCAGAGCCTTAGTAAATGGCTCTAAGATCTTTGGAAATGGGTTTTCATGTAACATGAGACCCCCTTTATTTTCTAACACACTGAGTTTGCGATGAAAACACTGTTTTGGAAGCATCAAGCAGAATTTACAAGACACTAATGTTGGAATGTTTGTTACAGCAACACAGACAGTGTAAGCTAGGATGCTCACCTTTCATATTTAGGCTCAAAATGGCTTGAAGATCTTTTGAGGGTATTTTTGAAACTGAAACTCATTGGTTTTACAAAGGGCTGGGAGAGATCCATACCTACAACATTTAAATAAATATATTTGGTTGGTTTTTTTTTCATTGATGAATAGCATCCATACATTTCCTCTGACCCTCTCTTTACCACTTTCACACTTAGGGCACACTGCAAACCACTTCAAGGAATAATGCATGGTTCTTTCTACATCCTAGCAGGTGTGGGCAATTAGCATGATATGGATCTTTGAGGATTGAGTAATTTATCCAGATCTTCTTGCCTAAGCCTGGCTGTGACCTAAAGAAACTCTTTCCTCAGACTCACCCCACCCTTTAATACTTCCGCCTTGGTATTAAGTGAGTGGCATCACAAATACTGCTGGAGTGGAGCGGAAGGGAGTGGAGACAAAATGAAGCTTAGAAAGTATTAGATTACAGGCAGCCCTGAGCTAAATATAGCCACTCCCAAATACACCTCCTCACCAATGTCATCAGCGTTCTTCCCATGTTTCGAGGCAGATTGAAAACAGAAAAAGAAGTCGTATGGAAATGGTCAAGGAAGAGATCACTTCTCTTTGTTTCTTCATAAGTAGGGTGTGCTTATGACTTACACCACCACGCTCTCACAGAGCTAGAATCTAGGTGTTGAACTCCATTATTAGAACAGTGGGAACAAAATGTGAACTATCTGTAGGATTCTCATTTGCTATCTCCATTTTAAAAAGAAGAGACTGGAAATAGATGAAGTTGGAATCATTATCTTGGACTGTTATAAAAAGAAAAGCTCTGGAGGGCCAACATCTCTAGACTTATACACACAACAGAAAGCACCCACACATTCCTTGGCTTTCTTCAGCTTTGAGATCACCAAGGTCATGCTGTAGAAATCTTTGTGCTACTAAATCATGAGCTGCAGAGGTGCTAATTTAGGAAATGGTGGTTGATGCTGATTACTCTTGATATAAATTAGTTCTCAGCAAACCAAAAACGGGGAAATTTTTGAAGGTGTCCTAAATTTTGACCTAGGCCTTGTAAGTTGCCATACTAAAGTGCATCTGCACCAGCCAGACCTTGGAACAGTGGAGAAGGGAGAATAAAATCCAGCAAGGGAAATGTTTTGTTTTTGTTTCTTTAGGCTCCTTCCTTCTTCCAGGCAATTTCCCATAAATTGCATTCATTAGTTCAAATTGAATGGCAGTAGCGATAGTCATGTTTCTGTTCTTCAGTGCCTTGAAGGGTACATCATTTCTCCCAGTCTTTTAGTAACTACAGAATTGCTACTGTTTGTTATGACGTCCTGCAGGATCTTAGGGCATACTTGTAGGAGTCACATAAATTTTTAAATTAGGATATGTACTTCCCTCTGGACAAAGCAATATTATAGGTGAGATTGAGGGATAAGTTCAACTATAAAGCACTCACAGCATATCCCGAACCTGCATGTGCTTTAGGTTAAAAATGAGGATGTAAAATCAATCTATCTCTCAAAGAAACTTCAAGTGTCTGCTAATGTGGCAAGCACTATGGTAGGTCCTTAGGCTACTGAGCTATTTATTACTGTCCCTGACCTCACGGAGACAGACACACCAAGAGGTAATGGTAGTAAGAAAAGCATGCATTGTCAGAGGTGGATAGAGTGGCAGAGACTCACGGGTAAGGTTTCTAGGTGAGCTTTACAGAAGGGAAAATATTTGACCCAGTTTGGGGAAGATGAGTAGAGGTTTCCCAAGTGATCACATGATAAGGCAACTGGAGGGCAGTGAGAACTTTCCAGGCTAGAGGGGGATTAATGATTCCTACGTTTTTATTTTTCATGCAAGTGCTCTTCTATACACAACCACTTTTTCAGAACATTTTCCTCATGGGCAGATAACTGGAGCAAAGGAACTATCAAATTAAAACCATTTGGATTTGAAGACTTACTATGATGAAGATACCAATTCAATAGATCTTTATAAATTGAATTTAAATCTAGTGAAAGTTTAATCTGGGTCTCTGAGAAACTAAGAAACATCATTCAAACAGCTTAGAAAGACTATAGTCTCCCATCCAAGTGTTAACCAGGCCTGACTCTCCTTAACTTCTGAGGTCAGACTAGATCAGGCTCATTCAGGGATGTAATGTATGAGAAAAGAATTTAAAACACAGAGAATAGTCACAAAGAATCAGTACAGCCCAGTATAGTCAACCTTCCACAAACTGTGCAGTTTATATCTACACACATCTAGTCCACAATTGTTATTGTAGACTAAAAATACCTTTAAAAAATGTTGCATCTGAAGCTCTTAGAGTAAACACAAGGCAATGATTGGGTTTTTAATTCTTATACATATATCTCTAAGGATTTTACAATGAATTTCCTTATAAGCCCTTCACTTCGATATCTGCACTTCTATCTCTGGAATTGCTTCTGCATAGTATATGGAGTGAAACAGAGGGCAAAAGAGGGGGGCAGTGCTGTGTTAGTTAATAGGTATCACAGTGATATGAAACAAGACAGTGTGGTGGTGATATTGATTATGAACCGCTAATGCTTAAACTAAAAAAGGAAGCAAGTGACCACCAATATTCCCTACAGAGTGGTTCTGAGCTTGGAGATTCACTGGCTACCATTTCTGGTGTTAAATAGGCTGTCTCTCCTCCACATACAGGGAAAATGGTCTGCAATGCCAAACAACTGTTAGTACTTACATCTTAAAAAAAAATGTTGCATCTGTACTGAACATACAAGATTTTTATTATAATGATGCTGTAAACATAATATGCCAACTACTTAGATACTTACTAGGTTTTATAGGTGACTTAAAGATTGTTTAAAATAAGGATGTATGTGGCTTATATGTACATATATATTTCATATATAATAACTGAGGTATATGTGGTAATATTAATATAGGATATATGGTATAATAAATTTTGTCATATAACATAAATATGTGTATGGTTTACCTAATATGTAAAAATATATGTATATACATATATATGGAGAGAGAGGAATTTCTACCACAAAATAAGAGTATAGAATAAAATGAAAAATTACTTTCAGTTTTCTAGACTCTCACGTTTATTTTTCACATCTTGAATAGGTTTCTTCAAACTCTGATTTCTTAGCTTATATAACTTACTTAATGGTCAAATCCAAAAGGAAACAGGATAAGATAAGTAAGCTCCAAACTCATTACTTAAATATTATTAATATAATTAAAATAGAATGTAATTATTGTAGATATTTAAGGAAAAAAAATCTAAGGGTAGGATTAAAACATACGTTTTATACATCCACAAAATAAGGCGATTTCTAGACAAATAGTTTAGTTCACTTCCAGTCATAGAACCGGGTGATCATCATGGAGACTAAACACAGCAAGGCAGACTAAATTTCAGGATTCATGGACTATTCTGCCGTCGGTCAGGAACATCCTTGGAGTGCTCTGAAGGCAGTTGGGAAATTCCTAGTAGAGCATGACCTCTATCTCTGCTGAATGCAAACCACATCTTGTTTTTCATTTTTGACATCAAAGCAAAGGAATCTGACTTTTGTGAGTTTAAAATTATATACATGGAGCAAAAATTGTTCCACAGTGAATTTTGCAAGCAAATAGCAGCTGCTCCGACATACCTAACCAGACACTGATAGACACCCAAGCAGATGGGTTGATTTCTTTTAGGAAATGCCACAAACAGGAAAACACAAACATCCACCTCCCAGAAACTTCCACTTCCATTTTGGTATTTGTTTAACGTCTTGATGAAAACTATGGCCACATGAAGCTGCCTGTCTGGAATAAATTGCAAAATATCTGAAACATTTGATGAAAGAGTCATTGTATTGTAAAGTATGTGTATGTGTGTGGGTGTGAGGGTGGGAGGAGGGTGTCAGCAAAACCCAGATGTCCCATTGCAACGGAAGCAATCATTGTGTGACAGAAACATTCATTCTACAGCTTTCCTTCTTCATCTACAATGCATCAAGGAATGTTCAATCATTGTTCTCAGAACTTTTAAGAAGACCAGCAATGCCTAGGATTCATTCATGGGCAAGAATGTATAAGTTGATCTTTAAGATGGTTTTATGGACCAGTGAGAGAAAGTGAGGCACAGTAAGACAGGGGAGAATAGAGGAGAAGGAGATCTGGGAGAGAAGGAGAGGTGTGATGGGCGAGAGAGAGGGGGTTTTGACAGTGATGGTTATCCTGGCTGGAATGCTTAAGGGCAGATTACTGAAGCAGGCATTTTTGTTGGACCAGGATGATGAAAAGGACAGGCCAACCTATGGGAAAAGATGTTCCAAAGAGAAGGAAACCATGGAATCAGGAAGGAGCTTGGCAGGTGTATAGATGCAGTCAGTGTAGCTGAAACACAGAGAACAATTTGCAGAGTAACAAGAGGTAATATCAGCAATAGACCAGGGGTTATGGTATGCAAAAATTATGTCTACAAGAGGACAGTTTGAAAGATCACTCTGGCTTGTAAGCATGAAGAATAAGAATAGAATCAAGAAGGAAATTTGGAAACTTGCCTTTCTTTTCCTTTCCTTTCCTTCCTCTTCCCTTTCCTTCCTCTTCCCTCCCCTCCCCTTCTCTTCCCTCCCTTCCCCTTCCCTCCCCTTCCCTTCCCTTCCCTCCCTTTCCCTTTCCCTTCCCTTCC
>NW_022196891.1:59004713-59009492 GCF_008632895.1 Mastomys coucha
TTCCCTTCCCTTTCCTTCCCTTCCCCTTCCCTTCCCTCCCCTTTCCTTTTCTTTTTAATGGCCATTCTGTGAATCACCCTGTCTTGGGCTAAAATCCTACAGCTAGAAGTAGTAAGCTGCGGTTTAACTGGAAAGCTGTTGAAGGGCTTGAATAGTGTTTAAGAAGAGGGAAGAACCAGGAACGGATTGAATCTGAAATTTTGTATGTCACCTGGTAAAGGTCATACAACCAAAGATGTAGGATATAGGAAAAATAACTGTCATTCATTTGAGATTTTCAGGAATTTGGGTGCTCTTATGTATTCATCCTTTCTGAAGAATTGAAAATTGATCTCTCATGGTTTTAGACTACATCTATTGTCACCTGACTGGGGAGGCAATATGCAGTAATAATCAATATAGATTGAATTCTGGACAAGTAAGTCTAGTTGTAAGGTAATCTGAAAAGAAAAGGCCCCAAGAGGAGCCTCCTTAATCAAAGTGACATTTCAGGAAGGAATACTCAATAGATTAGCATTCTCTGTTATAATCAAGTTTATTCAATCCTTGAGGCATCAGATAACTGTATTGTTAGCCACAAAGCCAAATCCCAACTATTAAAAGAATGTATTTATATTAGTCAGAGTTCTTCAGAGAAATAGAAATGATAAAAAGAAGTCATTGTGTGGTGTGCATTGTGTATGGTGTGTATGCAGTATAATATAAGCATGTGATGTACGACATATACATTTATGGTGTGGCCTATGTGTGTGATATATATGATAAATGGTATGTATGTTGCAAGGTATGTGTCTAAATGTGGTTTGATCCCTATATGGATATGTCCCTCCCCTCTGTTGTGTGTGTGATATGGTCTCTGTGTGATTTGTGTGTATGTGTGGTATGTTTGTGTATATGCTATATATGTATATATATATGATGTATATATGTACATATACATATGTGTATATATATATGAGGAAAAAGAGAACAATTTGATGGAATTGTTTTCCATGTTTGTGAGGATGACAGCATAATTTGTGCTGTGTAGGCCAACAGGCTAGAGAGAAGAGCCAGTCTGCATTTCAAGTCTAAAGCATTTTGGAGGCAGAATTTCTTCAGTTGGGAGGATGTTTGGCTTTCCCCTAAAGATCCTCAGCTCATTTGATGAGAATTCTCACTCACATTATGGAGGCAATGATACCGGCTTTACTCAAAACCTGCTAATTTAAATGTTAATCTTACCTAAAAGACAGTTTCACAGTAAAAATCTAGACAGATGTTTAACCAAGTTCATACATAAAAATGACCATCAACTATTGATCCTTATAGTTTACTCCAGACAATACTTTTTATTTTATGCACAATCTAATTTTTAAAAGCTCCAGGAAGGCCATGTAAAGGGAAACTCTCAAAGTAGAACAAATTCATTTTATACTGTTTTCTTCTGGGTCTTCTTTTATAGCCAAAATGAAATTCTTTGCTTTTAGGGGATTTTCTCAATAGTTCACACTATATCTCTACCTCCTTTTATGTCTTATATATTCCTATATTATCAAATCCTCCTGATGAAACACACTGCAAGAAGAAAGACACGTGTCTGCTGGGAAGAAAGGAAGCCATGGTCCACATGTTGGTAATTATGTTGGAGGCGACAACAGTGAAACCACATTCCAGGCTCCTGCCCAACACTTTCTTCTCTTAGCAGGCCATGCACTGGGCAGCACTACTGAGCCACAGGAGTGAAATGGTGGGGGAAGTGAGACTTCTGGTTCCACTCCAGGGTTGGCAGTTGATAGCAGACATATGGATGATTGAAAGAAATGGAATAATTTAATATATTAAATGACTGTGAACACCAGCATACACCCTCCAGTTTATCTATTTTAAAAGCATAATATTTAAAAATATGTTATTAACATTTTTAATAATTAATTTTATTAATATTGATACTTACAAACCTATTTTTATCCTAGCATGTACCCCAACTCCTCCCAGATCCACCTTACCTGCCATATCCATCCTACTTTGATTCCTCATTTCTGTAAACCTGTGGAGTTCAATTTGTGCTTCTTATACACTCTTGAGTATGTGCCTGTTCACTACAGTGTGGTTGACTACCATCTTTGGGAGCCAGAGGTAAGTAGATGACTATAATGAAACAGCTTTTCCAGACACATCAGGGAAGCTGCACATGTGAACTTATAGCAGTTGTGACTGCATGGACAAGACTTGGACAAGATTAAACCAGACAAAAACACCAACATGAAAGGAGGAGGTTGGCCCAGAAGTTCCATTCCTAGCTGAAGAGCTATTGGTAATTGATAGGTTCCAGGAGAGGGAGAATTAGTTTTTTTCAAAGAGGAGTGTTTTCATGACTTCTGAAAGAAATCTGTGGCTTATGAGATATGTTCTTGCTATGTTTACTAACTAAAGACTTAGAAACTCAAATGCCAACTGTCAACCAACCCAAATTTATTTACTCCATCAACCCTTGGAAAACACAAAGCTCCTAAGAGATTGTGATGAACAGTTTAAGGTCAACAAAAGAGTGATTGCTAGTTACTCAGGCAAACCAACTTTGGTCCATATGGTGGTTTGAATGAGAATGGCCGGCATAGGCTCATATGTATGAATGTTTGGTCCCCAGTTAGTGAAAGTATTTGGAAAGGCTTAGGAGGTGTGGCTTTCCTAGATGAAGTATGTCATTTGGGGTGGGCTTTGAGTTTTAAAATATCTGGAGCCATTCCCAGTGTTTTCTCTTTGTCTCCAAATCTTGAATCAAGATGTAAGCTCTCAGCTATTTCTGTCACCATGCCTTTGTTCTGCCACAATGGACTTGAGCCATCTGAAACCATAACTGCTAAATTAATGTTTCTAGGCTACCTTGGGAATGGTGTTTTATCATAGCAACAGAAAAAGAATTAAGACAGTCTAGTTGTGTTGGTGTGCTAGGGAAGAAATTTCACTAGAAGGTAGTTTCAAAATGTCCATAGGACACTGATTTTTCACACAGTTGTGGGAAATTTCATCTAATTCAGAAAATAATACCTTGGGTATGGTAGTAGACACTTTTAATCTCAGCACGAAGGAAGCAGAAATAGGACAATCCCTGAGTTTGTAGCTAGCCTGGTTTACATAGTGAGACTCAGGCCAGCCAGGGATATACAATAAGACTCTGACTCAAAACAAAAACAACCTCAGTGAGCTGTATGCAATATGAACCTGAGTCACTCATGGACTGGACTAGGTGGAGATGGCACACTGGTAAACCACAGTCTCTATGCTCCTTACAATTACAGCATGTTATTGGCGAGCCAGCAACATCACTTCCTTCTGGGAACCTGGAGCCCCAAATGTGCACTGAGTTCAACTAACATTCTGTGCATTCATTGCCCTGTTCTTGATGTGACTTGAGTCTGCACCTCTCACCTGACCTCCACTCCCTTGATGTGCCCCATAACAAAGCCAAGAGTTCTTTGCTTATCTGCCCTTCTTTCCTATCCCTTCCATCCCTTCTTTTTCCCTTTCCCCTTACTGTCTTCAGACAAACACAACCAAAATTGTTCACATTAGCCTATCCTTATGCTAATTTTCAATCTCATTGATTTACAGGCATGGTAGCCTAGCTTAACAGCCACTTTTATTGTACAGTCCAGCTTCAGGCCTGATTGGTAGCTGGCTCCCATTACATCCCAGCTGATGATTCTGCTGGGAGAACCTTTAAAAAGTAATTTCAGCCTTGCAAACTACACCTGTCCTCAGCATTAATTGATTCCAGTGTAAATTGATTATGAAGCTATTTCCAGTGCTTTCTTTTGAGACATTTTTAACACTTGCCACAAGGGAGAAAAAAAACCACATTTTTGGTTTAGCTACCTTATCGTTCCTCTGATAAAATACTTCAAAGTAACTTAAGGGAGAAAATGTTCATTCTGGATCACAGTTTGAGGGTGCAATCCATCATGGTGAAGTCAAGGCCTCAAGGGCTTGATGTATGACATTTCATCGGTTCACAATCAGGAAGTAGAGGTGGGTTAATAAACACTACTGGTCAGCTCCCTTTCTCCTTTTACACAGTCTAGGGTCCTAGCCAGGGTAATGGTGCCACCCACAGTGAGCAAGTCTTCTCACTTCAGCTTAAACAATCAAGTATAGGCATGGTCTGAGTCCTCTCTCTCACATGATTCTAGATTTTGTCATGTTGACAATTAGCACTATCTATCATACTATCCTACTTCTCTTTTCTTTTCTTTTCTTTTCTTATTTATTTTTTTACACTCCAGATTTTACTCCCCTCTCAGTCCACCATCCAACTATTCCACATACCAGACCTTCTCCCTGTCCCCCCTGTCTCCATGAGGATGTCCCCACCACCCACCAGACCTTTAAACTCCCTTGGGGCCTCCAGTCTCTTGAGGATTAGGTGCATCATTTCTGACTAAACCCAGCTCCCACAATCCTCTGCTGTATGTGTGTTAGGGGCCTCATATCAGCTGGTGTATGCTGCTTGGTTGGTGGTCCAGTGTTTGTGGGATCTCGGGGGTCTAGTTTAATTGAGATCACTGGTCCTTCTACAGGGTTGCCCCCCTCCTCAGCTTCTTCCAGCTTTCCCCTAATTCAACCACAGGGGTCAGCAGCTTTTGTCCATTGTTTGGGTGCAAATATCTGCATCTGACTCTTTCAGAAGTCACTATAGGTTCCTTTGTGTGAGCCCTGAACTCTAGTAAGCCATATAAAAACTAGAGTGTTAGGTCCAAAGAAGACTATCTCTCTGTCAGTAAAATTAACAATTTCTGT
>NW_022196891.1:59011994-59029426 GCF_008632895.1 Mastomys coucha
AAAAAAAAAAGGAAAAAAAAAAACAAAAAAAACCTTATAGTCCAAAAGACTAATGAACTGAGGTCTATTTATATGATAGAAGTCAGAAACGTAAAAGAAAGGGCTCTTGATATGCTCGATGGCATGGATACACCTCACAAAACAGTATTGCATATGAAAATGTAGGCACAAAAGAGTGTGTACTATGTAGCTTTATTAATATAGCATTCCCAATTATGATGACAGAAAAATAAGAAATAGATATTTCTCTTGGGGAGATTGTGACAGGGAGGGACAGAAGGGAGTCTCTTCTGAGGACTAGCATTGTTTGAATCTTAAGGGCTCACAGTTTAGGTTCCCAAGTTGTAGCATGCAGGCCATACAGCTGTAAACAGTTTTGGAAGAAGAATTTGAACATGTAGTAGGTACAACTCTCATTTCTATCTCCAATATTAGAAAGGAAGGTCTAAGCACATAAACCTGCTAGTGGGAAGGTGATCTCATCCAACCTCCTTTAGGAATCACCTGTGAATCATGCTGTTTTCCTTTGGATGGAGGCTGGACATGTGACATTAGTTTTCTCAGTGCCTAAATATTTATTCTTGTTAACCTTCAACTATGATAATACAGCAATCAAGAAGAAAAGTAGGATTAACATAGGATTTAAAAAAACCCTAAAACCATGTTTACCCTAAGTTCCCCATCCCCCACCGCTACATAGTAAAAGTCCCAAATGCCAGGGACCCAAGAGGTTCTCAGGACCCAACAGAGATGACATTAGCCGAAATACCCAACAGAGGGGAGAGAGAACCTGTAGAGACCGTCTCCAGGAGATAGGCACAGCTCCCCAGTTTGAGCTCCCTATCTCAAAATTTCTAACCTAGAATTTTTCCTATCTAAAGGAAATGCAGGGACAAAAAAATGGGGCAGAGACTGAAAGAAAGGCTATCTAGAGACCGCCCCACCTTCCCATTTGCAAACACCAAACCCCAACACTATTGCTTATGCCAAAAAGTGCTTGCTGACAGGAGCCTGGTACAGGTGTCCCCTGAGAGACTCTGCCAGCACCTGAGCGAAACACATGCAGACATTGACAACCAACCGTTGGACTGAGCCTGAGGATCCCAATGGGAGATCTATAGGAAGGACTGAAAGAGCTGAAGGGGATTGCAACGCCATAGGAAGAACAACAATATCAACTAACTGGACCACCCCGTGCTCCTGGAGATTAAACCGCCAAGCAAAGAGCACACATGGAGGGACCCATGGCTCCAGGTACATACATAGCAGAGGATGACCTTGTCTGCCATCACTGTGAGGGAAGACCCTTGGACCTGTGGAGACTCGATGCCCCAGCACAAGGGAATGCTAGAGCCGTGAGGGGGAAATGGGTGGGTGGGGGAGCACCCTCATAGAGGCAGAAGGGAGGGGGACGGGATGGGGGTTTGTGGAGGGGAAACCAGGAAGGGGGACAACATTTGAAATGTAAATAAATAAAATAACCAATAAAAAAAAAAAACCTGAAATGTGTCCCATATTGAAATGGATAACAATGACCAGATCCTCTCTTATGTTTTAAGAAAAGAAGCACTATCTATGGGTTGAGAGCGTATGTTTTCAGAGAGGACATAGGGTGGAGATGGGAAGGTACCCCAGCAAATCTTAGCTTATTTCAACATGGAGTTCCTGTGCCATGAAAGGAATAAAAATATTTTAAGTTTGATTTTATTTTAAATATTTTAGGCAAACTAGCTTAAAGCTAATACACAAAAAGAAAAACTCAAAGTAGTGTTGGATACCAAAATCATCTGTCCATCAACCTAGCGCAGAAGCTGTACATCATCATGCCCCAGAGAGGACCCTTTGCCCTATGCTCATGCAGAATAGCTGATGAGCCGGGCGGTGGTGGCGCACGCCTTTAATCCTAGCACTTGGGAGGCAGAGGCAGGTGGATTTCTGAGTTCAAGGCCAGCCAGGTCTACAGAGTAAGTTCCAGGATAGCCAGGGCTACACAGAGAAACCCTGTCTTGAAAAAACAAAACAAAACAAACAAACAGAATAGCTGATGATAGAACATAAGCCAGACCAAGCCAACTTTCCCAGATATACTTTTTTCTTGATAAACAGCACATCTTCAGCTACATGAACTTTCCTTCAGTAGCAATGTAGCAACAGCAGTATGGACAGGAAGTCATGAAGTGAGAGAAAGAGGCAGCTGGACCCGAGTAGAACTCCCTCTTGCTCTCTGTTTTAGCTCATGCCTTCTCTTCTATGAATTCAAAGAAAGAAGAGATGTGCTGTGGGACCTGCTGGTATACAAAGGGAAGAGCTAAGGCTGGGAGAGGAAAGGGGAGTCAGAGTAACCCCGCCTTACTGATTGAATTCCATGCTATAGTGGCACAAATGTATTCGTGATTTTTGTTTGTGCTCTGTGTGTGTGTGTGTGTGTGTGTGTGTGTGTGTGTGTGTGCATGTGAACATGTGTGTGCGTGTTTCATCTATGGATTTTTTTATTTTTAGGTTGTCTGTTTTGATTTTTGTTTTTTCTTTCTTTTCTTTCTTTTTTTTGAGAGAGAAAGACTGTGAGATTGGGGGACAGGGTGGAGGGAAGTGAATATGATCAAAATATATTGCATTCAATTTTTAATTAAAAAATAAAAAATTAACTGGGCATAGTAGTACTCACCTTTAATCCCAGCACTTTGGAGGCAGAGGCAGGTGGATATCTCAGTTCAAGGCCAGCCTGGTCTATAAAGCAAGTTCCAGAACAGCCATGGCTACACAGAAAAACCCTATCTCGAAAACAAAAATTACTTTCTTAAAAGTTACTTAACTGAGGTTTTTTTCAGTATTGAGGTTATGAAACTACCATTGTTACCTCCTTAGAATCTTACCTTTAAAGAATATGTCTCATAATGGATCTCTGCATCTATATCTGTTTCTTTCCCTTATGTTTTGTGTTATTCTGATGTATTTATTTTTGTTTTATTTTTATTGTATTTTATTATTATCCTTGAGATGCCTGTTTATTTTCTAATGAAAGACCAAAATAGAGTGGATCTGGATGGGATGGGAGGTGGGGAGGAGCTGGGAGGACTAAAGGAAGGGCAATCTGTAATCAGGATATATTGTATGAAAAAAAATCTGGTTTTTTTTTTCACTCAGTCATCTTGAATTTAATGAATACCTTTGTTCCCACCAACAGGTAGAATAAATAAAAAAATCTGGCTTTTAATATAAGAAAAAATATGCCTTTCAAAACAATAACAATACAGCCGATAATAAATTTGAGAAAACATAAAGTTCAAGACATTCATTCTAAGTCCAGAATATGGAGAGGCAGGCTGAGTAAGTAGCACAGTGCCAGAGAACTTACTAGTATGTTTGAATCCTTGAGTTTTGATCCACAGTACCAAAGAAAAGGAGAGGAGGAAAGAGAGGACAGGAAGAAGGATGAAGAGGAGGAGGGGGAAGAAGAGGAGGGGTCAATAACAATAGGGTCAATTTAAACAGTATAAAGCCTTTGACCTGTGCTGTAACATACGGACACAGCTGATGGTTTTCAGAGATCAGGAAGATGTTCTTGTGCAGCAAACATAGTACTTCTCATTGAATATGGAGATTACAAACTAAACATGTATTATTACCAACTAATCCTTTTAAAGGGAACCTTGGGTGATTTCTTATTTAAAAATATTATAGAGCAATAGTGATAAAAACTGCATGGTATTGGTATCAGAGACAGATAGTTGATCAATGGAATAGAATTGAAGACCCAGAAATAAAACCACACACTTACAGACACTTGATCTTTGACAAAGAAGTCAAAAAATATACAATGGAAAAGCTAAAGCATCTTGAACAAGTGTTGCTGGTCTACCTGTCAGTCAGAATGTAGAAAAATGAAAATAGATCCATATTTGTCACCTTACACAAAGCTCAAGTCCAAGTGGATCAAGGACCTCAACATAAAACCAGATATACTGAGTCTAATAGAAAAGAAAGTGGGAAAGAGTCTCAAACTTATGGGCATAGGGGAAAATTTCCTAGACAGAACTCCAATGGCTCAGGCTGTAAGATCAAGAATTGATAAATGGGACCTCATGAAACTGAAAACCTTCTGTAAGACAAAGGACATAGCCAATAGGACAAATCAGCAACCTACAGATTGGGAAAAAAATCTTCACTAAACCCATGTCTGATAGAGGACTATTATCCACAATATATAAAGAACACAAAAAGCTAACCTCCAAAAAACCAAACAACCCAATCAAAAAATGGAGTATAGAACTAAATAAAAAATTCACAATAGAGGAGTCTTGAATGGCTAAGAAACACTTAAAGAAATGTTCAAAGACCTTAATCATCAGGGAAATGCAAATCAAAATGACCCTGAGATTCCACCTTACACCAATCAGAATGGCTAAGATCAAAAACCCAGGTGACAGCACATGTTGGCAAGGATGTGGAGAAAGAGGAACACTCCTCCATTGTTGGTAGGATTGCAAACTGATATAACCATCTGGAAATCAATCTGGAGGTTCTTGGCAAGCAACATTACCTAGGAATTATTAAAAAATAAACAAGGGGCTAAAGAGATAGCTCAGCAGTTAGAACATTTGATGCTGGAGTTTGATCCCCAGCACTCATGACACGTGGCACACAAATGTCCATGACTCTAGTGCCAACAGATCATGCACCCTTATTGACGCTTGTGAGCATCCAGTTCTTGGAAATGTTACATGGTTGTTGCCAATGAGCATTCTTTCCCACAATAAAACCCTCAATACTACAGCCAAATGAACATTTTCATCACATCCAACAGTAAGTGACCACACCATCTCTACACCCTGGTTTTAAAAAAAAAAAAATTTTTATGACTTTCCCATGCCCACAGGCTAAAGATTAAAATCCACAGCATGGATTAGGAGGCTTCACACATTCTGGCCTTGACCTACTTCTCAACCTGTGCATAACATGAATCATGTGCTACTGCTTACAGTAGCTTTCTGTCTGTCTGTCTACCTATCTGTCTCTACACTCTCATTATATTTCCAGGCAGATTTTTGTCAAGCTTTCTCCCTCTTTGTTTATTTAATTCCTGTCCATGTTTCAAATCTCAGTTCAGCCATCATCTCAACAGCACACCTTTCCATGGTCCCTCTTCCACCACTGCCAGTTCAAACCCCTCTTCTATGATTGAAGAGCACAATCCTATTCCTAGGAGCAAGTAGACTTTTATATTGCTCTGTGAAGTTCCTTCACTACAGTCTTTTCCTACCATATATTCAGTTCTATATGAGAAACTTCTGCTTTATTTCCCTAATTAGTCAGGGCTTTTACATAGCAAAGACTCAGGGATGTCTTCATAATGAACTGATAATAGGTGAATGAACAGCCGTTAGGTATGCATAGAAGACCTCTCTCTCCCTCCCCCTCTCTTCTCTGTGTGTGTGTGTGTGTCTATGTCTCTCTGTCTCTCTCTGTGTCTCTATGATGCCTGTCTCTGTGTGTATTTCTCTCTCTGTGTATCTCTGTATGTATGTATGTGTGTGTGTGTGGGGGGGTGTATCCAATGGCACACATGCATGGGCTAGAGGAGGACTTTCAGCTAGGATGGTGATTAACAAGCTCCAATGATCTCCCTACCCCTATTCCTTAATCTATCTTGGTCTCAGCCCTACTGGTACTGTGGTTACAGGCAAGCATGACCACACCCAGTTTTATGTCTATAGGTACAGAGAATCAAACTCAGATCTTCATGTCTATACATAGAAAGCACTCTTAACTACTTCAGCACAGGGGCTTCTTAATATTTAAGATCTTAATAGTAATTTGATTTGCATCAAAACATCCTTACTCCCTCATTTAAGGCCCAGGTAGTATTACAGGAAACAAGACATTCTTAAAAACGAAAACAAAAACAAAAACAAAAACAAAAAAAAACCCATTGTGTCTCTTGAACTTCTACCCAGTCTGACTTGAGAGTGGATTGAGAGAGCTGAAAGTAGAATTCAGGTGTTTTTCTTGGCTATGACCGTCTCTATCAGTGTGTGCACGCTAGCCTCGATGCAGTGGGTTGGCTGTGAAGATTGTTGCTATCTGGCACCTGACGGCAGGCCCCACCCATCGGTTTCTCTCTACTGAGCTTGCTCTGACAAGTTGAGAACTTTCACATACCAAAAGTTTAAGATAGCCAGAAAGCTAATGTCAAAGGACGTATTTACATAGAGCACATGGAAGGGTTCCTGTGATTTTTAGCCAAAGTGGCTAAGGACATCTGAGGTACTGAAGAACTGGGACCCCTGATCAGATCCTGCTTCAAGGGAAAACCATGGATTACCAAAGCTGAAGACAGCTTCTCAAGCAGTAAT
Organism: Mastomys coucha; assembly: GCF_008632895.1. Classification (NCBI taxonomy): domain Eukaryota; kingdom Metazoa; phylum Chordata; class Mammalia; order Rodentia; family Muridae; genus Mastomys; species Mastomys coucha. The sequence continues at coordinate 59,018,348 of NW_022196891.1, forward strand.
GGTGGTTTAAAAGAAAAAAAAAAAAAAGGAAGGAATTCTATTTATAAAATATTGAGGGCAGCCAGCAAGATGGCTCAGCGGGTAAAGGAGCTTGCTGCCAAGTCCAATGACTTGTGTTTGATCTCTTAGATTCACATGGTAGAAGGATAGTACCAACTCTCACAAGTTGTCATCTGATCTGTATTTGTGCACAATGGTGTATTTGTGTGTACAGAGATAGAGAAGAAGAAGAAAGAGAAAAGAGAGAATAAAAAATAAATGTGAATATTGGATGGAAATAACTCTGATTGAAACTATTTGCATCCAACCACATTTTCTTTTAAAAACAAGTAAAAATAGACTTAGGCATAGACTCAAGTCTATCTCATAGACATATTTCATTGAGTATAATGCTTGAGAGTTTTCCAAACAAAAGAAACATACCTAAGAGAGATGAGGAAATGAAAGTAATCCAATATCTTGGTGATGTTCATTTTATTTAAAATGTTACCTAAAAAAAGACTAAATGCCAATTGCTAATTCAGTACCAAAACTTAGACAAAAAGTTATAAAACTTATGTTCTTATATCTCTATTTGATACATTAAGTAATCAATAAAGACATAAGAACATAAAAGTATATATCTTAGAAGAAGAAGAAGAAGAAGAAGAAGAAGAAGAAGAAGAAGAAGAAGAAGAAGAAGAAGAAGAAGAAGAAGAAGAAGAAGAAGAAGGAAGAGGAGGAGGAGAAGAAGAAGAAGAAGAAGAAGAAGAAGAAGAAGAAGAAGAAGAAGAAGAAGAAGAAGAAGAAGAAGAAGAAGAAGAAGAAGAAGAAGAAGAAAAGAAGAAGAAGAAGAAAAGAAAGAAGAAGATGATGAAGAACTGGGGAGGTGGCTTAGTAGGTAAAATATTTGTCTGAGTTTGCATCTCCAGTAGCAACATAAAAAGCCAGGCAACGCATGCCCTCAATTTTAACAACAAGAAAGCAGAGCTAAGAGGATCCCTGGGGTTTCCTGGCAAGCCAATCTAGCTAATTATTGAGCTCCAGGATCAGAAAGAAATCTTTTCTCGAAAAATATGATAGAAGAATTGAGTAAGACACCCAGTGTCAACTTTTGCCCTCAATGTCTGGTTTCTATGCACATGTGACTACATGCATGGAAGCCAGCACACACATGACACACACACAATAAGTAAAACACTACTTTTGCCATTGCAGAAGAATGGAGCTAGAAAGTATACTCTGCTTGTAGAGGATTCAAATTTAACACCCTGAGCAACTCACAATCACCTGTAACTCCAGCTCCAGGGGATGCTGAATTGGCAGCCCCCAAGAGTATGGACATTTATGTGTATATATCCACACACAGATACATAATAAAAACAAATCATTAAGATAACTAACGGGAGAAGACATTTTGAAAATGTCCTCCTTGGAAAACAGGAAAGGAGAATAAGAAAATTAGGGGAAGATACAGAAAATAAATCAAGATTAACTCTTTGAATCATGAAAGGGTAGTGGCTGTGATCTGGTACAAGCCTACAGAAGAGGTGAATTTAGAAAAACCTTCTATTTTGAAGAATAAACTGCTGACAACCTCATCATGGTTAGTCATCTCCTTTCCAGCTATGATCAAATGGAGGTGGTCATTGTTCCTAGTTCAGCATTGTGTCATCTAAGGAAGTTCTTGGAAATATAAGAACTTTATATCATTTTCCTATTCCAGGAAAGTTCTTGGAAGCCTTCCCAAGGCTCACATTTCAAATTAGGGAGCCAGCTATCAGAAACAAATGGCAAGCAGACTAATAACCCTCCCAACCAGTGTTATAAGTATGCCAGACATACTGTCTTTCTATAGAGTTGCTTTTTAGAAAATGAGTCATATACAATGTGTAACAAACATAATTATCAACTAATTGTAAAAATTTGGGCCAAAATAACCTTAGGATTAAAAAGCGCAATCCTAAGAATAAAAACATCAACCCAAATCTTTGAGCACTAGAAGTTTACATATTTAACTCTTCTGTCCATACAGAGACTTGGCCTTGCTCTTAACAGAGCTGTTGAAGGAGGATTAATACAATGGGAAGGGATTAGAGTTCTGGTTTGGATGAGTGTGTAGGCATTAAAACTATTTTTGATCAACATTCCAGATCCCAGGGGATTTGTCCAATGTACAAATATTTCAGGAAAGAATAATAATGTGTGACATTAGAGACATTTCTGGAATAAGACAGACTTCTCAGAGAGTTTTTCTGATAGTTTCTGAACAGTGTACACATTTCTTGGGGTTATAGATCATTGCCAGAGCTGAAAAGGTATGGAGAGCCTCAGTTTGTAAGGACACAAGCCCCCCCACCAACCCCGTACTGAGTCTGAGTAACGTGGGTAGGACTAGAGGTATAAATGCCTGTTTTCAGGAAAATCAGTTCCAGGCACAGATGGAGCAGCATAGTGGAATGGGGGCATACTCTGAAACCCAACAGAAGCAGTGGAAAGTTCACACTCATTACTCCTTATTTCTAGGATGGAGATCATCTTCGTCAGCACATACCACCAGCTCTCAAGAGGGAAAAAAAAAAACATTAGAAATTTGACACCCACTAATTTCTGTCAAGTATACTTAATATTTAATTCCTCTTAGGTTCTGAGAATCAAATACAAGTAACTTAAATTTTTTTTTTAATTATTTATTCTATGTCTGAGCGTTTTAGCTGAATGTGTCTGTGTGTGCCTGGTGCCCAGGGAGGTCACAAGAATGTGATGGATCACCTTGAACTGGAGTTACAGATGGCTGTGAGCTGCTATATGAATACTGGGAATCTAACCCCAACTAAAACAACAAGAGCTGTAAACTTTCCTGTAGCTTTTTCAAGATAATTGTTAGGAAGACCTTTGCTGGCTGCTCTTTCATGCTTACCTATTTTTCCTAGGGCATTCTAAGTTTTTGAATAATTGTTCTTTCATAGTTTACAGATACATTAAAAAATTGAATTAGTAAAAATACAGTAACATATAAAGCCCATGGACAGCTTGTGTGAGCCAACATATAACACACTCCTAGCCATTTTAGCTCGCAAAGCCTGTCTACCAATCTTATACATAGGAAGTGGAGAGGTATGCACCTTTGTGACTTAGGCCTCACAACTCAGCTCTCTGAAATTTTATAGAGCTTGTTGCTTCTCATTAGGAAACAATTGTTCACAGTTAGTTCCAGAAGGACTTGAACTTTGGCTCTCTGGGATTACTGGATTCTAAACTTAGATGGATTAACATGGGACTGTGGAGTAGCTACTTGTTTGCAGCACTGACAACCTTTCATTATTAATTTTGCTCTTTTAACCTTTTCTTTCAGTTATGAAAATCAAAAACAAACAGATACCCTGAACATACCAAAAAGATGAAAGAGTAGTTCACCACTACTAGATTGTTTATTCTTTGTAACTGCTCTCTCTTTGATCTCTCTCTGTCTCTGTCTTTCTGACTCCCTCTCTCTGACTCCCTCTCTGTCTCTCTCTCTCTCTCTGTCTCTCTCTCTCTTTCTCTCTGATTTTCTCTTTGATTCTGGCTCTCCATCTACCTATCACTTCAGTTGAAAGTAGCTTGATCTTCCCTTATTACCTTACCTTAATTTTACTGGTACATTATAAAAACAACATTCTTTTGCATTAACAGTATCAGACCATGTCTGAAACAACAACATTTCCCTAATCTAGCTAGTTAATATTCAAGCTGCCAAGCTGGCTTTAAGATGACTTTTTTTTTTAGCTCTTATTTTTTATTAGATATTTTCTTTATTTACATTTCAAATTCTATCCCCTTTCCTCATTTCTCCTCCAAAAACCCTCTATCCCATCCCCCCCATTCACTAACCCACCCACTCCTGCTTCCCTGTCTTGGCACTCCCATACACTGGGGCATCAAGCCTTCACAAGACCAAGGGCCTCTCCTCTCATTGATGTCCCACAAGGCCATCCTCTGCTACATATGTGGCTGAAGCCTTGAGTCCCTCCTTGTGTATTCTTGGGTTGATGGTTTAGTCCCTGGGAGATATGGGGTTATTGGTTGGTTCATATTGTTGTCCTCCTATGGGGCTACAAACCCCTTCAGCTCCTTGGGTCCTTTCTCTAGCTCCTTCATTGTGCTAGAATGGCTGTGAGCATCTACTTCTGTATTTGTCAGGCACTGGCAGAGACTCTCAGGAGACAGCTATATCAGGCTACTGTCAGCAAGCACTTGTTGGCATCCACAATAGTGTCTTATATATATGGGATGGATCCCCAGGTGAGACAGTCATTGGATGGCCTATCTTCAGTTTCTGCTCCAAACTTTGTTTCTATATCTTCTCCCATGGGTATTGAAATGACTTTTTATTATAATTCAATTTCTGTTTCTTTAGAATGGCCCCACACTGTTTGGCAGTGTTTTCAGGTAGGGTGGGCCAGGGGTTCTTGAGCCATATACAGTTAAGTTGCTGATAGAATATTCCATACTGTGGATATTTTGGTGAATTGTCTTGTGTGCAGTGTTGCATTAGCTTATTTCTCTAGACCTTTATTTGCTATGGAGTGGAAATCAGTAAGTAACCCTGAAGCCTTATATCCCCCTAGCTGTTTTCAAAAGGAAAACGAGGGCTTAATAAGTTTTGCTAAAGGAAAAATATTTTTCTTTTCTCAGCCAATCACTCCTTCCCAAACCATTGCTCATTTTCCCTGTCTCCTCTGCTCTTAATTCTGCATCCGAATGCTAAAGACATCCCATTCATGTTTTGGGGCTGCTTGCAAATAGAGGAGAAGATAAGTTCTAGAAGTCTTATTTTCACAAATCCTTAATGAAGATTTTAAATCTTTAACTCTCCCTACATCTCAAACATTCTCTTTATAATAGATCCACGGCTTTCATAAAGATGATTTTATAGTCTTAGAGTTTGATAGCTACTTAAAGTTTCTTTAGTCAAGCCTATGTAGTAATTATTTTGCTCATTTATGCAATAAACTGTGTCCCATGTACACCATTGGTTACAAAAGACAGAAGAAAAATTTAGATTCAGTTCCTTCCCTGGATGACTTAAAATATGAGTGGGGAATCATTCATAATAATAATTATCATTTCACTCAAAAACTTTTCTAGCTTGCTCACTCTGGATTCAAATTGATTTTCTACTGTCCTTCATGTCCTTATGGTAGTCTGTGCACGACCAGCATTGTGTTTATATCGAAGCATTGTGATTATTCATTTTCAATTTGTTCTACACTAACTGAGTGTATCTTGGGTTCTTTGAGGTGCTCTACTATTGTGTCTCTAACATGTAGCATTATCTTTGAAGTCTAATAGATATCAAATAAATGTCTGTTGATCTTTACAAGTTACCTGTAACTCAAGAGGAACAGGACAACTGGCATAGACATAATGAGAAGGTAGTTTTTTAATTGTACTAAAGGATGAGTTTATGAAGCTGGAAAGAAGACCACAAGGAGAGGGAACAACTCCACACTGAGATACTTATAGATCCCCTAGAGCGAATCCACATTTCACAAGGCAAAACGTGAGGAACAGGTTACCAACAGACAAGGTATATTGGAATTAGAATTTGAAAAGTCTTGATTGTTAAGGTAAAAATTTTGGATTTTTATCCCATAGGTCATAAAACTTTGTGTGTACAATTAATGAGAAAGAGGTCAGAGGGCAAGAATTTGAAAAAGAGCAAGGAGGGCAGGGAGTGCTGGAGGGAGGAAGGGGGAAATGATATAATTGCACTTTAACTTTTGAAAATTTAAAGGTATTAAAAACTGCTATATTGTATATATGTTTGTAGTTTGTGAGTTTGTGTATGTGTATGCATACAATTACATATGTATGTGTTCATGCATGCACATGCAGATATGTTTATGTCATGGTGCATGTGTGGAGGTCAAAGGACAACTTCTGGAAGTCAGTTCTCTTCTTCCCTTTTCTTTATATTCCAGGGTTTGCATGACAAGCTTCTTGATCTGCCATGGCATCTAACTCACCTCTCTGCCTTGTTTTCTGAGATTGGGTCACTCATTGAACCTGGAGGACCAGTTCACCTAGATTGCCTAGCCAGGAAGCTTGAGGGATCCTGCTGACTCAGCTTTCTCAGTGTGGGATTACAGCTGCGCACTGTCACACCAGCCTCACAAGTGCTGTGCATGAGAACTCTGGTCCTCACGCTTGTGTGGCAAGCACTTTACCAACTGAATCATATCATCCCTAGCTCCCAAAGCTTTTGAACATCAAGAAGTAACATTTCTAGAATGATTAAATTTCTACTAGACTAGAGTAGGGCAATCTGGTATCTAAGAAGACAAAGAAGGAAAATAGTAAGATAGCTATAGTTTTATATATATATATATATATATATACATGTATATGTATATATAGAGTTATATAGTTATATATACAGTTTTATACATATATACTATATATATGTATAATATATACACAATATATTTACATATAATTCACATACAATGTTACAGGTCTAGCCTGCTGTACTTATTACAGAGGGAGAGCAGGGCAATACTGTTGAGTTTAAGGTTATAGGATGTGGACATAAATGCAGTTCCAAAGGCAGTGAAACAAGAGAAATGAGTTACTCTAAATAAAACCATGGGTAAGAAGGAATTAAGTGTGATCATAAGAAGAGATACAATGATGATTAAAGAGGTTGAAAGGGAAAAAAGCATTCAAAGTCCAGTAGAGAAAGAAAATCGAACTATTGTGAGTGTGGTTGTGGCCTAGGCATAAGGAGGAAATAAAGCCATGGAGATAATTAAACACTAGTTTGCATGTAGCTCATCAGTTAATAATGTTCTCCATCCCATCTGTTCCTGTTTCCATATGTATAGGTGAACATTTGCACTTATACAGAGATGTATATGTCATTTACATCTACAATTCTATTCTGGCTAACATAAATAGTTTCTTTAAATATAGCTGTATAAGCTAAAGGATATTAGTCAATTAGTTGGTTACTTCAAACCAACATACTTTATAAAGGACTATTTCCTTGCTATTCAGTTTTCCACTGGTTGCAGGTGGGTATTTTATTACTTCTCATTATCATTTACTGCAGATGAAACCACAGTTGAAACTCATTGACAGGTTGATAGGAAAAGCATGCTAAGACAGGACCGTGAGAGGCTGAGAGCATCCTAAAGACACTGGCACATCTCCGCTCTATCAGAGCTCGGTTTCATTCTCCATGTCACTAATCCCAACCCAAGAGAGAAGGTGTGTTCCTGAGGAATTTGCTCTGAGGCTTGTTTCCCACAGATCATCATAGAAAATCTTTTGGTACTTGCAGCAAGCAGAGATGAGTCACCAGTCCTACTTGGTTTGGAATTTGGGTAAAGAGAATGTTGAGATGCCTTTGCCTCAGGAGCCGAAAGTAAGCCCGCAGGCTTTCAAATGAGACTGAGAAGAGAGCTGAGCCTAATCTGCTTTTTCTGTTAGTTTATGTTTACATTTTCTGTTCGCGGAAAATGAATGGGCCAGGAAACAGTCCTTTGGTGTGTTGCTTTGAAGTAGCTGATTTTCTCTCTTTCTGAGCTTTCAGGGCAGACTCTGGAAGCAATAGTGACCCAAGTAATTATAACAGGAAAAGAATACCACCAAACAGTTATATCCTCTAATTTGATTAACCATTCATTCATTTGTCTCTCCATCCTTTCAACATCATTTCAACTATACATTCAGCATCGTTCCAGACATTAGAGATATGTATCAGTCAACAAACACTTTCCTTTGCTTTCATATAACTTAACTTCAAGCAATGAGAAACATTCAATAATAAGCACACAGGTTAAATATAGGATATTTTTATAAGGTACTGGCTACCACAAAGAATGAAATGCAGCGGAAGGCTTCGGAGCAAGGAAGAGAAGAATGGAGGTAGTGAGAATTGTAGTTCTTAGGGCAGAGTTCACACAGGCACTAGTGTGTCCGTCAAAGGTGCTTTCCTCAAGGTGATCTGGAAGGGAACCTTCCAGTACTGCATCAGTAAAGCTAAAGCAAGCAGTGTGATCTGTGTGCATGCTGCTAAGGAAGCAGAAAGGATGGTGAGAACTGGATTGGCTAGGCAGGGCTCCATGTGTAAATATGCTATTGAATGTTAAAACAAAAACCCGAATGAGAATTCGTACAGAGAAGCATGTGCTCTGGGATAGTTCCTTGGCAAGTTAGTGCTACTGCTATTCCGTGAAAACCTGAATTCCAAGGCCCAAAGGCAAAAAAAACAAAACAAAACAAAAAGAACTGGAAGAGGAATCCTTTGAATGTGTGCTGCTGCAGTGGAAAAAGCTAGAAGAGGAGGGGCTGGGTACACCTGTGACCATCATGAGGTGGAAAGAATAAAGCTGCTGCTTTGAAGGAATGGACTGAAGAGGGTGGCGAGGGCATGTGTCTGTATCCTTTGTCCCAGTGGTTTATTGTGAGCCTGATGTTTAGATTTGACAACTTCTATGCAGGGACAGGAACAAAGGTATCATCAGCCTAGGAAGGTAGGGTTGTAATGCTTCACCCAGCCCCTGAGCTTTGTTATACACTTTTCACCATTTTCTACTTCATCCAGGGGTAGATCTGATAGGAATTCCACTCAGACTGGTTTCCCCTAATGTGGTGCCTCATCATCCTTGCTCTCGGGCATTCCAAAATGGAAAGTCCTTAAATTCTTGGGAGACAGCCAAGGCAATTTTCCTAGGGGATGCTTCATATTTTACTTCTACAGCAGTCTGCAAATTCCATCCAAGTGACTGTGCATACCTGCAGATAGAATTCTTGGTCTATGGCGATGACCTATGTGCTCACCCTGTGGATTTCCCTGGCAGAAAATAACATCATGAGTCTCAGAGCTGCAGAGACCTTTCAAGATCTCCAAAGCCAGTGTTTGAGTCAGCTCTGATGCAGACAAGTCAATGCTTGGCCCAAGCTAGGCAGATGGGTGTTCAACACGAGGAATAGAAAGCGATGCCAGCTGGACTGTGTTCTCAAGCTGTCTCTGGCAGTACTTCCCTTGTACTGACGCTTCTTCCTGGTCTCCAGCAAGAAGATTGTCCCTTACTCAGGTTAGAGATAAGGAGTTCCCAGACTCGATGAGCCCTGTCCTCAGCTCCTCCACTTCTTATGACTCTTCTGAAGAGCATGTGTCAATGAATCAGACAGATTACATTCTAGAAGATTCCAACCCACCTTTTATCAGTTGGCCTTAGATCTAGAAACAACTATCACCAGGTTTTGTTTGTTTGTTTGTTTGTTTGTTTTCCGAGACAGGGTTTCTCTGAGTAGCCTTGGCTGTCCTGGAACTCACTCTGTAGACCAGGCTGGCCTCGAACTCAGAAATCCCCCTGCCTCTGCCTCCCAAGTGCTGGGATTAAAGGCATACGCCACCACCGCCCAGCTTATCACCAGGTTTACAATGAGGATAGATTAAACACAGTGTCCTCGAATCCTACCTGCGTCTTTAAAAATTCAGCAATTCTGTGTGAAAAATGCCTAGGAAATTCAAGTAAACATCTCCTCACCCTCAACAGGGCACCAATGACAGGCCAATGTAACAGTTCCAGGTAAGTCTAACTTGTTAAGCCAGTGAGTTTATTTGGCTTACTTACAGGACCCTGGGTGACTCCAAACAACCCTATTGCCAAAAAGTCCCACCCCAGCATAGATGATGACTTCCCTACGGACACAGAGAGGGAGTTCCCACTTTGGCTAACTTCCCATACTCGGTATCTTCCAGTTCCTCCCAAGACCATGAGAAATGAGGGCAGGATTACATAGGCTGGTAGGAGGGGTGCAGGAGGGAGTGGAATCTCAGGTGAGAATCTCTTGACCCTCCCTAACCTCTCCTATGAGGGAATGTCAACAGGTTCTATCCTAAGGGACCCTTGCAGATAGTCCCAGCTGCTCTCACAAAGATGGCAATGTCTGTAATGCACAGAGAGCAGCCTTCCACTAGGGACAAGTATAAACAAACCTAAGATCCTCCTCTTCATTTTTTAACTTCCATTATGTATTTTTCCTGCTTTGTTTGTTTTCTTACAGCAACATATGGAACATCAAGGCCCTTCTGTATATGGCCCATGTTGCATTAAGCTGGACACAAAATGTTTATCTGTTGGATTTCCTTGGAATCCTTCTATGTCAATACATAACAATGCCTCTGAATATAGGCAGGAGACTAGAACTTCTGTGCTTCTCTGGAAACCTTAATCTCATAGCTTGGAAGACCCAGTGACTGACAGCTGTCAGAGTTAGTGCAAAACAAGTAGTGATACAATGGTTGATAAGGAAGCAAGGCTTACTAAAACAGTGGAGGAGAGGTGCTCTGACACACCCAGGATCAGAGGTGAGCAGGAACCAACATCTGTCCCAACCCTGGGAGTAACTGGGACCAGCAGGACCAGGCACACAAGAACTCTGCCAGCCCAATGACTTGGGTTCCTTCTGGTCTGTCTGGGCTGGGGTCCATAATAGACCTTGGGCGCAAGCTCCACAGCAGTCCCACAACACCCAGAGGAAGTTCCACTCCCAGGTGCTCTGACATACTCAGGATCAGAGAGTAGACCTTGGGCGCAAGACCGGAAGCCACTCCTACAACACCCAGAGGAAGTTCCATTCCCAGGAGCTATGACACACCCAGGATCAGAGGTGAGCAAGAACCAACATCTGTCCCAACACTGGGAGTAACTGGGACCAGCGGGACTAGGCACACAGGAACTCCACCAGCCCAGTGACTCTGGTTCCTTCCCGTCTGTCTGGGTTAGTGTTCTGAGCAGACCTTGGGCACAAGCTCTGCAGCCAGTCCCACAACACACAGAGAAAGCCACACTCCCAGGTGATCTAACAAACCCAGGATACCAGGATCCCAGAATCACAGGATCGCAGAGACAGCTTGACTCAGAGGAGTTCTGACACAACCAGGAATCACAGGAAGGATAGGCTCCAGTCAGATTTTGCAAGGACAGGTAGCACTAGAGTTAACCAGATGGTGGGGGGCAAGTGTAAGAAAATAAACACAAACCAAGGTCACTTGCCATCATCAGAACCCAATTCTACCACCATAGCAAATCCTGGACACAC
>NW_022196891.1:59031195-59069224 GCF_008632895.1 Mastomys coucha
ACTATACTATGGTTTTCAGACCCGCTTATATATTTCAAAAGTATTTATATACCCAAAAGAAACATAGATGGTTAACTAGGGAGGTAGCTTGTAAGAGAACAACAAAGTGAGACTGAATGCTTTTCCAAATTATCACAGCTAATGAACTAAATTCTTACCCTCACCTAATATCTGTGCCACCCTCCAAGCAGAACCATTGTTCACTGAAACAGTTGGTGAATGACTTTATGGATAGACCATCTTAATACCTACACCATTTTTTAAATGAATGTAACCTGTTCTCTGTGGACTGAGAATGAATCACTCACTCAAGTCAAATAGCTTTGACCATAGCAGGAAGTCTGTATCTAAAAATTGAGCCTACAATTCATTTCTTGGTGCAGCAGAACTATCAACTCTCAGCTTAGCTACGATGGAGGTAAAATCCTTTGGTGATGTGAGGGTCATTGAAATACAATCTTATTACAATAAAACCCAATGTCTAAAAATTGTTCTTATTTTGGGCTTATACCACAGTAAGAACCAAGATTTTAAACTTTACTAAATACAAAACAAACAAAAAGACTTTATATATTTAAGAAAATACTAGTAGTGATGTATTATTTTGACGTATACAGTTAATATGTTTGGAGTTATTTAAAATTTATATTGAGAAAAATATATTTTCACTATTGCTGTAGATGAGCATCTACATAAGACTGTTAAATTGATTGTTGTTTTATATCAAACAACTTTTATAATACTTATTTTTATTGTTATAATATTCTATAAATTTTAAGGAATATGACAAAAAAAGATATTGTAGGCATTGAAGGGTGGTCTATGGGAGGAGCGGTGGTACAAAAGGGGAACAAGAATGCGGTTCAATTCTATTTAATTAAAATATGTTTTTAAATGTCAACAAATTCAGATAAATTGAAATCATGTAACTTTTTTCATCATAATGCAATAAACGTTTAAAAAAAAAACAGTGGAGGAACACTTCAGAGTAAAGTGGGACAATGCTTTTATTCCCTTCCTGACCTCGTTCACTTCTCCTTGCCAAGGCTTCTGAAAACACAATGTTTCTTCTAAGTTCTCCACACGTGCCCAATTAAACGTTTATGAGGGTTTCTGCTCTATGTAAACGTCCAGTCTATTAATTAGGAAGAAGTTTCACAGGATGGAGGCCTCCCTCCCAATAATAAAAGATAGTCATTCAACGTTCACATTTGGAAGCAGACAATGTCAAGTGCAAAACTCCTTCTGCCATCTATAGTGTTCCTTAGGAGCCTTTAATTCACTGTGTCTGAAAATGGAAACAATACATGCACAGGTTCATGGTGAGGACTGCCAGGGACTAAGAGTGCACACTTAAGCAGTTATGAAAAGCTCAGTTCTGTGCTGTTCCTTAGAGGATGCAGACAGATGGGATCTGGTGTGAGTCAGGCCAGGAGACACCTTGTGACCCAGAGGATTTGTGTTCACTGCATGGGAGCAGGAATGCTGGTTCCAGCTTCCTGGAAGAGCTCGTCCCCTCCCTCAGGTGGGAAGCAGCGGAAATGATTCATGGCTTCTGGAGGAGAGTGACGCTGCTGTGGGAAGGGATACTGTGTGGGAAGGCACTTGAACAGCACTGTATCTCTCCTTGTTTCTCTGCCTCGGTTTAGGATCTACCCCAGGAGTGTATCGATGACCAGATATCTGTAGTTCTCTGGAAAGGGCTAGAGAAGGTTCACAAGGTTGGCCCAATTTATACCCAATCCATGGTTTCTTTAGGTCTAAGACGATCCTGTACAAACCAGACGGGTTCTACATAGCACTGAAAAGAATGGGAAATGTTTCATCAATGGCTCAGTAATGAAAGTATTTAGTTCAGGTCTTAGTATTTGAGAAAGTGTAACATATCTGATCATAAAAGTGCATTTTTCCCCTAATGGACCTTATAAAGGTCAGCATTTTCACCTCATAAGACAAATGTTAATATTCTTATGTATATGTAAGTACATATGTATATATTCATATGTATGTATGTATGTATGTATGTGTGTGTGTGTTTGTATTTGTGGGTGTGTATGTGTGTCTATGTGTACATGCTCTCCTATTGATATCTATTCTTTCTTTTTCCACCTTCTGTTTTCTTTTTGTGACCCACTGAGATTAACATGGTTGTCGATGTCTCTATAGGTTTGGAGCTATCTGTTGGAACCAGGTGGGCTCTGTGGTTCCCCCTCTTCAAGGATTGGTCAGTTGACAATAGTTCAGAAATAAAGGGTAGTGCCCTGTGAGCCCCACTCTTTCTTGATTTATTGTTGATAGGGCTGGTCTTGTGTGATAACTACATATAAGACCAAGGGCAGGTATCTATGGTTGTTGTGAGTTAACTAATGATTGTAATAGGACTAGAGAGCGGAAGGGGAAGAAATGCAGGTCAAAGGCACAGACAATGTTTTTGACAAAATAATAGGAGAAAATATTCATAACCTAAAGAATGAGATGCCTGTCAAGGTCCAAGAAGCATACAGAACAGCAAATAAACTGGGCCAGAAAAGATAGTTCCCCCTTATAGTTGGCACATAATAATCAAAACACTAAACACACAGAACAAAGAAAAACCATGAAAAACAAAGGCCAAATAACATATAGAGGCAGATCTATTAGAATTGCACCTGACTTCTTAAGGGAGATTCTAAAAGTCAGACAATCCTGAACAAATGGGCTGCAGACTTTAAAAGACCACAGATGCCAGCCAAGACTACTACACCCAGAAAGTTTTTACCATAGATGGAGAAAATAAAACATACCGTGATAAAACCAAAATTAATTAGTATCTACAAATTCATCTCTAAAGAAGGTGCTAGAAGAACAACTCCAACATAAAGAGGTTAACTACCTCCAAGAAAACAAAAGGACATAATCCCAGATCATCAAAATCAAAAGAGATCAATTTATCTTATGAATGTAGATGCAAACATTCTCAGTAAAATACTTGCAAACTGAATCTGAAAACACATCAAAAAGCTCATCCACCATGATCAAACAGGATTCATCTTAAAGATACAGGGATGGTTCAATATACATAAATTGATAAATGTAATCTGCCATATAAACAAACTGAAAGACAGAGATCACATGATCATCTTGTTAGATTCAGAAAAGGCGTTTGACAAAAATCTAACATCCTTTTATGATAAAAGTCCTAGAGACATTCAGAATACATGGGACATGTACAAACAAAATAAAGGCAGTTTACTGAAAGCCCACAGTCAACATCAACAGAAACAGAAACTCAAAACAATTCTACTAAAATCAGAAATAAGACAAGGTTGTTCATGATCTCTATACTTATTCGACATAGTTCTTGAGGTTTTGGCTAGAAAAATAAAACAACTGAAGGAGATCAAGTGGCTCTAAATTGAAGGAGTTGGGGTATCTTTATTTGTAGATAATATGATGGCATACCTGTGACACAAAAATTCTACCAGGAAACTCCTACAGCCATACCATGCTGTCTGTCTTACTATAAATAAAATAATAAGTAGCAGTAAAGTAGCTGGACATAAAATTAACTCAGAAAAAGAACTATACCCCTCCCATATACAAATGGCAAATGGACTGAGAAAGAAGCCAGGGCAATAACAACCCTTTATAATAGCCTCCAATCATATCAAATATCTTGTGGTTACTTTAACCAAGCAAGCAAAAGACTTGTATGATAAAAAAAAAACTTCAAGTCACTAAAGAGAGAAAGTGAAGAAGAAATTAGAAGATGGAAAGATCTCCCATGATCATTGATTGGTAGTATTAACATAGTAAAAATGGTCATCCTACCAAAAACAATCTATAGATTTAGTGCAGTCTCTGTCAAAATTTCAACACAATTCTTAACAGATCTTAAAAGAACAAATTTCAGCTTAATATGGAAACAAACACACAAACAAATCCAGGATAGCTAACACAATCCTGAGTAGTAAAAGAACCTTCTGGAGGTAACACCAACGCTGACTTCATGTTGTACTACAGAGCTATAGTAATAAAAACAGCATGGTTCAGCTAGAAAACAAAACAAAACACCCAAAATAACCCACCCCACAACAACAACAACAAAACCCCAAGTATGTTGACCAATGGAATTGAATTGAAGACCCAGACATATATCACACACATATGGACATCCGATTTTTTTTTTTTTGAAAAGAAAAAAGCCAGAAATATACATTGGATAAAAGATAGCATCTATAACAAATGGTGCTAGTCAAATTAGGTGGCTGCATGTAGAAGAATCTAAATAGATCCATACTTATTGCCCTGCATAAAACTCAACTCCAAATGGATCCAAGACATCAGCATAAAACCAGATACACCAAATCTGACAGAAGAGAAAGTAGGAGACAGTCTTGAATTCATTGGCACAGGAGCAGACTTTTTACCAACTACACATCCAATAGGGCTAATACCCACAATATATGAAGAACTCCAAAATTAGATATCAAGAAAACTAATAAACCAATTAAAATAGGGTACAGATATAAACAGAATTTAGAGGAAACTCAAATGGCTGAGAAACACTTAAAGAAATGTTCAACACTTTTAGTCTTCAGGGAAACAAAAACCAAAACTACTTTGAGATTTTATCTTATACCTGTCAGAATGGCTAAGATCAATAAAACAAGTGACAACTCATGCTGGTAAGGATGTGGAGTAAGAGGAATATTCATCTACTGCTGGTGGCAATGCAAACTTGTATAGTCAGTATGGAAATCATTGTGATGGTTTCTTGGGAAGATAGGAACAAATTTACCTCAAAACCCATCTATACCACTCTTGGGTATATGCCCAAAGGATGCTTCATCCTACCACAAAGACACTTGCTCAACCATGTTTATTGCTGTTTTATTCATAATAGCCAGAAGTTGGAAGCAACTGAGATGTCTTTCAACAGAAGAGCAGATAAAGATGATATGGTACATTTAACAACTCAGTTGTTTAAAAAAAGGAATAAAATACTCATGGAAGGAGTTGCAGAGACAAACTATGGAGCAGAAACTGAAGGAAGGGCAATCCAGAGACTGCTCCACCTGGAAATCCTTCCCATATTCAATCACCAAACCCAGACACTATTGTGGATGCCAACAAGTGCTGGATGTCAGGAGCCTAGTTGTCTCCTGAGAGGCTCTGAAAGTGCCTGACTAATATAGAAGTAGAGGCTCAGAGCCATCCATTGGATTGAGCACCGGTTCCCCAATGAAGGAGCTAGAGCAAGAACCCAAGGAGCAGAAGGGGTTTACAGCCCCTTAAGACGAGCAACAATATGAACTAATAGTACCCTCAGAGCTCCCAGGGACTAAACCAACAACCAAACAGCACACATGGTGGGACTCATGGCTCCATCTGCATATGTAGCAGAGGATGGTCTAGTCTGTCATCAGTGGAAGGAGAGGCCCTTAGTCCTGTGAAGGTTCTATGCCCCAGTGTAGGGGAATGCCAGGGCCAGGAAGCAGGTGAGGGTGGGTTGGTGAGCAGGAGGTGGGGAGAGGGAACAGGTTTTTTTTTTCCCCCGGGGGGGAAACCGGGAAAGGAGATATCATTTGAAATATAAAGAAAATATCTAATAAAATAAAATAATAAGAAATATAACATCAAAATATGTTCAGGTAAATGGATGAACCTTGGGGAAAAATCATCCTGAATGAAGTATCTTAAAGCCAGAAAGACCAATACAGTATGTATTCATTTATATGTGAACATTAGTTGTTAAGTCAGTGATAAACAAACTACAATCCACAGACTTGGAGAGAGTAGTTATAGAGTAAGATATTAGAGGGTACAGACAGGACTCATTAGTAACAGGAAATAAAATGGATAATTATGAGTGGAATGGGTGCTGGAATATGAAGATCAAGGGGGGGAGTATGAGGATAAGGGAGGATAAGGAAGGATAAGGGAGGAGTATGGAGGGATAAGGGAGGGAACCAGGGAAAGGCAGCTAGGATGAAGGGGCATTTGAGGGGCAATACGGAAACCTAATACAGTAAAGCTTCCTAAAATATACATATATATGAAGGTGATCTAAAAGAAAGTACCAAATAATGGGGGAGATAGACCCCCAACTGGCCATTTCTTGTCACCAAATGAAGCTTCCATACCAGGATTGAGTCACATTTAACTGAGTTTTTGGGCAAAGGGATCCCATGGCAATCCCTAAATAACCCAGTCTGTAACCAAGACTCTGGGTTGCTCTCCACAAACTGACAGCAAGGCCCCATCGCTGAAGACAACACCTACAAAACTCATTAAACATGGAAACGTTGAGCTTGGGTCTACATAGAGCCTTCACTCCCATGGTCTAGCATTTTTGGCACAGAATGGTATTCTGAATGCTACCAAAAGAAAAACAAGTCCTTTGATCTACGAAACCGTCCTGCCTTCAAGATATGTCAGGGCAATGGTGGCACTAAGCTTGAGGGAGTGACCAACCAATGTCTGATTTGACTTAAGGCCCACTCCAGGAGATGGATCCCTTACCTGACACTGCTTAGGTGACTAAGAACCTGAAAGTAGGTAGTACAGAGACTAGTTACTACTGGTCTAAAACATTTAGGAATAAAAAATAAAACATAGTGACAAAATTCCTACTAATGATAATTCTGTTCTACTCACAGATGGGTGCCTTGCTCAGCCATCATCAGAGAGGCTTCCTCCTGCAGATGGAAAGAAAGACAAAACCCACAATCAGACAATATGCAGAAACTGAGAGAATCATGAAACGCTTAAGCCTCAATCAGGATGTCTCCTTCAAAACCCCTTCCCTGACACCCAGGAGAATCCCAAGGAAGAGGCGGTAGAAGGAATGTAAGACCCAGAGAGGATGGAAGACACCAAGAAAAGAAGGCCTTTTGAATCAACATGAGCAAGGCTCCTATGACGTCACAGAGAAGAAGCAGCATGTGCAGGGTCTGCTTAGGCCTTTCCCAGGTCCTCTGGGTATACAGTATGGCTTCCGGTTTAGTGTTCTCCTGGGATTCCTGCATGTTCAAAGAGTGGTTCTCTGATTCTTATGCCTTCTTATGGGCTCTTTTCTTTCAGTTGGTTTGTCTTGTACAACTCTGAAACAATTGTTCTTGTTTTATCTTATTGCATTTTATTTTGTTATATTATTATCTCTTGGAAGCTTGTCCTCTTTCTTTTCATTACTTAATATATTTATTTTGCATCTACAATCAGTTGTAGCCCATCTCCTTTCTCTCCTCCCAGTCCAACCCTCACAAGTCCCTCTCCCCATTACCTCCTCCCTTTACCTCCCCCCCCCCATAGGTATCAACTTGCCCTGGCATATCAAGTTTCTGTAGAACTAAGCTCATCCTCTCCCACTGAGGCCCTACAATACAGTCCAGGTAGGGGAAGGGAATTCAAAGACAGGCAACAGAGTCAGAGATAGTCGCTGCTCCAATTGTTAACAGAGGAATCTCTAGCGGCTGAGAAGCCCTTAAAGAAATGTCCAACATCCTCAGTCATCAGGGAAACACAAATCAAAATGACTCTGAGATTCTATCTTATACCCATCAGAAGAGCTAAGACTGAAAACCCCACTAACAACACATGCTGTTGACGATGTGGAACATGGAGAACACTCTTCCCCTGCTGATGGGATTGCAAACATGGACAACCACTTCGGAAATCAATTTGACTATTTCTCAGAAAATTGGGAATAGTTCTACCTCAAGACCTAGGCATATACCCAAAAGGTTCTCCACCATACTACAAGAATACTTGTTCAATATGTTCATAGAAGCTTCATTCATAATAGGCAGGAACTGGAAACAACCTAGATCTCCCTCAACTGAAGAATAGATAAAGAAAATGTGGTACATTTACACAATAGGATACTATTCAGCTATTAAAAAAAAAAGATACCATGAAAATTGCAGGCAAATGGATGGAACTAGAAAATATCATCCTGAGTGAGGTAACTCAGACCCAGAAAGACATGCATGGTATGTACTCATTTGATAATAGCCATAAAGTAACCATGCTACCATCCACAGATCCAAAGAAGTTAAGTAACGAGGAGGATGCTTGAATCTCACTCAAAAGGGGAAATAAAGAGATCAGAGGTAGATGGAGGAATGGAACTAGGTGAGAAGGGAGATGAGGATCAGATATGGGGAAGGGGGTGGGGAGAGAGCTGGGAGAGAGGATGGAAATTGGTTGGGGGGTAACTCTGGGATGATTTGGAGGCCTGGAATGGAGATAGCTCCTGGGAGTCTACAGGGTGACCCTAGCTGAGACTCCTAGCAGCAGGTGATATGGAGACTGAAGTAGCTGTGGGCCAGTGTACCAGAGGCTGTCCACAGAGATTTCTAGCCTGGCCTGGTGGGAGAAGGGAAGTTTGGGCAGGGAGGAGAAGTCATTTCTGCCACTTCTGCTGCTGCGGTTGGCTTCACCACTGTCTCTGCCATGCCCTCCAGGTTACTTGGTTACTCCATGTTGCCCTGCACTCAGTAGGGTCAGCTTCAGGTGGGTGCTTCAGGAGAGCAGACCTCTTGCCAAGTGTTACAGCTGTCAGAGCAGTAGGCTCCGAAGAAGGAGTAGTTCTTGCACACCTTTAATTCCCTGGGTAGCAGTTATATACTGTTTTGGGGGTGATTCAGGGTTCAACAGCAAGTACTTCTCATTGGCTTGGACTGAGAGCTTGGGGAAGCCTTATTTGCATGACTGATGGCTACAAAGGGTGGGGGGTGCCTGTGGGCAGTTGTAGCTGAGACAGGCACCAGGGGCCCAGGAGGCGTGGTCTAACACCTTCCATCCGGAAATCACCACCCACCAGGTCTCCAGGGTTCCAGACCTTTGCTCAACCAGGACCAGGTTGTCTGCATGGCGCACTACCCCACAGGTGGCTATCTTCCAAGCCCCACATTACTGTTTGTAAAGGCATGTAGACCATCTACCTACATTAATCACTCTGATTTATAGATGGTAAAGTAAAGAGCCAGGAAGAGAAGTTAATCTGAACTTAGGCCTTTTAACCTCCTTTCTGGTGTTTTGTTTTTTCAAGGTATCCAGTCGTTCTACTACTCAAGCTATAAATGTTACATAATTCTATTAGTCTCAAGGGAGTGTGGATGGGTACATTGTGATAGTAGAAACTGGCCTTGTTTTACTCTCCCAAGAGAGATGTCGTTGCTCTTTGTAACAGACTCATCATGTACTAGAAGCATGATTATTTGCTGACACGGTGAACATTTTCATCTAGGTAACAAGGGTGAAGAAGACAGACTCCCTCACTACTGAGAACAGTGTCCTATGGACTCCCTCAAATTTCAGGCACCATATTTCTTAAGACAATGTCAAGTCTGTAACTTTAAAAATGTAAATGGAAAAGGAGGTGGAAAGATTGTAAGATCTGGAGGGGATGGAGGACCCCAAGGAAACAAAGCCTTCACACAGCAAGACCAATGAACATGTGAATTCACAGAGACCATGGCAGCATGAGCAGACAGGCTCCCAGTACTGACAGTAGAGATGAACACAAGCCTACATTCCGAACCCAGAGGCTATGTATAATTGACAACCACTTGCAAATGAAAAATTACTTTTCTCCAACAGAGTCTCACTGGGTATACAAAGCAATCTTAAGTTCAGGTTTCATGCCCAACAGAATATGCTAATACAAAATGAATTCAATGGTATTTTTTTTAAGTATTTATTTATTTAATTTATTTATTTTAGTCTCATAATGCTTTACTGGGCATTTCCCTCCCCCTGTTTTCTTACCCTACAGGTCTTTTGTTTATATATTATGGTTTCAGATTTTGTGTTTTTATGGGATTTCTGTGTCTGCCAAGGTGTATGTCTCTGCATCTATCTGTGTTTCTCGTGTTTTTTCCTTTGGCTCTGTTTTCTTCTATTTAGATCTTTTTAAAATTTTATTACCTTTTATTCTTTTTTTTAAAAGATGCCTGTTTGTTTTCTAATGAGAGAGAATGAGAATCTGGAATTGGGTTGGTGGAGAGGTGGGAAGAATGTAGAGAAATTGGAGGAGGGGAGCCATAATCTGAATATTAGATGAAAAAAAATCCTATTTCAGTATAAAATAAAAGCATGAAGGGCAAGCATGTCTGTGTGCTTAGAGTATGAAAAGATTTCCTTTTTTTTCCAGCTGCAAGTAGCTTGGAATTGACACCACACTGTTAACTGCATTTAACCACCGTGACATTTTATATTTGCAGGCTTATAGGTTTTGTTTTCTACTTTTTGTTGATGGAACAGAATGGAAAACTCTTGAAACCTGGGACTAGATTCTGAGAACCATTTCCAAACTTCAAAAGGGGAACCAAAAATAAAAATGTGCAAAGACTGTGTAGACAGTATATGAAAATTTAAGTCTAATTTGCAAGATCCAGTATTTGGGACAATTGATAAAACACACACACACACACACACACACACACACACACAAGATTGCTTTGTTCTTCATTGATTTCTTAGGAGAAAAGATATAAGCTACGAAAATTCCATGATAGCTCTACAAATGACCTAGAGAAAGCTAACAGTGGCCAAGTATAAAATGAAATGGATGAGGAGCTCTTTGATGATACACTAAGTGAAGATAAGTACACATTTGAAGTATAATTGTGAGACATTTTCTTTAGGTGAGAAAGTGATACCAGAATACTGAGGTAATTGTGTAGTAGAGTTCCAAAACAGAGGTAAAGCAGGACCAGATGGGAGCCAGAGTAAATAAGTTGCTTGCCACTTCATAAAGAGATTTAAAATGAACTAGAGTTTCAACAGGACCATTTAAAATCATTCAGGATCTGGGTGGGTTTTACTGTAAGGAAGAATACAGGATTGGTTGCAGTGTTAGGAGTTACTTGGAGACATTAAGGCTGCAGGAGAGGAGGGAGCAGAGACAAGGACTTAGACTCTAATCTATGCTTCTTTGATAATGAAACACACAGCGCAAGGGTGACCAATGGGTTATTCGGCAGCAGTGACAGTATTGATCTCAGTTGCTTAGGAGAAAACCTCATAGTTCTCCTGGTGAAATGGGAAACGAGAAAAAGGGCAAGTTCTACCCTTGATGAAATAGCAATGCTTATTATTTTTTTTCTTAAATACTAGATTGGAATCCAGTGACCTGAAATAGAAATCACTATATCTATTCATGAAGACATCTAAAGCAGAGTTTTGTAAAACAACCCGTTTGTTCTAAATCTGTCTCTTTGAGTTTTCCTTTCTTATTCTTAGTAACTAACAATGTTTTAGAAGGCCCTAAATACTGAGGTTAGTTAAGCAGTGCAAAGAATATACAGCTAGGACGAGTTCAAAGAGGGGAAATGTAACGACACAGGAAACAGAAAAATAGTAACTAGAACTTAGTCTCCAAGGATGGTATGATGAGAACTCTTTCTATAAGGAGATATAAACAAATGTCTACCCTTCCTCATAAGACCCCCACAGGGAACCAAAGTATGATTTCCCCAGAGCCTGCCTTGGAGGACCAATGAGTTTATTGGGCTTGCTTCTGGGCCACTAGCTAGTCTACTCACTATAGGCAAGTACAAGAAAATTACAAGAGTAGCTAACAGAGGACCAAGGAAAAATGAAAAACATCTTAACCAAGATGGCCATTCACAGGTCACTTGAGAGATTTTGTCTATCTCTTTATGCAAATTATCAATGTGATCATAAATAGTATGGGAAAATTGTACACATTAGAGCAACATATGCCAAGAAAGTGTTGATAATCAAGATTATGCTTAAGTAACAAATAATATATAGTAGCTCTAGTTTGCAAAACTGTGATTCTCTACTCACCCACCTCTTGATTAATTTCTGCTCGTACTTTTACTGTAATATTAGTAGTTTTACCAATCATACAGGGCATCTTTGAGCCTTCTCTTTGCATGCCTGTAACCATTCCTGGGATAGTAATAAAAAAAGATGTTATGGCTCCAACCATTACAAGGTCCAGTAGATACAAAGAATCACCACAATTTTCAGGGAAATCTCTCTTACTTCTATTGAATAATTGCCATCCATAGCATTTGACGGACCCCCACAATGATAGTGTCCCTGTAGAAGCATAAGTGGAATCTCCCTGCTTCCCAGTCAACCTTCCAATTTCTATATATTCTAGCATGTCTCAAGATCTCAGGACCATGTGCAGTTAGGGCAGAGCCACATGCAAGAGGTGCAAGAGGAACAGCTGGAGTCTCTTCTGTAAGGAAATACCCAGAGTTAGCTAGCCCTATCTTGCAAGTGACCACAGTGTTCTGATAAAGATGAATGCTGCTTTGCCTGGGAGATTGCATTCATTCTGCAGCAGATGGGAAGGATTCAAATCAAGTAAGGAGACGGATGAAAGGAAGGGCTTCTCAAGGCAAGAAAGTGGCACACACCGGAAGCAGACACTATGAGGACACCATTCCTCCAGTTTTTAGCAGGAAAGCAGAAACTACAGCTTCCAGTACATTAAGTTACTCATTTATTTTTTGTTTTTTTTGGTTTGTTTGTTTTGTTTTGTTTTTTTGAGACAGAGTTTCTCTGTATATATAGTCCTCATTGTCCTGGAATCCACTCTGTAGACCAGGCTGGCCTCGAACTCAGAAATCCGCCTGTCTCTGCCTCTCAAGAGCTGGGATTAAAGGCGTGCACCACTGCTTCTAGGTTAAAATGAAGCTTCTTGATTCTAAAGCCCACATCCCTTTCCCAGTTGTGCTGCACCCCCCATCCCATCTCATAAGCTCACAAGGATGGCAGACAAATATGATGTAATAAAAACCTGTGAATCAAGAGACAGTTTATTATTTTTCATTTCCATGTAGTTAAACTTTCTGAGATGGGTCCAAAAAGAAGCAAAGTGACTTTCTAGAGAAATATGTATTTCCTGAACTGATGTAGCTCAATTAACTTATAGGGGAGGGCTAACCCTCTAAAGAAAGAGGTAGCGACACAATTTAGCCCATCATCTGGGAATTAGCTGAGGGAGAAGAAACAAGTGAGGGGAGGAAGGGAGAGATTGAGACCTAGACAGCTGCTTAGTTATACAATGTTGTGAATTAAGCTCATAATCTTGTGAGAGGCAGGCAGTCCAATTTCTGCCTTTGATCTTCGGGAGTTATGTGCTCTGAGTGTTTTAAGTCAAGGCAAATGGCCAACTTAGGACAGACTACTGCTGGCCCTGGTGAAGCACTATCTAAGTTACTCCCAGCCTCTGGAAGTAGGAAAGAAGAAAACCAAGCAAATAGGAAATAAAAAGGCAAGAGAAGAAATTAATCTCTTCATTAAGAGTAATTTTCCCAATACCTTTCTAGCTCTGGCATCTATTCCACATGTCTGTAGTGTCCTGGGCTAGTCTCACAAATAAATGCATAGCTGACTGCATAAACTGCTTAGTTACCCTAGAGTATAGGGTTTGATTAACCCAATCTTCCATATTCAAAAATTAAAATTGATCAGATTAGTTAACTGGTCAATTGAGCAATAAATAGATATATAGAAAAATACCAGGTGGTAGACAAGGGTAAAATACCTGAACAGTGGCAAGGAATGCTGTCACTTTATGCCCAACACCATGGCTACACCCAGAGATATATGTAAGGGGCCTTGGATAACTCGAATAGATAGATGATGCTAAGGCCATTTTTAAAAAAATATATTTTGATTTTCTGAAATTAAAATATAAATTATATCATTCCTCCCTTCCCTTTCCTTCTTCCAACTCTTCTCATGCTCCTCATGTTCACTCTCAGATGTATGGTTTCTATTTCCTTAATTGTCGTGTGGGCTCTCATATCTTGAACCTGCTCATTTTATTTCCAACCCTGCTGTTGTGTCATGCTCCTCCAAGCATAACAGTCACTTCCACCTTCGTTAGAACAACTGTGTGATTACCTCCAAGAAACCATCAGCAAGGGCGTGGGAGGATCACCAGACACCCGCATGAGACTCCAACCACTCCTTCCTGTCCCCCTTCTCAGCTATACATAATTCTGGCCCAATTGCACATGGTCCTGAGATATTCAAGAGTACAAAGAAGTTAGAAGGTTAATTGGAGGGGAATTCCACCTGAGCAGGTACGGTGAAGTTGTCATTAGCACTGGAGTGGAATCTTGAAGTGATAAAGCTATTCTGCAACCATTCATGCTCCTGTAAACAGTCCTTCACCTGTGTTCCTGTAAGCTACCCTGATAAACTCATTGGCTCACCAAGTGAGACTTGAGCTGAACGGCTAGTTTAATCTATTGTTGGTGGCTATTTGGGGAGAACAAATGTCTCTCCTTGAGAAGTTAACACACCTACAAATAGCTGCTATTGACTTCATGCCTGTCTCCTTAGTCACGGTGAACTCCTGGGGGTTGAGAACTCTTTTTTATTTCTGTATCTTTACTATAGGCATTTACAATGAGACCAGTTTGCTGTGTGACCAACTTTTCCTGGGGAAATAAAACATACTTCATATAAGGAACTGATGAATGCTAAAGTACAGACAGCCCCAAAGTCCACCTTGGTGAATCAATGAGTTTTATTGAGGTTATTTACAGGAATATGGGTGAGGGGTTAGTGGCAGGAACGTAATCGACTCAGAGACAACTCTATCACCAAGGCCCACCCAAGCATGGGTGGCAGCTGACAGAAGCTGAAAACCTGGAGTACATTGCACAGTATCCAGGCAGCTTTGGGAGAGTGTCTTTCCGTGTGCCCCAGCTAGTACTTGTTTTTTCTGGGCATTTTGGCTGCTTCCTATTTCAGGCTGCTCACCTGCCCTCTGCTTCCTTAGGTATCTGGACTTGTCTCAAAAGTCTCTGGTGCAACTTGGTTTCTCTCAGAATGCCTCTCAGTAACCTTTACTGGTTATATACTCTTGGGGAAGATCTAGAGAAGCTGGTCAGTTTCAGGAACTTCCTGAAGCTGTGTTGAGTTGCTTTCTTCCTGTCTTAATAGAATGTTTTACAGGATAGAGTATTTTACCTCCCTCGAGAACAGTGGTTCTCAGCCTTCCTAATGCTGCAACCCTTTAATACAGTTCCTTGTATTGTGGTGATCCCCCACAACCATAAGATTATTTTTGTTGCTACTTCGTACCTGTAATTTTGTTAGTGTTATAAATCATAATATAAATATAATAATATGCAGGATATATATGTGACTCTTGTGAATGGGTCACTTGACCCCCAAAAGGATCATGACCCATAGGTTGAGAACTGTTGCTCTAGAACATCCTGTTTAACCTCCTCTTTTCTTTTTTTTCTTTTTTTTTTTTTTTCCGAGACAAGGTTTCTCTGTGTAGCCTTGGCTTTCCTGGAACTCACTCTGTAGAACAGGCTGGCCTCAAACTCAGAAATCTGCCTGCCTCTGCCTCCCAAAGTGCTGGGATTAAAGGCGTAAGCCACCACTGCCCAGCTAACCTCCTTATTAAACAGCTGACAAACCAATCTGCCTCCATCTTGAAAGCCATCTAATAGTAAAAACAAACTAGGCTCATTCTTGTTTATGATTAAAATCTTTGTTTCTCAAAGATTAGACTATGCTCTATTTGTAACCTTAACTAAAAATGATTCTTTATTGCCTGTTCCAGGAAACAGCAATTACGGCTTTGTTTCAAAATGTTATGATCAGACTACCTTATTAGTGATACGTTTTGTAGTGTGGCACATGATGTGGAGGGAGGGGTGCTTTAGCAGGCACATGCTGAGGCACCCGGTTCCCCAAGGTACCAGCTATATGACGGGTCTAGTCTAAAATGAAGTTTATTTAGGGCGTGGGAAGTTGGGAGGGTGAGAAGGGAGTGGAGGCAGAGAAAGAAAGGATACAGAGAAGGACAGAGGGAGGAGAATGAAAGAAGGGAAGAGGCTGGCCGGGAACACACGGAGAGAAAGAGGGAGAGTCGAGAGAGCGTGAAAGAGTGAGAGCAAGAGAGCGAGAGAGCGTGAGCGTATAAGAGAGAGGGGGAGAGAGAGTGGAAGAGAGAAAAGAGAGAGAGAGAGAGAGAGAGAGAGAGAGAGAGAGCAAATAGTCCTTTTACAGCAAGCCAGGCCAGCACCTGGCTGTTGCTAGGTAACTGTTAGGCGAAGCCTAGAAGAGAGGCTAACAGTTAGGACCACCTTCCAAATTTGTCCTTGTTTCAGGAGGCTGTTATGATCAACTTGTTATGTGTATGTTCTGCCTTTTAAACTGGGCCTATTTGCCAAATATTACCAAAGCCCCTACTTGGAAACCCCTACTCCTGAGCTACAAAAATCTTATCTTCCCCATGTCCATTGTTGATCTCTTGAACCTGATCTTAGGGAAATCTTAGGGAAAGACAGCTCATGTAAATGTTAAAAATAAGCTTGCTTTAACTAATGTGGGGTGAGTAGTCTTTCTCCCGCCCATCTGTGGAATTAACACACCCTATCCGAAGTATCCTGTTGTTTCTCTTTATATCCTTGGTCTTAAGAGCTTTTCCTCATAATTGGAAAGTTTTAACCTCAAAGGAAACTGCCACACAACACAACAGGGGGCTTAATTGCCTCCAAAAGTTCTAGCATTGTAACAAGTGTTTACTGTGCTAGGTTTTCACCCCTGCAGCAAAGTATCTGACACAGACAATTAAAATGAAGACTGGCTTTTCTTGGCTGTGGTTTTAGAGGCTTCTCGGTAGGCTGGATGCATGGTCCATTTCAACACAAAGCCTTGCTTCTGCTTAACCACACCACGTGTGTGCAAACCTACAGCGCTGTTTTTGTATAGATGTCTAACATATTTGAGTTTTAGGCTATTACCTCAAGAGCCCAAAAGTTTATTAAAAAGTTAAAGTTTATGCAGTAGTAAAGTCATAGTAAACTAAAGCAAACTTATTGCGGAAGAACTATTTTAAACAAATTGACTGTGGCCTAACTGTACAGTGTCTATAGTGGGCAGTAGAGGACAACACCGTCCTTCAAGCTCACTTACCACTCACTCATTGACTCAAGAGCACTTCTCACTTCAGGAAAGTTCACACAGAGCAAATCCCCTCCATTCCTCATGGGTATACTTTTAAATTTCCCTTTTTACTATATTTTATGGTGTTTTCTGTGGTTAGGTATGTTTACCATACACAAATATTTTCCACTGTGCTTCAGTATTGCCTACAGAATTCTGTAGAGTAGCTGGCTAGGACGATTGGAAGCCCAGGAGCAGTGGGCTACACCATAGTAGCCCACTGGTGTGGGGAGTAGGCTACATCCTAGCTAGTTCCTTCTCTAACATGCTGTGAGATGTGAAACCATGCCAGGATGTGTGGCAAGGTAGAGCAGGGTGAAACCCAGAGCCTCTGTGGGCACACACCTGAGACTTAGGCGACTCCTAGCTTCCTGCCAGACTCCTGACCTGGAACATGTGCCATGCTCTTCATATAAAAGAACGTGCTCTATGGTCACATAGGCCAAAAACAGAGTCCTCCACACTATTGAAATACCTAGAGGCACAGAGGGCTTAGCCAATAAGCTTCCCTTCCCAGACATTCCTCCCTGCAAAAGGTATTTAATCTCAGGTCTAACCTGAGAAGTAGGTATGGAACATTACACATCCATTTTCCACCATGAAACAACCAATAAACTGTTTGGAACCATGGACTGTTGTTTTCATCATGATCCACCATGGGGAACTGTGGAGAAGGCATTCTATTACAGAACCACAGCTTAATTCTCCTGTAGAAGGCCTCTCTGTGATCCCAGCCATAGCCACCATCAAACCTGACTCCACCAAGGTAAAGACAATCCCTGGTGGGACAAGCTGGGCCCCCGACTCAGTTCTCTGCTCTTCTGGGACTCTGAGAGGTCCCTGGATGCCCAAGAGTCTGAGAACCCCATGGCTCAGGCCTCATCGCTGGCCCAGGAACCCCCAAACCAGCTCCTGCTTTCCCACATCTCAGACTGTGCTTTCCCACCTCTGGACCGACAATACAAGACTGTAGTGGGCCAGTACGTAAAGAAGACAAGAAATGTTATTTGGTCTGAGTTCTCTGTATGTAGGATCAAATCCAAAGATATCTAATTACACCTCCCCCACCATGAGAAATTCATTCTATTGTGGACTTGCCTTGTGCCCCCTCAGAAAAAAGATGCAATCCCACTCAGGTCCAACAAACACATGCTGCCACCACCTCCACCCTTCTCCAGTTGTAGATGATCTCATGGTTTTCTTTGGGAAATAGCCCACTTGGAAGATGGGTTATTACCTTTGAATCATAATGGGAAGATCCCTGTGAAAGAAATATTTCTTTCTTTAGAGAATGTTTCTCTACAAGGTATTAGGTAGGAAGCATTCGGTAGTGTATTCAAGGATCATTTTAAATTGGGTCCACATGCTTCCTTTGTAACAGAGGGCAATATGGTTGTGGTGACCCATGGCCAGAAAATTATTTCATTGCTACTCCATAACTATAATTTTGCTGCTGTCATGAATCATAATGTAAATATCTGATATGCAGGATATCTGATACGTGACCCCTGTGAAAGGGTTGTTCGATCCCCCAAAGGCTCATGACCCACAAGTTGAGATCCATTAGTCTATACCATACACAGGCTCTCGAATAGTATGAATACCTTATGTTCAGGACATTATTTCTTTTTCCTGTTTTCACAAATCCTGTTACAGAAAAAGTGCAGCACAGTTCTTAGTGAATAGATTTCTCTGGGATTGTTAACTATGAGTCAGTCATCTTGGCAGTGAGTATAAATATTGGTTGGACATTATTACAGGTATGTCTTGTGAAGGTGCTTGTGCATGAGATCAGTGTCTGAACTGGGGGACGGGGTAGAGTAAAGCTGTTCTCTGAAGTGCCTGGTATGAGTGATCAGGTGAGGAGGAGAGGACCACATGGATAGGGAAAGCTGATTGGCTATGAATCAAAGAGACCTCCTGGCAGACATTTTGACCTTCCATGGTTGGTCAAAGCTCAAAATGAAGCATTGGATTATTTGGGTCTCTAGCCTCCTACCTGAAGATTTTAGATTTCCTCAGCTTTCACAACTCTTATTCTCTCTCACTCTCTCCACCCTCTCTTTTTCTCTATCACTTAGAAATTGCATTGCTTCTATTTTATGAAATACCCTGATATGCTATTAAATTTCAATATGCTTTAAAATATATTTTGCTATTTGTTCAATTTTTGTCAATATATTTTGACCATAGTTGAGAGGAAAAGATTCCATACTTTTCTGCAGAGTGGCTAGCCTTGTGTACCTGTTAGTTTTGTTTTAGTTATGCGTGTGTCAGGAGGGAGATGTACACATGGTTAGCAGAAGAGGCACCAGGTATCTTGGAGCTTGAGTTACAGGTAGCTGTGAGCTGCCATGCAAGTGTAAGACCTAAACTCTGGCTCTCCAGAAGAACATCCAGCACTTTTAACTTCTGATCCATCATCTCACTTGTTTTAGGAAAGACACATTGAGGTTAACACTATCTCGACAGCTTGTGACGTGGGATGCACACGCACACCCATGTGCGCCTAAGGGGAACAGTTAGACTAGGATTTGATTTCTAGAAATAAAGAGAACACGAGAGCCATCTATGGCAGGGATCCAAGTTATTTTATGATAGTTGACACCTTATTAAAGTGGCATTTAATTTCTGTAGCAATCTAACTGGAAGAAGTGTGTGAAATTGTGATCCGTGGTGATATTGTCCAGAAAAAACTTCGGGCTCCAGTAGAATGGGGGGCGGGGAGTTTTCTTTAGGAAGTTTTCCTAAAGGAGACATGATGACATTTCCCTCTAGTGGCTAAAGAGATATTAAATCAGTTGAGGAGAATTTAGGAGAACTCAGTAAAATGAGAATGCTTTGACAAAGGGTAGTACCTGCCTGCTGGCCTTCTCCCTGTGTTAGCTCACACCTACAATTATAGCCCTCTGTTTTCTTTCTATGGTATTCTTTTCTTTCCACCTTCCTTCTTTTTTAATGTAATAGTTGCCAGACATATGGTAGATATTACTGCCACAAATAAGAAACACTTTGACCAAATGTTCTAATTGCAAAGGGAAATCCGGCTATAGGAGATCAGTGTGAAGTTGGTGAAGTGAAAGGATGTGAGACTGAGGTTGTATTTCTGTTACCTGGGTTTCGCTGAGCATCAAAATACAATGCTCTGCTCTGGTCCTACCTCTGAAGATATTTTTTTCTGTCTATTTTATTTCCATACATTTTCTCCATTGTTGACATGACATATAGTTATTTTTCCAAAATGAGTAAGAGTTAGTTTATTCTGAGCCAAATATGAGTGATCATGATCTAAGAATATGTGATTCAGGTTCACCTGAATGTCATACTCTCCTGTAGATGAAGTTGCAGGAACCTTTAAAGTCACAGAACAAAAGAACAAATTTTAAGACAATGTATTTACTAGATGCATTGGTGGGAACATCAGATAAGCAAGCTGGGAAGGGCAGGATAATATCTTTTATAAGGTTCAGGTATTTGAACAGCCTTAGCTCTAATGTTGGTTGAGTTAATGGCCTGCTAAGCTTAAAGAGAAGTTCTAAAGGTTGTACCTAGCAGTCACAAAGATATTAGGTCAGTCATAGAGGGTGGTGGTAGATGCCTGTTCAAGAGATTGAAGACAATCCAAGTTAAACCTGGCCTTCATCTACAGAGTCCCATCTTTCCATAATTATGAAGTTCCAGTCTAGCATTACTCATGATCTTTAACACAAATGGGCTTCCTCCAAGAACATCAGGCAACACCATTCAAACTTACTTTTCTACATTAGATTTGTGATTCTTCTCTTTATTAACTCTTATCAACCATCATTGCACTATCACTGACTTCATGATTTCTTTTTTAAAAATACATGTTTTGTGTTCAAAATGGGGTGCTCTCAACACTTGGCTCCAAATGTATGGGATTTAAACACTAACAACCAATATGGCCATCAATAATATGCACATTGATTCGATCCAATTCTGTCACTAATAGTCCAGTGCTGGCACAGATTCCACAGACTGTTAGTCTGAGGAGTCTACCCTTTACTTCAGATGAAAAACACAAGTTTGGGCTACCCACATGTCCCAGAAAGGCACCTGTGATCTCCCTCTCCTTCTTCAATAATTTGCTCTAGTCCATACAAGTTTGGAAAAAGACTTACTAGGTTCAGCATATTGCAAAGGATCCAATCTTCCCACTTTATTTTTCCTCCCATTTTTCCTTTTGTTATTTAATTTTCTTCTTTCTTCCTCCTCCTCCTTCCATGCCTACCAATAGCTGAATAAAAACAAAAACAAAACACCAAAATGACTGGTAATCAAAGATTTTAAAATCTACTTTTGAAAGTGAGCAATCAGCTCCAGGAAAGTTCAAGCAAGAAGATGAACAAAGTCATCCAAGACCTAGATGAGAGGCCCACATATGTGAACGAGACCATAACTCAACATAATAAAGGCTGCATATAGCAAATACCATTCTTAATATAAAAAAAATTGAAACTTTCTCCTTAAAAAGGCAAGAATTTCCATACTTTCCACTCCTGTATAATATGGTACTTTAATTCTTAGCCAGAGTTTCAAGGCAAGAGAAAGAAGTAAAAATGATATAAATATGAAAGGAAGAAGTTGATTTATCACATGATCCCATACTTAAAAATATAAACTCCACTTTTATATCTAATAGTCACTTTCAACAACTAGCAGGCTACAAAACCCATAAAACAATATAAACAGATTTTCTATATATCAATATAGTTAAGAAAAGAGTTTAAGGAAATTTTCTATTTACAATAACCTTAAAAATAATAAAAGAAATACCTAGGAACAAATATAACCAAAGAGGGAAAAGAACTCATAAAGGGGAAACCAACATGCCAAGGAAAGAATTTGAAAAGCACTAGAAGGTTAAAAGATTTCCCATTCCCATGGATTGGTAGAATTAAAATGGAGGTATTATCAAAAACAATTCAAAGATTCAAGTATAATACCTATTGGTTGATATTGTTCATAGGTGCTGAATTCGGGAGAGAAGCTTACAAAGATGCTAAGCCTTCATTTTCCAAAGGGACAGAGTGGTTCAGCCTTCTTGGAAAAGACTGATACTCAGCTAGATCTCTCCAGTTACTTTATTCGAAAATTGCACCAGGTTAATTGAGGCTGGGAAAGGTTCCAGCTACCAAAGTTATCTTGCCCTTGCTGCCCGTGAGAGCAGACAACCCACACAAATCTCAGTCCCTTTCGACCACGGCTAGCCATAATCAAAAGTAAGAACTCCAGGTTTTCCTTGGGACCAAGGCTGGTGCAGCTGCTAGTTCTCACATAGCACCAAGCGCAGATTCTCTAGAGAGACAACATTTCCTTAGGGTTCAAACAGTCTCAGAATTTCTCAGCTTCCACTGATTGACCCCAACATGGCAAAGGCTTTGCTAAAACAGTTCACTTAAAGCCAGATACAACGGTTTGCATTTCATTTAAAGCCAGACATAAAGGCTTCACTATACATATCACTACAAATACCTATTAAAATCACCATATACTCTTCACATACATAGCAACATATGGAAACACAACAGACCCCAAATGGTCAAAATAATCTTAAGGGGGCGGGGGAGGAAAGCAAAACTTGGAGATACGGCAGTACCTGATTTCAAATTAGATGATATATGGTAACAAACCATTACAACACTGGCACAAAAACAGATGTAGAGCCAATGGGACTGAGTAGAAGATCCCTAGTAAGCCATGCAGCTACATACAGCTATTAGATTACTGACAATGATGACAAAAATGAGTGTTAGAGAAAAGACTCTTTAGCAAGTAGTCCTGGGGCGGGTGTGGGGGGGACTTGATGCCTATATGCAGAACTCTAAAAGTTAATCCATTTCTCTAGCTCTATACACAAACCAACTCAAACTGGATCAAGCTATTTAGTAGTATATTGGATACTTTGGAATAATTCTAAGAAATTAGGGCGAAAACACTTAAAGACATAGGAGTATAATGACTTTTTGCAGAGACTGCCAATCACTTAGGAAATAAGAGCAAGAAGTGAGCTGCCATGTGCCAAAAACTTGTGGAAGATGTCATGGGGAGAAGTGTTCCATTAAAAAGCCTCTACATGGAAAGGGAGCAGTCATGTGAACAGACATTGTAGAGAATGGAGAAAGCTTTTGCCGGGTGTTCTTCTGACAGGGAATTAATATTCAGATAACATGATTTTACTAACTTACTACTACAACAATAAATGTTAGAAACAAACATTCTAATCAACTGACAAATAAATTTGACAAACAGTTCTTGAAAGAAGTAAGAAAGATGCCCCCCCAAGGGAAAAAATAACTGTTCCACATTTTTACCTAAAAAAAGTAGGAAACCAAAACTACAGCGAAAGTCGATCTCACCCCACTTAGAATGGATATTCTGAAGAGAAGAGATAACAAATGCTGGTGTGGGCATACAAATTAGAGAAACAGCATAGCAGTGGACCCCGTGATGAGGGTCTAGATTAATGTAGCTTTTAACATGGCGCAAGTCAATAATGGAGTTCCTCAAAGGGCTAAGTTGAAATTAACCCTAAGATTGAATTTTATGATGTTAGACTATATATCTAAAAGAATCCAAGTCAGAATATGAACAAATTTTGCATATCCATATTTATTATGGCAGTATTCATGGTAGACAAGTTACAGAATTAGCCTCTGTGTCATGGATGGGAAAATGGGACAAAGAAAAGTTTATCGATAGGCACAATGGAGGATTATTCCACTGTAAAGAAGAGTGAGATCACCATTGCAGAAACATAGTGGAAGAAGAGATCATGATACTAAATGAAATAAGTTGTATTTGGAAAGATAAATATTGCATGTTTTCTGTCATATTCAGGTAGTAGATTTAAAAGCATGAAATTGGAAGTGGAGTTATTTGAAAAGAGGAAGAGAATAATGGATTGGGAAGGGGGCAGGAGCCAGCAAGGATGAACATGATGAAAGTACATTATTCACATGAAAATGTCATAACTCATTGTTTCATACAGTTAATATAAGTTGTAATGACAAAGAATTACTGGGGAAGAAAGGGTTTGCTGCTGTGTGCTACAACAGTAAATTTGCCTTGATAATAAGCATCCAAGAGGTTCAGAGGCACACCAAGGTTAGAACCCTGTTTCCAGAAGTTGTGTATGGGCTCACTCAGTGACAATGGCTGCGGTCCAGTTAATCTTCCCTTCATCAGGGAAGCTGCCATTGTCTTTGTCTTCTTGGTAGCTGTGGTTTTTCTTTCCAGAATATTTGCCAGTGCTCTGGCGTCTGAAGAAGCACCTCAAGCAGTCCTTTCTATTCTAGGTTCTCTGTGTGGGAGGCCTGATAGTTTCTTCAGTTTGGGATGAAGTTTCTTGTATCAAACTCATTCATTAAGACCTATAGGCACATTCAAGAACCTGCATTCTACTTTCTGTACTTGGAAAAACAGACCAAGAGAGTTCTGAGAAATAGCCCAGAGATTGTCTAGAGAATTGCTTGCAACACAAATAGGTAGAACACAGAGAAAAAATAAGTTTCTCATCTGCTTCCTCCGGAGTTGAGCAGGAAATCCTTCTGACAGTCATCTTGCTAACGTGTCTTAGCATGGCCATGACTCACCTCCATCCTCTATTTCTAGTACGTACCCAGAGCCTGAACTGATGAAGGCTGCCAAGTGATTACAGTTCCCCTTCTATCCTTTTCTTCATTTCCCAGGCAGCCTGAGACCTGGCAAGTACGGGCCATCAAAACAGAAATGTTCCAAATAAGTGGCTGGAAAAACTGATGTCACAGGCGAAACAAGAATCAAATACATAGACCAAACCTGTTTGTCTCTATTTCAGGAAGAAGAGAGCCAGTCTCAAAACAGGCTTCCGAATACACAGAAAATTGCTTGTTGTTGTTGTTGTTGTTTATGTGTTTCAATGGCCCATATGAGACCTAATGACTTTGAAAAAAATCTATTTTTTTATACTATAGAAATCCTCAAATATCTGAATGTAACCTTACTTTATAGAACTGTTATCCAAGAGCCATTCTGGTTGGCCACTATCACATGAACTTTTCCTTTTCTTTTCCCTGTCCTTAGGCTAATTTATGCAAGTAGGAACCCTGAGAAATCAACCTTTGTCACTCTCACTCAGCTCACAGCTCTGTGTTTAGAACTTGGAATTGGTTTCAGGGTAGAGAAAGTTAGTGTTTGCAAAGTTAGTGAGAAGCCACAGTAATGGCTATGCACACTGACCTGGAGAACACTCAAACATTCCAGTGCCCTGACCTCATCCCTGATCTTGGCAAAGGTCATGTGGATCAGATATTTCTAAAAAGTCCTACACCAAGTCAAGTACGAGAACCATAGTGAAAAACTAGTGTTAACATCTAAAAGTCAAATGCCACAGAAGATGTGATTTCACTTGATTCTCCCAGAATCCTAAGCTCCTAACCCAGCCCCTACCACCCAGCCAAGAGTAGAACTTGCCACCCTAAGACTGCATGTTTTCAAGCTGGGATTCATTATTTTAACACTTTTCCCATCTCAAATACATTTGAAGTTCAAGTCAAAGATAAAGATTTAATCTTTATATAGCGATTGCACAACTGTAGCAAGTGGAGCTGTACTTCAATCACCACTGCCTTGTCTCCAATTCTCAACTGTCACTCACTTTCTGTAGGTCAGCCATTCTCAAAGCATATCTCCTTACCTGTTTCACCATCACCACTTATGAATATATAGAACTGCAGATCCTTGGGCTGTATCTACTGAGTCTGAAACTGAAGTGGGACCCAGGAATCTGTCTTTCAACCACCTTTCATGTTCTCCTAATACATGCTTGTCTTAGTTAGGGTTTTACTGCTGTGAACAGATACCATGACCAAGACCAGTCTTATAAGGACATTTCATTGGGGCTGGCTTACAGGTTCAGAGGTTCAGTCCATTATCATCAAGGAGGGAGCACAGCAGCATCCAGGCAGGCATGGTGCGGGAGGAACTGAGAGTTCTACATCTTCATCTGAAGGTTGCTAGCAGAAAATTGGCTTTCAGGCAGCTAGGGTAAGGGTCTTAAAGTCCATGCCCACAGTGATACACCTACTCCAACAGGGCCACACCTTCTAATAGTGCCACTCCCTGGGCCGAGCTTATATAAACCATCACAATGCTGTACACAGCTCAAGTGTTCCTGCATTGAATCATTGTGAGATGGGAATATGTACCATGTACTGTGAAGATTAGAGATAAGCGTGTAGTACAGACTGGTAGGGAAGGTGTCTGGTACTGTTGGAGGGTAGAACACAGAGTCCACCTTAATTCAAATAGCTCCAGCTACAGGCAGCATAAGAAGCTTATGAAGCTTACTCAAGGGACCATAAATCGGGAATTCTTTTTGTTGTATCTCCCACTATCTTTTTCTGTTTGCTCTGTATCCTTGGATTTCCTTTGTGCAAATGGTTCCCTCTGGGGACCTGTATACACCAGTGTGAACATTATCCTCCTCTTGGAGGATATGAGTTGCAAAAATTGGAATGTAAGCATAGTACCTGTAAAACTTTTTATCAACAAGCTAATAGAAAGCATAGTTTGGAGAAAGAGCTAGGATTTGGCATCTATGATGTTCTTCACTTTAGAGCTCATCAGTATAGCAGCTCTTGGTAACAAGTAGCCCAACACGTACAATAGAATATTTTAATTTTCTAAAAATGTTTGTATTTTTATACGTTCAATCGTCTACTAACGTTCACTTCCCTCCCTGCAATGTGCTTCCTAGATGAAGCCGAAAGACTTTTTTTTCAAGACAAGGAAATACCTTTTTACTTCTTAAATATCTCTAATGATTACATTATAGTTCAAATAAAATTCTAATTCACTTCTATATGTACAAGGACCTCATGATTGTCCCTAGTATATGTTCTGACCTTCGAAACCCAACTATCTCCCTCATTCATGTTCATGAGACTATGATCATCGTGTTCTGTTGTTCCTCAACAAGTCAGTCTCCTTCATACTGCAAGGCTCCATACTTGACCCCCCGACTTTCACATGCCTACTCTCACCTTGGCCCTTCATGGCTCAAGTCAGATACTGTACAACTATCTTATATTAGACAATCCTGACAAAGTGTGTGTGAGTAAGAGAGAGAGAAGGAGGGAGGGAGAGAGGGAGGAAGGGCAGGAGAGAGAGAAAAAAAGGGGGAGGGAGGGAGAGGGACAGAGAGAAAGAGAAAGAGAGAGAGAGAGGAGAGGAGAAAGAAAAGTAGGGATATTTGGAAAGAGAAGGGGGACCAAAAAGAAAGGAAAGAGAAAAAGGAGAGAGAGAATTAGGAAAGAGAAACACCACATGTTTCCTCTATCATCTAGACTCTAATATATGTATATGGTATGGAAGCAGGAGGGAGGCTATTTGATAGATGGAAAGGGGAGAGCAGACAAGAGAAGGTTCTGAGTGATAAATATGAAAGAAGTCCAATCATGTATGTATGAAAGTATTATGATGAAACCCATTATTTTATAGCCCAACTAAAAATATTAATAATAGAAAGTATACTTGGTTTTACTCTTTGCTTGTGTCAAGAAGGCCTTTAACCATTCAACAATTAGATACTCTTCTCCCTGAATAAAATCATCCTCTCCCTTTGTCTTCAGTAAAATGTCTGGAATCTGAATTGCTGTATGGCAATTCATATTCTGATCCCTCTTTCTAAAAATAACAATAACAGGATATTTGCAAACCATAATCATGTTATCTAATAAATGTAACTTAACAAGTAAGTGAATTTATCTGCCTCGTAAGTGGGTATATCTATAAAGTTAAGGAAGAAAACAAATGAAATACTCATGAGAATGGATGGAAGCCAGGGACCCCAGTGGTTGAATTGGGTAAAAGCTGGAAAAAACTGAGGAGAAGGCAGCCTCATAGGAAGACCAGCAGTCTCAACTAACCTGGACCCCCGAGATCTCTCAGACATTGAGCAACCAACCAGGCAGCATACAGCAGCTGATAGGAGCCCCCACCCCCACCCCGACACATATACAGCAGAGGACTGCCTGGTCTAGAGTCAGTGAGAGAAGACACACTTAATCTTGGAGAGACTTGAGGCCCCAGGGGGTGGGGAGTGGAGATAGAGGTGGTGGTGGAGGAGGAGGGATGGGATGGGGAGCAGTGGAGTAGGAGAGGCAGACCGGGGGGATGAAGTCTAGACTGTAAAAAAGGATTAAAAAAAAAAAGTTTGTGCTAAAGTGGAAAGAGGCTTAAGAGAAAAGTTGACCTAATTTGATAGGGAACTCTGTCACTTAGCCCAAACTTCCACTAAAGAGGCCCCACCCCTATAATATCCTTAGCAGCTTTTCCTATTCTCACTCCATTATCTCATAAGACAACCCATGCCATGTTTGAAAAGTTTGAATTATTAGCTGATTCTTTCCAATAATGGATTTAAGCTTGTCCGTCTAAAACTTTTGCCATGTGTCTACAAATCACTGCTATTCACAGTGCTATAGGGCTACTATTCTGATGTTGGTACTGTGCCCAGAGTGAATGTCTTTTCAAAGCTTTATTGCAACTTGCTTATATTTAGAAATACAAATCTTGCACCAAGATTCCTTCATGTTGCTATAATCCCAATCCACTTCTGCCAGATTTTATATGAGGATATACTCTGCAATGGGGGGTGGGGGATTAATCTAGTTCACTTTAGGATTTTCCCAGTGGGTTGAATTCAAAATTAAGCATTACTTTAGGTTTTTGTTTGTTTGTTTTCAGTTCTTTATCAGCAAGTGTTCTTAGGATATTCTGGCTCTCAGAAAGAGGAACCCAGAGACAAACATGAACAACCTCAAGAGCAGCCCCCACAGCTCGTTTCTCTCCAGATTTGAACTCACAACTCCATTGTCTAGGTGCTAATTTTCCTACTTAACTTCCCCCTCCCATCTAAACAACATGCATGCTTCAACACTATGAAGCAGAACACACAAACCCCAGAAGTGTAGTTTCAAATGGGTGCATGTAACTTTGTCAAAACCTTGGGAATTTCCTTCTCTTGTTCTGACAGGCACTGACTCTCTGACCTTCAAGGCATTCAGCAAGGTCTGTGTTTATCAATTTTCTTCCCAAACCACGAAGTGATCTAATTAATCTAAGAGCTTTTTTGCATGACTTGACATTTGCCTCTGGCAAGTGAAATGGAAAACTGGTTCGAAACCAGAACATTCCTGAGGCGGGAACATAGCATGCTTATCAGCCTTCCCTATCTCAGACATTGATAATGTCTGCCTGGGATGCAGTCAGTGCATAGGTTCACAGTAACATCTAGACTGATGCGATAGACTACGCATGGCTATGTGCACAGGATACTCAGCATCACTGGCACATAGAGGTTCACTCTCTGCTTTACTCACCAGCTCCTGGAAGGAGCCCAGCAGAGAGCCACAGTGATAAGGTTATCCACTTGCCACCCTCATTTCTAAGTCTTCTCTTCCTGGGACTGGAATGCTCCATCCACACTGTGCCTGTCCACAGCCACTGCTGCAGCATCCTCAGACTTGCATCTGAAGGCATCACCATTGTTGTCTCCAACAAACACTCCAAACACTCCGCTGTGTTGTGCTGCTGCTCCTCGGGATCCACTGCAAAAGCCCGTGGAGGAAACCCAGTGGTGTTAAGAACAATAGCGATAGCCTGATAGGTAATGTTAAGTGGGAGTTAAGTGCCAGCTGTTGCCCCTATGTTCCTTGGATATGAAGCCATTGGATACTTACCAATGAATTCGTAGGTAAATCATTTGATATGTGACCCTATTTCATGATCGGCAGTATAGAGATAATAAGTACTTTATAGTGCTGTTAGTAGCATAGAATTCATGGGAATTCTACGGAAAATAACTGGAATGTAATACATACACAAATAGTAGATCAGTTATTATTTCCCATTATTGTTACCAAACAAAGCATTTTAAATGCATTATTCAGACAAGTGATTGTAAAAGTTACAGGAATGGCTGCCTTGATAGAAATTTAGAATTCAGAAAAACATTTTGGGGCGCTATTTAGGTGATATTAATGAGACGCTTGGTCATCACTTTAAAAAATGGCATCTGAGATGAGTGAAGCCAGCACACTAATCTAGTGGTTCTCGACGTATAAAAGGACTTCTGGGGGATAGTCAGACACTTGAGACACTCACACTACGTAGCCAGGCTGCCCTCAAACTGCTCTCAAGTAGCCGGAAGCCATGAGCTTGCTCTTTTTCCAGCATCATCCTTCTATTGGGATTCGAGATGTGCACCGCTGGGCTGGGCTGATAGACAGGTTCAGGGCACTAAGTTTCCCTGTGCTCAGCTTCTATGAAGTGCTCTCAGTAAGTACATCCTTTACAACTTTTCTCTTATTTTGAAAAAAAAAAGTTTCCCCCTTGTCCTAAAGATGTTTCAGAGTATAAAAACATGACAGATAAGGATCAAGGGAACAATTAAACCTCTTGGCATTGATACCCAGAAGCAAAGAAACTCTTAATAAGCCTTTGGGGGATGTACCTCAAGTCAGGCAGTTTTCAGCTCCTTGGTTTTAGAAGATAAAATAGAGGATTTAATCAGTTCTTCAGTTGGGAGATCCTTCACCTAACTCTTCTTGTTCCTC
The DNA here is from genome assembly GCF_008632895.1 of Mastomys coucha. Lineage (NCBI taxonomy): Eukaryota > Metazoa > Chordata > Mammalia > Rodentia > Muridae > Mastomys > Mastomys coucha. The sequence goes on from NW_022196891.1 coordinate 59,061,768, forward strand.
CTCCGAGCTATGTGTTGGCATTTCACACGAAAGGAAGGTGATTATTGGAGTGGCTGACACTCAGTTCCCACCCCCTACTGTATAATTATGTGAGTACACATTTTCTAACAACATTGCTATGTCAAAAATGAAAAATGAAAAAAAAAATGAATGTTCAACCTTGTCATACTTTAGCCATAAGATTCATTCATAGATAGGCGGACTAACTAGAAAATGAAGTCCTGCTTAAATTTTATCCATTTACATTACATCTTGCAAATTTTACATCCATATTTAATCAATTGCTTTTTTAAAAAGGATTTATTTATTTATTATATGTAAGTACACTGTAGCTGTCTTCAGACACCCCAGAAGATCTCATTATGGATGGTTGTGAGCTACCGTGTGGTTGCTGGGATTTGAACTCAGGGCCTTTGGAAGAGCAGTCAGTGCTCTGCTGAGCCGTCTTTCCAGCCCAATCAATTGCTTTCTAATTAGTATAGTAATGCAATCTTGTGAGAGTTTTAAATGTTGAAATTTGAACATATATAGATAAAGCTATAAGATTTGTTACATAGATTTTTATTATGTAAGACTTTTAGGGCAAAATAGTTAGTTTAGGGTAAAATTATGTGGCAATGGGCATATTAATTCAAAAGTAAGTGATAGAAATTTCAAATACATATGGTTGTTTTGGGTAGCCCTGGTGCTGTTTGTATTTTGATGCTAATTTAGCTTCCCCAAGAAGGGGCTACCTGGGATGAAGAGTGAATCAGGAGTACTTAGGAATTCATGTGACCCTTCTAATGAATAAAGAAACCAATTGCTGGGCAAGTAGGCAGGACTTCCGGATCAGAGAGAGGAAGAGAAGAGGCAGGAGAGAGATAAGGGTTTTTGAACAGCAACAGTGGGAGGTCAAGATGTAGCTACAAGTTCCCCCACTCCCCCACCCACCTACCCATCCCCGTTTTAGATGGCAAATCCTGGTGGATTCGCCACCAGAGGATTTATATTTAATATGACTTACAAGATTAAGATTCTAGTTATTGCGCTCAGCGATTGAATTACCTGTTGATTGTGAACTAAATTTGTGTGGTGTTTTCCTTCACACGGTGACTCAGATGGCTTCCAGAGAGAAAGGTACTGCAGCAAAGCATGAGTTTGTAAGAAGTGCACCCCAAAAGGCCATGGGCATTTGGAAGTATGGGGCTGGCATGGTAGTGACCCGCCAATGGGAACTTAGCAAGTCGGGTGTCAAGATTTCGGAGCTCTGGGTTAGAGAGTCCACCAGAGAGAGATGAGAACAAGGCCCACTGGTGCCTTGCCAGTGTTAGTGTGGATTGCATTTTAAATATTTCATGCTACATATGGTCACCTATTTTAAATAAGAGTGTCAAATCATTATGATATTTGGATCTCACTGGATATATTCTTAAATGATTTAAAGTTTGATAATAATATGTATAACATGCTGAAATAATATGCCTTTCAAATCTAAACTTAAGGTAGAAAATTGGGCTTAAAAATATAAGATGTCCTTCATAGCCTTAGACCCTTTAGGGACTACACATATGGTGTTTTCAGATGAATGTGCTCTACCATCCTGTCCTTTAGCTGTTAGTGACCACTCTAGGACCAGCATGCACTGTGCTGAAACCAAAGAGTGTTCAGGATTTACAGTTGCCCAATGTCCTAGAAGAAACTCCACCACATGTACCTGAGGTCTGATGTCATGTCACATAACCCTTTTTCTCTGCTCTACTTTCTGGGTCTAAACTTCCTTTCTCTTGGATGAGCCTCTGTTACAACCAACCACTGGAAAGCTGGAGACTGCCTCCTTTTGTTTGATTTCCAGCTCCCACCCCAGGAGACTGAAGTTTAAGACTGGGTTTGCTGTTGTCTCAACATGTCAAATTCCATTCCTTTCGGAATTACAGAGAAAAAACAAAAAGCTGTACAGAAGATTGTGCTGATGCCCAACTAACACACAGACCAGAGAGAAAGGGCTTAAAACACTGCGTAGGAAGCCACAAGAGATGAGCTCAAGTAGGCAACACGGAACGGCGGGAGAAGGAGAGGCAGGATAGCATAAGGATGAAGCAGACCACAGCGCCTTCTTGCACTGGCCATTAGGCAGTTTGTAGTGGGGTATGGGTACAAATACGAGCCTAAGAAACCAGGGAGGCTTGTGCCTGAAGTTTGAGGAACGCTGTGGCCTCCTCTTCAGCCCTTGATGGGTGAAATAACCGCAGTGGTTTAGAAGAAGCACTCTGGGCTTGTTTCCAGCTTAGGGACGTGCCAGCTGTTAATTGGCTTTATTCATTGAGCAGTTATGGAAAGCCTATGATGTATGGAGCACCAATCACGATGCTGCGTAAACAGACATGGCTTCCTTTGTCTAGGATTTCACAGTTTAGTGGGAGTCATTGAAAGTCAATAAATGAAACCTCAGTAACTGAGGGTGTGAACTGCTATAAAGACTAAGGAGAGAGTGACAGGAGGGCATTAGAGAGTACTTCATGGTTCTTAATCAGCGTGTGGAGTTTTTTGTTTTGTTTTGTTTTGTTTTGTTTTTGACATCATGCTGCCTCGAACCAAAAGAAGTGCTAAGAAGTCAAAGTAGAGACACAGTTAAGACTTGATCACATCCTAAGTTAACCAAAAAAGACTGATGGAGGTAATGGGACAATGAAATTGATTCCCCAAACCACCCAAGAGACTGCCCATTACTTATACACCCACTTTCACTCTACATGTCAATTACTTGCATGCAACTTTCTCTTAAATTTAAACCACAATTAACCATGCGCCATCATTGGAATGTGAGAAAATGTCCTGTGACTATCATTCTGGAAGAGAGATAGCCGGTATGAATGCATGGGAAATGCCCCAAGTGCACTTCATTTTTTTGGGTGGAGGTGGTGGAAAGTTGCCCAGGATAAAATACAGAAGTGCCTTCTGCTGGAATGTGCCCTCAGTCCACTGAGTCATCACCTGCTCTGCTTTACAGATGGATTTTTCTCCTTCACTGTGGTGGGTCCCTGTGACTCACAAATAGAAGACATTTGAAAGAATGCTGCTGTGCTCATTGAAGAAAAATGTGATTCTCTGGGAAAAAAAGCAAAGCTGACAAGAGAACGCTTGCCAATGAGAAAACACCAGACTTACAAATACAGTTCAAGAGAAAGGAACACAGGTATGGAAAGCACGTGGCATAGCCATCTCCAGTCGCTAGGGTGTGATCTGATGCTTTCAGGAACTCACCTTCTGCAAAGACGGGAGACCTTGGAACATTCCTCTAAGGCCACCATTGGCAAGAGTGGAGTCTAGATAAGTCTTAAAAACTTCCCAACCTATCTATCAACTGAAAACTAGGACAACTTGAGTTGCCAGGGTTCAGAAATGGAACCCTTCCTCAGCTGAGGACTCTTTGGAGCTTCCCTGTGAGCCACTCAGCTCGGAGGAAATTAAATTCCAGGGAAGATCCACAACCACTGGGTGTGTGGCTCAGCTGCAGACTCAGAGAGCCCTACAGGAAGCCTCATGTCTCCTGCGCTTTTGCTTATATCTATGAAGACCCAAAGCAGTGAGCACAAGAGAATGTGATGATGTTAGTCGAAGGATATGTAGCTAGAGCTAGGAGGAACGGAAAGTCCAAAGATCTTTAGAGCCTACACCTAGTGCTAATACAGGCCTGAAAAGGTACAGACACTGGATAGCAAATTGTAGCACAAAATGAGACTCCTGTGCGATTATATATTTGTTAATTAGCTGCATTTAACCATTCCATAGTTCACATTAGAAAATATTTTAAAATGGCATGATATGCATGATAAATAATACAATCTTACTGATTCAAACATAAATCTATATAAAATTTAGAATTAAGCAAAAGCAATTGCTGCCAGCTTATAACAAAAGTACAGGCACATAATCAGCAATTTTGTGAAAAAAAAAATGTAAGAAACAACCCAAAATATCAAGAGCATGGCATTCTGTAAACCCAGAATCCTTCATACTTCTCTTCATATCCACTCCTTCACCCATGCATGCATCAATAAACTCAATTATTTATTCTCTCAATCATATATCCACCTATTCACTCACTCCATCCATCCCTATACCCATTCAACCATGCATGCGTGCATGCATCCATCCATCCATCAATTTATCCATTCAGTAAATGTTAACTAAGCTATTGCTAAGTTTCTACTTGAGGTTTACAAATCAACAAGAGAGGGTTCCTCTTTTCAAAGAAATAATTGTCATTTTAAAATAAGCTCTTCTACATGCAATCACATTAGCTCCGGCGCTAAGGGGATTTGTGGTGGTGTAAGGAGTTAGGATAGGTGTCCTTTAAGTATGCGTTATACATACTGATGTGGAGGGAGTAAACAACTGGCAGAGGAAAGAGAAGACAGAATACTGAGAGAAAATAAGGATGTGAACTAGAGAGATGGCTGTTGGTAAAGTGTTTGCTGTGCAAACATGGGGACCTGTGTTTGATACCTCCATAGAGTAAAAAGCTGAATATGGCTGCACATGGCTAAGATCCCAGCACTAGTGAGGCAGAGCTAGAAGAACCCCAGGGACTTGCTGCTCGGACAGGCTAAGTCCATGCTCAAGGAGAGACCATGTCTCAAGGTATCAGATGGAGAGTAATTGAGAAAAGCATCCAGTGCTAATATCTGGCCTATATACACATATACGAACATGCACATGTACCTCTATGCACATAATATGTGTAAAACACATAAGCATGTATATATGTACACACATGCACATAAAAAAATAAGGATATGCTATTCATTTCTAGGTAAATTTCACCCTTGCTGGCCTTGTAGCTCAATTGTGTTTTTAACGGGCTCTGTAGGAAGCCAGGCACCTCTTGAGTCTGAGATAGTACACAAAAAGAAAAGTTTAGCAACCTGATATTCCACTTGGCTTGGACTATGCACAGGCCTTTTCTTCTAATGCACTTGGAAGTCTGAGACCTCCACCTACACATATTAAGTCTACATAGCTGCACACACTAAGTCTACACAATCCACTCTGCACAATGAATTTGTTAAGTCTCCATTGATATCAATTTTCATACTCCCCTTACTCTAAACAGTGGAGTATGTTTTACTTTATCAACCACCAGACTTGGACAGTTTTATGCAAACGCATTTCCAATATATCTGGGAGCAAGGAGGGCCAATCTGGCCACAATCATTGTCATATAAATATTCAATAAGGAAAACTATGTCCTCTAAGTGAGCTCTTATTTAACAAATAGAAATCTATTTAACATTTTATACCTCTGCATATTTAAGTGAGTCTATGATTAAAATGAGATACATTGTGGGAAGGGACCTTGAGCAAAGATTTACATAATCCAAGCCTCTCAATCAAAAGAGAGATCTGCTTGTTATACCCTTAGCAAAGGAACTCTGCCTTGTCTTGAACCCCCAAAAGGAAGTCACTAATAATAATTGCTGCCCTTGAGTATTCTTCCACTCATGTGACTCACTGTTAAGTATGACAGCAAACTTGATCTGTATATTGCTTTGAATAATGTTACCTTGCTCGTTGTGTGGTAGGTGTACCTTTACTTCATTCTTGAAGAAGACACCAGGTACCTGTCCCATACCCTGACAACCAGCAGGAAGTTTGTAATGTCTACTCAGACCCAAAAGAGTAAGCCTAGAGATTCATAAGAATATGTAGTACCATAACTTTTCAGATGGTAACCTGAAATAAAAATAAATTGATGAACCCTGGAGCCAATCACCAGTTGACAATGCCCCAAGCCACATTTACTTACAAGAGTATTAATGAAGTTAGAGAATGGAAGTAAGAATTCCAAGTAGAGTAAATGCCACATACTACGATGGGGCTTAAGAGCAATACAAGCTCAGTTGAAAGTTGGGTAAGAGGAGGCAAATAGGAGGCTAGGGAGACCCAAGGTAGGTAGAGAGTTGAGGCAAATATGTGAAAGTACTTTGAGTGTCTCCTAAAGTGGCATATCTTTGATCTGTGGTGGTCTATCATTCAAAGTAGTAGGCCCTTTGAACCCCTCTGATGACTATGTGGCAACCAGTCTGAAAGAGACTGTTTTAGAACAAATTGAGTCTCTTACTCTTCCTTCTTTCTCGATTCTCTTGCGCTCTTGGGCTTTTCCCTTCCCACTTCCTTTCCCCCGTCTCTCCAGGTGGTCATGGCTGGCCTCTGTTTCTCTACTCTCTCCTTCTCTTTGCCTTTCTCTGCCTCTACTACCCTCTTGACTCCTCTCCTCATGCCCTGAATAAATTCTATTCTATACTAAAAACAAAAACAAACAAATTGAAGCTTGAGTTGTAAAATGACAAGATTAACACGGTCATATAAGCTGGAGATGAAGGGCCATTCAAAAACCAAAAGCAAATAAAAGAATGAGACCTTCAGAATACTTTTAGAAATGGAGTCTTCACTACATTGGTTATATGGAACCTGGAGAGGCCACCTCCCACAGCAAGGCAGGAACCTCAGTGGAGCAATAGAGACACCAACTCACCCACAAAGCTTTCAACTCAAAATTTATTCTGTCTACAAGAAATTCAGACACAAGAGATGGAGCAAAGACTGAGGGAATAGCCAAACAATAAATGGCCCAACTTGATATCCATCCTGTGGGCAAGCACCGGTCCCTAGCACCAGTCCCTAATACTATTAATGACACTCTGTTATGCTTGCAGACTGGTGCAAGTTGTCCTCTGAGAGGCTCCACCTAGCAGCTGACTCAGACGGGTACAGACACCCACAGCCAAACAGTGGATAGAGCATGGAGACTCTTATGGAAGGAGAAAGGATTGTGAGCCCAAGGGGATAGGAACCCCACAGAAAGACAAGCAGAGTCAACTAACCTGAATTCTTGGGCTCTCAGAATCCGAACCACCAACCAGGGAACACATATGGGCTGTACCTAGACTTCCCTGAACATATGTAGCAGATGTGCAGCTTGGTCTTCATGTGGGTCCCAAACAACTAAAATGGGGGCTATCCCAAAAGCTGTTGTCTGTCCATAAGATATGTCTGTCTAAGCTGTCTTGTCTGGCCTCAATAGGAGAGGAAGTGCCTAGCCTCTCAGAAACTTGAAGTACCAGGGTGGAGGGATACCGAGGAAGAGCCCTACCCCTTCAGAGGAAGTATGGGCGAGTACCTGGAGGGGGTAATGAGTGTGATGTAAAGTGAGTAAGTACTGGCTGGTTTTGTGTGTCAACTTGACACAAGCTGGAGTTACCACAGAGAAAGGAGCCTCCCTTGAGGAAATGCTTCCATGAGATCCAGCTGTTTGGCATTTTCTTAATTAATGATCAAGTGAGGCAGGCCTAGCCCATTGTGGGTGGTGCCATCCCTGGACTGCTAGTCCTGGGTTCTATAAGAAAGGAAGCCTTAGTCCATGGTGATCTGATAGGATACAAGGAATTATTTCAATCTCCTTGTATCTGTTGAGG
>NW_022196891.1:59069418-59073492 GCF_008632895.1 Mastomys coucha
AGAAGGAAGCTGAGTAAGCCAGGGAAGCAAGCCAATAAGCAGCACTCCTCCACGACTTCTGCATCCACTCCTGCCTCCAAGTTCCTGCCCTGTGTGACTTCCTATCCTGGTTTCCTTTGGTAATAAACAGCAATGTGGAAGTATAAGCTGAATAAATCCTTTCCTCCCCAACTTGATTCTTAGTCATGATGTGCAGGAATAGAAGCCCTGACTAAGATAGTAAGTAAAACTAAACTAAAATTAAAAAAAGAAAGAAATGGAGCCTTTTTAAAGTGAGCACACAGTTGTCAAAGGTGACCCCATAGCATAGCAGCACCCAGATACATGTAAATTTAGCCAGGGTCATCTATTTCTTAGGATCTGGATTAGTGACGTCTAATCTCTCAGGCCTGTCTGACTGCCAGGTAGATACTTGTGAAAATGCTGGGTGGACTGGAAAGCACACTCCATAGTTAGACTGTGAATGGTTAAGTCTTCCTGAAGGACATAGGGGGCCCTCCCTGCCCGACTCACCCTGAGCACACAGCAGAGAAAGGAGCCTCCCTTGAGGAAATGTCTCCATGAGGTAGGATGCCTCCTGTCTTAGACTGTTACTGAACTTCTTACTGGAGAAGTAAAGAAGGATGTTGGTTTTGCATGATTTCCAGGCACACAAAGGCCCAGAGGGGACAAGACAGGGAACAAACCATGGCAACACACTGGCGCTTCCAAGCAGATCTCTTACATAGAAAGGGTAGGTCAAGAAATCCATCTGCAGTGTCATTCCAAGTGAGCATTAATTCAAAATGAGCCATTTAATTGGGCAGGGTTGAGCTCTTCCAAGCTCTTCTCCTGAGTTTCAGAGAATCATGTTCTTTTCTGTTTTATTTACTTAAATTTGTTTTTTCTAGAAAAGAAAGCTATGTAATTGCTAAATGGTTATTTGGTTGGTTGGTTGGTCGGTTGGTTTGGTTTGGTTGGTTTTTTTACCCTGTTAGAGCCCTAACACATTTACTATCTATTTAGTCTACAAGACAGAACTAAAGCAAGGGATGAACTGATGAAAGGATGGTAGGCTTCAGTCTAGAACAATGAATTCTGAGATAGTTCAATGGTGTGAAGGGGACCCGTAGCTTTCTTGCATAATGGAAACTACTCCTTCTCCTCCTCAACCCATCAAGAACGGGTACGTAAGCAAAGGCTGAGCAGATGTTCAGGAAGTCCTTGCCAGCGTGTGGAGGCTGGTATGGAGAATAGTTTAGAACTAGAAAACATTTTATGAAACAGAAATACTTAATTAGAGGTGGGGAGGAACTAACAATCTTGACTTTAACCATCAGGAAGTATGACTCGCAGGAGTGGGCACAGGAACTCTCCCTGATATGTGGACACCACTGGTTTAAGGTTATCTTTCTTCTGACCACTGGATAAAAAGAGAGTATTTTGTCATTACCTTTCCATATAGTGTAAATCCTTTCTACTCTTACATGCTTAAAATCAATGTTAGAAACATCTTATTATGCCAATCTGATCACCAAAAGCTTCTATGACTGAAGGTTAGTTTCTTAACTCACATCATACCAGTGAGGTAGGAAACACCACCAACTCGGACTGAATGTACTTCAGTGGATGTGACGCATTTTTTTTCTGACTCAGACAACACTGGATTCTAAAATAGATTGTTGGGCATCCTCCTCAGGATATATTTGAGCTCTCATAAAATCAGAGAATGTCCACAAGAGGAAAACCTTGAAGTGCCTCTCAATTCCTGTGAGTCTATTTTTGAAGGTAGCTAGCTTAAAAACACAATATTTAGAATCCATGCTGATTCTCATTTCCTTGGTGGAGTCACAGAAATAGTCACTTCCTAATTTGGAATAAAAAATATGGAAGAGGGCAGCCACAGTCAGAGTATCTCAAACGATCTCAGTTTTCATTTGGCAGGAAGTCTATTTCTTGTTATTGTTCTTAGGAGTAATTCCAGCATGAGAGGACAGAAAGCCTTTTCTATAGTCACTCATTCCTACTTCCCTATGGAAGCCAGAGTGAGCCACTAATCAGGAAGCCTGATTCCTTTGGAAGTCAAACTCAGGAGAAGAACAATATACCTTCTCTAAAATAAGCACTGGAGAGTTGAGCTCCAATACCCTGGGAAGTTCATCTCTCTGAACCCAACTCTTTATCAACCTTAATTTTTTCCAACTTAGTTATCTTTTCTGTTCTGCAATAAAAACTCTCATCTGAAGAAGAAATAGAAGAAAATCATTCTGTCTTTTCTTTATTCCTATCAGAATATAACATAATCTACCTCCCAATTCCCCCAATACAGTTGGCTGTTTTCTGAAATTTTATCATAAAATTTGAAAAGAAAATAAAACTCAATTAAGTACGAATTCCCCAAACATTCTCACAAACTACATTTGTAATTTAGAATTCAGAGGTCACTACTAGAAATTTCCAAATAAGCAGTGCATGATAAATAGGATAATCTTAATTGAATTTACATAAAGTAACCTTAATTTGAAGAGATTTATCAACCAGTTTAGAACATCAGTAAGTAAACTTCTACATTTTAGGGCTATATGTTATCATAGTGAGCATGCTACAGAAATAATGTCTTTATGTGATCAGAATAATTTCAATCTATTTAAAACATGTAAACCACCCCTAAAATCTTCTAGGAATTCCCAAGAGGGCAGGCTCATGAATGAGTATTTGGTAAAATTGCTCCATCCATCAGGTGGAACATAGAAATTCTCTCTTTGATATATTCTTTCCCATGAAGAGGAAATCCATCTCTGCCTTGTCACTAACCCCTGAGAGGTGTAGCTGTGATGAAGGAGGCATATAGTAATGAAGGCTTTATTTGCTAGAATTTCAGTGGGAATGACTCCTTGTGAGAGGATCAGTCCTTCCCAAGGATGGAAAGAAGTTTCTTTCTTAGAGGAACAGATGGTTGAAAAAGAATGAGGAATGAGCTAAGGTGAGTCCAGTGGGGACCACTTGGCTCTGAAGATACGTTAGAGAAAGGGCTAGAGAAAAGTAGTATGTGGTTTTGCATAATAACAGTGACATAATTAGGGGGATAGAAAGAGGTGACTGAAGAACATTGTAGAGACCTTGCTCTATGATGTCCTGCATAGATGTCTTCTATACTACTCTTATATAGAAAGTAGGGTTTTTTTCTCATATAATATATTCTGATAATGGTTTCCTTTACCTCAATTCCAAATTCCTCCCTACCTCATCTCTCATTCACATCAACTTCATTTCTGCCTCTCATTAAAAAACAAACAGGCCTAATGGAATACAGTATAATAATTAATAATAATAATAATAATAATAATAATAATAAAACATAGGAATATATAATATGTAATATTACAAAAAAGCACATAGAATTAGAAACAAATAAATAGAAGGAAAAGAGCCCAAGAGAAGGCACAAGAATCAGAGACCCAGTCATTTGTACATCCAGTAATTCCATAAAAACACTAAACTGGAAGCCATCAGATATACACAGGGAACATAGTGCAGACCCAAGCAGGCCCTGTGCATGCTGCTTCAGTCTCTGTGAGTTCGATAAGTTTTGTAATAAAAATAGTGTGGTACTGGAACAAAATGGACATGTTGATCAATGGAATCAAATTTCAGATCCAGACATAAAGCCACACCTATGTATATTTGAATTTTGATAAAGAAGCCAGAAATACACACTAGGGAAAGGGCAGTATCTTCAACAAACAGTGCTAATTAAGCTAGAGGACTGCATGTGGGAAGGATTCAAGTAGATCCATACTTAACACCCTACACAAAACTCAAGTCCAAGTGGATCCAAGACCTCGGCATAAAACCAGATACATCGAACCTGGCAGAAGAGAAAGTGAGGAAGACCCTTGAACTCTTTGGCACAGGGAAAGACTTTCTTAATGGAATTCCATTAGCACAGGCACTAAGATCAACTACTGGGTTGGGAACGCGGAGCGGACGAATTCGATTCAATGGGGTTCCGGGCCAGGCTATGGAGCAGGTGAATGAGCTAAAGGAGAAGGGCAATAAGGCCCTGAGTGCTGGGAACATTGATGATGCCCTACA
>NW_022196891.1:59073879-59074999 GCF_008632895.1 Mastomys coucha
TGCTCAGTGACCCCACCTACAGGGAACTCATAGAACAGCTACAGAACAAGCCTTCAGACCTGGGCACGAAACTACAGGATCCCCAGGTCATGACTACTCTCAGTGTCCTCCTTGGGGTTGATCTGGGCAGCATGGATGAAGAGGAAGAAGCAGCAACACCTCCACCCCCACCACCTCCCAAAAAGGAGGCCAAGCCAGAACCAATGGAAGAAGATCTTCCAGAGAATAAGAAACAGGCATTGAAAGAAAAGGAGTTGGGAAATGATGCCTACAAGAAGAAAGATTTTGACAAGGCCCTGAAGCATTATGACAGGGCCAAGGAACTGGACCCTACTAATATGACTTACATAACTAATCAAGCAGCTGTGCACTTTGAGAAGGGCGACTATAACAAATGCCGGGAGCTCTGTGAAAAGGCCACTGAAGTGGGCAGAGAGAACCGAGAGGACTACAGGCAGATCGCCAAAGCTTATGCCCGAATTGGCAATTCCTATTTCAAAGAAGAAAGTTACAAGGATGCTATCCATTTCTATAATAAGTCTCTGGCAGAACACCGAACTCCAGATGTGCTCAAGAAGTGCCAGCAGGCAGTGAAAATTCTGAAGGAACAAGAGCGACTGGCTTATATCAACCCTGACTTAGCTTTGGAGGAGAAGAACAAGGGCAATGAATGCTTCCAGAAAGGTGACTACCCCCAGGCCATGAAGCACTATACAGAAGCCATTAAAAGGAACCCAAGAGATGCCAAACTGTACAGCAACCGAGCTGCCTGCTACACCAAGCTCCTGGAGTTTCAGTTGGCACTCAAGGACTGTGAGGAGTGCATCCAGCTAGAGCCCACCTTCATCAAGGGTTATACACGGAAAGCAGCTGCTCTGGAAGCCATGAAGGACTACACAAAAGCCATGGATGTGTACCAAAAAGCGTTAGACCTGGACTCCAGCTGTAAGGAAGCAGCAGATGGTTACCAGCGCTGTATGATGGCACAGTACAACAGACATGATAGCCCTGAGGATGTGAAACGGCGGGCCATGGCTGACCCTGAGGTGCAGCAGATAATGAGTGACCCAGCCATGAGGCTCATCCTGGAGCAGATGCAAAAGGACCCCCAGGCTCTGAG
>NW_022196891.1:59075401-59078111 GCF_008632895.1 Mastomys coucha
AGATCAACTATTAATAAATGGTACCTCATGACACTGAAAAGCTTCTGCATGGCAAAGGACACTGCTGATTGGGCGAAATGGCAGCCTCCAGAACAGAAAAGATTTTCCCCAACTCCACATCTGATAAAGGGCTAATATCCAAAATATATAAAGTATGCAAAAAAAAAAAGTAGATACCAAGAAAACAAATAATTCAATTTAAAAATGAGTACAGAACTAAACAGAGAATTCTCAGAAAAGGAAACTCAAATGGCTGAGAAGCACTTAAATGCTCAACATCCTTACCATCAAGGGAAATGCAAATCAAAATTACTTAGAAATCTCATCTTATACCTGCCGTAATGGCTAAGATCAATAATACAACTGACAGCTCATACTTGCAAGAATGCAGAGTAAGGGCAACACTTGCCCATTGCTAGTGAGAGTGCAAACTTGTACAGCCACAACGGAATTCAGTGTGGCAGTTGCTCAAAAAGATGGGAACCGATCTACCTCAAAATCCAGCTATCTACTCTCGGGCATATACTAAAGGACACTTCATCCAACCACAGGGACACTCAACCATGTTTATTACTGCTCTATTTGTAACCAGGAACATTCTTCTAAGATTTTCAAGGTTTGAGGAGCCGGATGATGATTATCTACAAGTCATACCTACAGTGGTTTGCCATGGACCATCCCAGCCAGGTATGGGGGTCCCTGGGATGTGCGTTCTTGAGGCCAGGAAGGTAAGGATTTAGTGGTGACAATCAGAAACAAAGAGGGAGTTTGAATCTGAGTGTATTTTGCAGCTCTCAAGCAAGGGATTTTATATATTAAAACCTAAACATTACACCTCTTAGAAACTATATTCAGTGAAATAATCAAATACCAACAAAAATCATTTGACACAGTATAGCACAAAAATATCTCTTAGAAACTGTATGCAGTGAAATAATCATAAACAGAACAGGTAACATCATAATTAATATAAGTCAAAATATAACAATTCTAAAAGGATGTATTCATCCTTGGGGGCAGTTATCCAAGGCTAGTTAGTGGCATATTTCCAAGAGCAGGTTAATAAATCTTTATGGTCAAAGCTCTTAACCACTGAGCTAACTCTCCAGCCCCATATAGACAATTACTATTTAACATCCAATGCCTGATTTTTTATAAATCTTCAACATATAAATTTAAACTATTTTAATTCTTTCTAATTAAGGCTTTCTTTACCATATACCAAAACCCACCTCCTATGACACGTGTGCAGCCATATGAAATTTTATTGTTGGGAAAGTTTTTATCTATCATAATAATTTTGTAAATGATTTAAAAAGTATAGCATTAGTTTCCCCGGGAATAAGGTCATGTTAGTGACCCCATCTCAAGGGATGGTTTCTTACCCATTATTCTCATTTAAGATCTTGGCCTAAGCTACCAGGAACATGTAAATAAGAAAAGGAATAAGAGAAAACAAAACAGATAGATTGCTATGAGAACTACGGTTCAATAATTTTTCTCTGGCGAAGAGTTACACAACCGGTTCCAGGAGGCCTCCCCCTTTTGAGGTCAACCGCTTCAATCTGTGGAACTTGTCCCACAGATCCTACTGGAGGTGGTGTGGCAGTGGTTCACTGTCAGATTTAGCTGGTCTAATTTCAATCTGTTTAAATAGTCATTTATACCGTTAATTTTCACAGTGGTACACATTTGAAATACCTGTGCTCAACTATGAAGTCTCATCTTCAGAAGAGCCCAGTCTTACTTAAAAAGAGTTCCCTCTAACTGGATATTGCTTGTGAAGCAGCGTCTTTGCTGCTGTGACTTTTGCATTTTAATCGTATTATTACTTTAAATAGGCAGGTAGCTCTTTCTTTCCTTAGGCCTGGTCTCTAATTATTTAGCACACTTCTCTTTCCCAAACTATGGGCACTCAGAAAGCCAAAAGACAGGGGGAGAAGTATCAGACTCTCTGGCCAACATCCCAGATCAACTTTTCTAAAATCCAAAATAGAAATCTAAATTGCCTTTGGTTATGTTATGATCATTAAAATAATATCTAGGCTTCAATTGTGTGAGCACTATATATGATCTGATATTTGTGTTGCATGTAAAAATATAGAATACCCGAGAGACTAAGTGCCCCCTGTTTTAGGGTTCCATTGATGTGAAGAGACACCATGACCATGGCAACTCTGATAAAAAAAAAAAAAGTTGTGGCTAGCTTACAGTTTCAGAGGGTTAATCCATGATCATCATCATGGCAGGAAACAAGGCATACCTAGGAAGACATGATGCTGGAGAAGGAACAGGGAGTTCTACATCTTGATCTGTAGGCAGGAGAAGGGAACTATGTGCCACACTGGTTGAAGCTTGAGCATAGGAGACCTCACACCCTACCCCCACAGTGACACACTTCTTCTAACAAGGCCATACCTTCCTATGGGTTACATACTCAATCATATGAGTGAGTGGGGGCCATACCTATTTAAACTACACCACCACCAACTTAAGACTTGTCTGCACTTGCTCAGTACATCATAGAAGTGATTCTAAAATTCTGTTACATTGCATGAGACAAGTCTGAATTCCTTAATATTTAATACTTCATTTGAAAAATGTTGAATAGCAATAATGCACTCTATTTGTTAGAGATAATATTAATTTCTATTGAAGAACGCATTTAAAAATGTAACTTACCAGCCGGGCGGTGGTGGTGCACGCCTTT
>NW_022196891.1:59078121-59100685 GCF_008632895.1 Mastomys coucha
TCTTAAATCTAAGCCTCAGATAATTTCAAATCATAAGAGCAGAAAGAGAAGGCCTAATGCTGCATAAAAACTTGAAAAAAGAAGTGTGGTGGGCTGAATACTCTTGGCCCATGGGAAATGGCCCTAGGAGAAGTGGCCTTGTTGGCACTTCCTTATTGTAGGAAGTGTGTTACTGAGGGGGTGGTATTTGGGGGGTCCTATGCTCAAACTACACACAGTGTGGAAGAGACCCTCCTCATGACTGCCTGTGAAAGAGTCTCCTGCTGCTGCTTTTGAATCAAGATGTAGAATTCTCTGCTTCTCCAGCACCGTGTCTGCCTGGATGCTGCCATGTTTCCCATCATGATGTTGGTGGACTGAACCTCTGAAACTGTAAGCCAGCCCCAATTAAATGTTTGACTTTATAAGAGTTACCTTGGTCATGGTATCTCTTCATAGCAATGAAACCTTAACTAAAACAAGATGGAAGAATTTCCATTGTCATGTGGAAAGCCACAGTAACATGTACACCAAACTACAGAGAGGAAACCCTTTCTGATTAACCTTGATGCAATGATACAACAGTGAATACTGATACACAATTTCAAGTTAAGGCCTAGAAATATAGCTCAGGGGTAGAGCATTTGCCTAACACCCATAAAGCCTTCTGTACTGCAAAGAAAAATTCAACTTAATATACCCACGACTCCACAACTATATTTTTAAAAGGCCATAGTAAATGAGAATTGTCTCCATAAAATACAAAGGAGATTGAGAAACATATGAAGACAATTGGCTCAGCCAGGTGGTGCACATCTTTAATCCTAGGACTGAAGTAAGGCAAGTGAATCTGTGAATTGATGAGAGGGAATTTCCATGGAAACCCCTGTACAGTATTGTTCATTTTTGCCAGTCTCTCTGGACTCAGAGTGTAATTCAATGGTTAGTATAACCTTTAATCCCAAGGGGCTAAAAAGGCATATGCTCACTTTTAAATCACACCTTTCATTTTGAAATGGAGTATGCATGGAATATAAACCTATTCTGTCTTAGGACAATTGTCCCTACACCTGAGTGTTGGTCCTCTAACACCACAGCACTTTTAAGAGGAATAGCTAATTTAAATGAACAATTATTCTAGTCCTCAGAATTATGGCTTTAAAAATTAACCTTCAAGAACCCAATTGCTTATACTGTTAGTAATTCAAACCACCAAATTACATTCACACTTAGGTAAATTGTGAATAATAATTCTTGCAATTTTCCATTAGTTCTCCTACTGGAACTATTTTCTTTTTTTTTTTTTCTTTTTTGTACAAACACCCCAGTGGCAGCACATGGCAAGCTGTCACTGGAAGCATAGGTGCTTTATTGGGACGGGGATGAGGAAGTCCTCTGTTCAAGAGGGTGGGAAGAGTCCTGGCTACCCTGACAGTGGGATGTGCAGGGTCTCTCGCCAGACGAAGGTCCAAATGGGAAGACACCTGTCAATCAGCCATGGGAGTGCCACACAGGCCTGGCTGTAGGCCCAGGAACCATATAGTCAGCTGGGGCAGGTCCCCTGCACATTCATCATGAACTATACAAGATGAGGCTGAACATGAGTTAATTACAAAAGTCATTATTTACAAAAATCTGTACACACATTTGAAAAACTCACAAAATTGTCATCTATGTATCACAAGTTGCTAGACCAAAATATTAAAAATGGGATAAAATTATATGTTTCTCTTCTCAATTCTTTTCAAAAGGATTACTATTTTAAAGCACATATATGCTACTTCCCCATTAGCAAGACCCATGTAAGAAACCAAGCACCTTAATGTTTCTTGAGCCCCTAGACCTTAAACCAAGTAGCCAGGCCAGGCCAGGCCAGTGCCCAGAACTAGGGCAAGGAGCTGGCCCACAGTGCATAACAGATGCTGTAATGTAACAAAAGGAGGAAAGTGTCTTTGGCTAACAGTTTGGCATTAAATAAAAGAGGCAAACAAGATGGAGACATGCAGCCCTGTCAGCCAGGTTGGACCAAGAGACAACAGGTGACCCTAAAGGGTGGCTCCCAGAGCAGTAGTGGGAACCAGGCTTGATACATACCTGGTAGAAAACTGTATTTCAACCACTTAGGTATGTCACCTGGACATGGCAAGGAGCACTCACACAGAAGAAACAGGGAAGGGCAGTGGGCCACACCAGCCACAGCCAGCTCATCAAGTAACTAAAGTGGATGTAGTGCAAATATTGCAACCAAGTACTACCGACACGCTACCTGCTCTGCTCGCCTTAAGGGCCACAAGCAGGGCCCTGTTCTCATCCTGGGTATATTTCCTTAGCTAGAGAAAGAGTCCCGTCTTCCCTAAGTGTGCAGGACAGGGGCTGACATGTCCTTTATTACATGTTAGTTGAGAGAGCCCTGATCAAGGCTCAGAGTTTGTGCTTCTCTTTGCAGACTGTGTTCTCTCCTGACAACAGCAGGCTTAGGACAGAGGATCGTGGTCCTCTGTCCCAAGGCAGAAGGCTCAGCCCAGATCCTACTGGAACTATTTTCTAAACCTCAACACATACTGCTTAGTCCCCATCCACTGAAACCCAGAGCAGAAACTAAAAGGGAAATCCTAGATTTTTCCAAACCAGAGACCTTCTGCTAAGTAACCCAAGGAACACGTGACGTTTCAAGCAGGGGACAAGTGGCTGAGGTGCCTGTTTTCTATATCAGAGCAGACCTGACCTCCAGGTTCTCCCAGCACTTCACAGTTCCTACCTGTATGACTGAGAGTACTCTGCTTGCTACCGTGAACTCTACAGCCTAGGATCTGGGCTGCCCTGTCCTCAGAGTCTCTTCCTTATATAATCCGGACATTTTGATTACCTACCCAGTCTTATACCTTTGGTCTTCTAGATACTGTACCTGGTGCCCCTCTCTCTGTTCTCCCTTCCCCTTCCCCTCTCTCCATATGGCTCAGGGTCCTGTCCACTCTGGACTGTCTCAAAGGACCCTGCCTCTGGCTGAGCTCTCCCATATATCTACATTAAACCTTCTCCTCCACTGTTCCTAGGAGCAGTCATGTCCTGTCCTTTCCTGATTATTTCTTTTCCTCATTCGGAAAGCTATCACACACACACACACACACACACACACACACACACAGAGAGAGAGAGAGAGAGAGAGAGAGAGAGAGAGAGAGAGAGAGAGTCTCTGTGTCTTTCTCTGTATATTCAATAACATAAGAAGATTTTTTTTTTAATTCATAAGAGTAATTTTCTCTTACAAGGATGAAAGTATATTGAAAGAAATCAGAAGCCCCATTAGAGGTAAGTGATTTACCCAGCTCCTTGCTCTTCCTGTGTCACAGGGTATGGGCGGATTCTTTCTGAGGTTTGCTGAAGTAAAGGTCAGGGAGAGAGACTGGAGGCAGGTTCTCAGCTCTCAGCTCTCACAGTAAAAGCAGGACTGTAGTGAGAACACAAAGGAAGCAATTGTTTTAGAAGTGACCGCTGGGCTCGCAGGTCTCTGAATTCTGGTAACAACTAAACGAACCTTGACCTCAGCAGGTCTTAAGCCATCTTACATGGGTAGTGGGTGTGGCAGGCTGATCAAGGGCTGACTTAAGCTCAATGACCAAAGGAACACATTACAGCCCGTCCTTCTAAGGCCCACGCCAGCCACCTCTTCTATACACTCTTTTGACTACTGAAGCTCTTTTTCCTGAAAGAATATAAAAGCAAAACAGTGCTTGGAAAGATTTCCCCATCTTCCCACCTCCCCTCCCTCCAACTAGACAGCAACTATGTGGAGAAGTATGAATACCCTTACATCACTCACAGCCCCTTGAGATTAGACTGAAGCTGCTCTCCAGGGGATTCTGCTTGAAACTCTATCCTTGTGGATGGACTGTTAGGCCTCTGGATTTATATGCCCAAAATAAGCCCTCCCTTCTCTAAGTTGCCTGATCATAGCACTTTATCACAGCAGTAGAAAAATAACTAATTTAGGTTCCATCTTGGCTTGGCTCCAGCCAGTGCCAGAAGCTTTCAGGGGCAGATGTCTCACATTCTCGACATCTTCAGCATCTGCCTTGCAGGAGGAACTATAGACAATATGAGTATGATCCACAATGAGTACCTCAGAGAGAAACCCTGGGGGGTCCTGTGTCCTGAAGACTCTTTGTTACTGCAAGGCCTTGCTGTTTTGGTCACCTGGTTTTTGCCTTGTATGAATATCCTCGGAGGGCGGGGTAGTTCTAATTCTTCACTGAGCAATATAATCACAATGCATAGCAATAGTGATGATTTTCCAAAAATCAATGCCACTCAGCTAGATTAACGATTTAGCTGAAGATTGTCCTGGTTTAGAATGATAAATTTGCTCATGTGGTTTGGTGAGTGTCTTGAGGACTTAGTGTTGTGCAGCATAGACTGGGTATATCCTTTTTCTGTTGTCTCAAGAAAAGTAGAAGATCTCTGACCCACTGTAATCTAGTTAACTATACCTTTACTTTACTGTGAAAACACTCTAAGAATACATGTATGGTTACTGTATTAGATAATAATTGTGGTAAGTTAGAATAACATGACATCTATCTCCCTCCTTGTAACTGTAAATTTCTACCTGCCAGTACAAGAGAAACTGGCTGTTAACAACATTTGGCTTGTTCAAATTCTGTTAATCTGTAATAGAAAAACTATTACTTTAGGATATAGATGTATTATGGGACGAAACCACATGAGAAGCTGAGTGACCAGGTGTGAGACTTAGAATAACTTGTTTCTAAAAAATATGAAACTTGTAATCATTATGTGTGATTGAAACTGCAACCCCATAGGAAGAACAACAATATCAACCAACCAGACCCCCAGAGCTCCCAGGGACTAAACCACCAACCAAAGAGCACCCATGGAGGGACCCATGGCTCCAGCCACATATGTAGCAGAGGATGGCCTTGTCAGACATTAATGGGAGGAGAGGCCCTTGGTCCTGTGAAGGCTCAATACCCCAGTATAGGGGAATGTGAGGGTGGGGAGGCAGGAGAGGATGGGTGGAGGAACACCCTCATAGAAGCAGGGGGAGGGGAGATGACATAGGGGGTTTCCAGAGGGGAAACCAGGAAAAAGGATAACATTTGAAATGTAAATAAATAAAATATCCAATTTTAAAAAGATATTAAAATGTGACTGTTTACCTGCATGAGGGATTTTATTCAAAAGGAATATAAGGACTAAGCGAAAAAATATCCAAGTGTGTGAGTGTACTCCTGCTTTACGTTAGTCTCCGACCCCCCATCATCTCCTCTTTGGATCGCTGAGCACACTCTGGAACTGGCCTCAGACAAGCATCCTTTACAGGCTGGCCCTTCAGGGATTTCAACCATTGCTCCTACTGGCTTTCGTCACTAGCATTTTTCTGGAACCTTGGTGTAAACCTCCGTGACATCACAGCTCTTCACTCTACATGCCTACAAAGGCAGCACCACGTGAACAATAGCGGAGTCTGGTGCCAGCCCAAGAGTCTCCCCTATTACCACCCGAAAGGTCACTGAGTCACCATTGGCAAAGCCCGGGAAAACACTTTCCTTGGCATGCCTGTTAGAGTGGGGCATTCCTGCACTCTTTGTCACATACTCCTTTTTGAATGAAAGCTTTTCAAATGTGGGGCTCCCACAGCCTGAAGCTTCTGATGGGGAGAACTTTCCTGAAGGTGCTTTTTCTATTGTCAGAGTAAAAGGTTTCTCTTTAATGGTACTGATCTCACTAACAGATGGAGCCATTTGCAGCACTTACCTTGAATATAACTTTAATTCAGTTCATGTTCTTTTCCTTATCAAACTGAATAGTCTCCCTCCCCCCCCCTTAATATTAACTAGAAATCTGGCTAAATGAGACAATCTAAACTCTGCCTTGGAGTTTCATCAGACAAATTAATTAGCCCATTACTTTTGAATTCAGCCTTACTCAAGTTATCAGGACACGAACAGAGCACATCTAGATTTTTTTAGAATGGATCATGAATTTCCTCTAGTCCAGTTTCCAGTAAAGTCTTGTTTCCTCCTGAAAGACTATATACAATCTTTACTATGTGCATTTCTATCAGAACTAAGGCCTCCTAGGCTGTCATGAAAACTGCCCATTAAAATCCATTTACAGCATTCTAGGGTTCTATAGGAATAGCCCACAGCTACATTTTTTCCCCCAGCACTGGTTAGTTTTATATCAACTTGACACAAGCTGTTGTTATCTGAGAGGAGGGAAAAATATTGAAAAATAAAATGCCTCCATTAAGATCTGCTGTAGGCAAGCCTGTGAGATATTTTCTCAATTGATGATTAATGGAGGAGGGCCCAGCCCATTGTGGGTGGTGGTACCATCTCTGGGCTACTGGTAGTGGATTCTATTGAAAAAAAAAAAAAAAAGCAGGCTGAGCAAGTCAGGTGAAGCAAGCTAATAAGAAGCACCCCTTCATGGCTTCTGCATCAGTTCTTGCCTCCAAGTTCCTTCCTTGTTTGAGTTCCTGTCCTGACTTCCTATAGTGATGAACAGTGATACCGAGATGTAAGCCAAATAAACCCTTGACTCCACAACTTGCTTTTGGTCATGGTGTTTCATCACAGCAATAGTAACCCTAACTAGGATACTTCCTAGTTAACACCAGTTCTGGAGACTCTCAGGATCACATGATAGGCCACTCTGATATGCCTATGTTTTCACACTGGTTACTTTTAATGCTTGTGAAAATGCCATCACAGTGGTTCTCAAGCAATTAAAAAGGTCAATGCAGTGACCCTTTAATACAGTTCATCATGTTGTGGTGACCCAACCAGAAAATTATTTAGTTGGTACTTCATAACTGTAATTTTGCTACTGTTATGATTCATAATAGGTAAATATTATGCACATATGCAGGATATCTGATATGTGGTCTCTTGGGGGTTGTGAGCCACAGGTTGAGAACAGCTGGCTTAGAAGTAGTGCACAGGAAATAGAGCCATGATTCATTTGGCAAACAGTACAATTGGAGTTTTGCTTAAAAAGAAAGAAGACCAGCACCAATGAGTCTGAATGCAGATGTGTTATCAGGTTGGGTAAAAATGTCCAAAGAACAAGAGTGGAATTCCCATGGGGTATGAGAGCTATACATTGAATTGTCTAAAACATTAATGGCAAATTCCCCTCTAGATTTTTCTCTATCAAGATTCATTTATTGTTTTTCAAGGTTTCTTGCTCCAATTTCAGTTTTAATTACAAAAAATTTCCCTAACTGGAGATTATAGTATTCAAACGTAAGGGACTGGAAAATGAAGACAATGGCCTTGAGTGCTTCAGTTTTATGGTTAAATGAAGTCTACAAAAAGTGAGCTTGTGCTAATTAGTCTATGACTCTGTGGAGAGAATGACATATTCACTTAACAATATGAAGATGCATCTCCTTTGATGTAACCCTAACTCTTGATTCTTAGTAGCATTCAGGCTTCTAAATAATTTGGAGAATCATGCAAAATGTTAACCCATGAAAGTATTTTATTCTGTATACTGTATTGCCACATGCAATTTCACAAAACTTCTATAGATAGTCTATGTATCTCTGCCATAGACTCAATGACTGACAGTGTCTAGCAAACATAAACCAATAGCAGTATTAGTCAAAATTTTCAAAAGCCAGCTAGCATACATTCTGAAACCCATGTGAAACAGCAGAGCTTTGTTTAAGTTGACCACAGAGGCAGTAGTTTCAAGGCTTCTATAAGGTCAATGTTATGACATTTAATTTTAATAGCAGAGAAACGAAACAACATGACTCCAGGTTCAACATGCTGCTAGCTATTTGTGAAATGTCAAACATAACAGTCCCTAAATTGAATCACACCAAACGTGTGATTTAGGGATGATATTAGCTATCTATATTATAAGCTTTCAGAACAAGCCCCAAATCTCAAATTACTAAAAAACTGATTTGAAAAAGTTTTTTGAACTTTTTCATTGATTCCTTGCGAGTTTCACATCATGCACCCCAATCCCACTCATCTCCCATACCCTTATATCTGTCCTTTGCTCTTGCAACCTTGCCACAAAATAAAATACACACATACACACACAAAAATGTACACGTATATACACACACACACGTAACAACATAAGTTTGAATAAATTTTAGAGTTGAAAACTTAAAAACTCTGTTCTTTTGAGTGTGTTCAAGTCTTTCTATAAAAGAAAGCATGCATTCACACATACACTGCCGGAGACTTCAGAGGTTTCCTTATATATGAGGCTTAATGTTCCAGATAACTGAAGGGATATTGGTGTTGATCTGGTGCTGCCATGTATTCAAATGATAAATATTTTATCCCAAGACCTGGTTGGCCCAAGATGAGTGAATTCTCATGTAGTCCAACTTTTGTTGTATAAACCTTGCTCCCCAATTTAATTGGTCAATAAAAGGCTAAAGCCTGTGATTGGGCAGTAGATAGAGGTAGACAGGTTTTCAGTTATCTGGCTGGGGGGCCATAGGGAAAGAGGAAAGAGGGAGGAGAAAAGACATGGAAGGAGGAGGAGGCCATCATGAGAGGAAATGCACCACAAGCATACGGCCAAGAGAAACAAGTAACAAGAAACATATAGCTGGGATGTATGTTAGAATAGTTCTACAACCTGCCCAATCTAGGCTTAAAGCTTATAAATAAAATACCTGGATTGTGTGTCTTTTATATGGGCTAGCTAGAACTTATAATTCCCATTACAACAGGTCCCAGTTCTTTGGAGATTTAAAGGATAATCTTATTTATTTATTTATTTATTTATTTATTTATTTATTTATTTATGGTTTTTCAAGACAGAGTTTCTCTGTATAGCCCTGGTTGTCCTGGAACTCACTTTGTAGACTAGGCTGGCCTCAAACTCAGAAATCCACCTGCCTCTGCCTCCCAAGTGCTGGAATTAAAGGCGTATGCCACCACTGCCTGGCAATCTTATTTTATTAATTACTTTTGTTTTCTAAGTTGGAAATGAGACATGCATCCATTACCATGATTATGAAGGCTTCAATGAATAATTCTGTTCATTGTGCTTGATGTCCTAGTATCACATCCATCATATTTTTTAAATAAACCTATGGTCCAAATGACTTCACCCCTGTCAAGCTGAGATTCAACAGATGGGGAAATGGACTCTATTCCTTGACAAGGAAAACAGTATTATCACAATGAGTAAAGGACAGCCTATGAGGAGAATAATACTTTTCTTCCTTTCTTCCTTCCTCCCTCCCTCCTTCCTCCCACCTTCCTTCACTCCCTCTCTTCCCCTCTCTTTCCTCTCTTTTTCTTTCTATCCATCTCCCCCTTCCTTCCTCCTTCCCTCTCTCCCTCTTTCCCTTCTCCTTTTTTTCCTCCCTCCCTCTGTCTCTCTTCCCCTCATTCTTGTTTGTTTGAGATAGGGTCTCTCTGTGCAGCCCTGTCTGTCCTAGAACGCACTATGTAGACATCAGGCTTGCTTCAAACTTTTAAAGACTTCCCAGTGCTGGGATTAAAGGTGTGTGGCACCACACCTGAATGCTTTGTCGTTTTACAAATAACTACAATCACTTTTACAGATATGAATAAGGAGGAATTTCTTTTCTGGTCCAGGCTATTTGGAGTTCTGTAGGCTTCTTGTATGTTCATGGGCATCTCTTTCTTTAGGTTATGGAAGTTTTCTTCTATAATCTTGTTGAAGATATTTACGGGCCCATTACATTGGGAGTCTTCACTCTCTCCTATACCTATTATCCTTAGGTTTGCTCTTCTCAGTGTGTCCTGGATTTCCTGGATGTTTTGGTTTAGGAGCTTTTTGCTTTTTGCATTTTCTTTGACTGTTGTGTCAATGTTTTCTAAGGTGTCTTCTGCCCCTGAGATTCTCTCTTCTATCTCTTGCATTTTGTTGATGATGCTTGCATCTGTGGCTCCTGATTTCTTTCCTAGGTTTTGTATGGCCAGGGTTGTCTCTCTTTCTGATTTCTTTATTGTTTCTATTTCCATTTTTAGATTCTGGATGGTTTTGCTCATTTCCTTCATCTGTTTGATTGTGTTTTCCTGTAGCTCTTTAAGGGATTTTTGTGTTTCCTCTTTAAGAGCTTCTAGCTGTTTACCTGTGTTCTCCTGTATTTCTTTGAGGGTGCTATTTATGTCCTTCTTAAGGTCCTGTATCATCATCATGATAAGTGATTTTAGATCTGAATCTTGCATTTCTGGTGTAATGGTGTGTCCAGGACTTGCTATGGTGGGAGAATTGGGTTCTGATGATGGCAAGTGACCTTGGTTTTTGTTGTTTATTTTCTTATGCTTCTCCTCCCCACCCCCCACCATCTGGTTAACTCTAGTGCTACCTGCCCTTGCTAAATCTGACTGGAGCCTGTCCTTCCTGTGATCCTGGTTGTGTCAGAACTCCTCAGAGTCAAGCTGCCTCTGTGATCCTGTGATTCTGGGATCCTGGTATCCTGGGCTTGTTAGATCACCTGGAAGTGTGGCTTTCTCTGTGTGTTGTGGGACTGGCTGCAGAGCTTGTGCCCAAGGTCTGCTCAGAACACTAACCCAGACAGACAGGAAGGAACCGGAGTCACTAGGCTGGCCAAGTTCCTAAGTGCCTGGTCCAGATGGTCCTAGTTACTCCCAGGGTTGGGACAGATGTTGGTTCCTGCTTACCTCTGATCCTGGGTGTGTCCTGGGATTGGAGCTTCCTCTGGGTGTTGTGGGACTCCAGATTTTTCTTATACAATATATTCTGACTATGAGTTTCCTTTCCCCAACTCTTTCCTGATCCTTCCCACTTCTCCAACCACCCAAATCTACTGGGTATACAAACTATTCATGTCATTTTCAATTCATTGATGATGCTTTCAGAAATTATAATTTTTTTCCTCTGTCTAAATTATAAAAAAAATGGTGAAAATCCATTTGAACTGTCTAACCAGTCACTCACATTCTATTTGAAACTTTACTTTAAAATACACATTTTAAAAGTATTTTGTTCATTTTCTATGATATTTAACTATGCTTTCTTGTTTTTTTGTAAAAATGAATTACACCAAGGCATTCTTTATAAGGGAAAACTCAATCTCCAAAAGGAACTCATGAATACTAAGTTTCTTTTTCCTTCTCAATTATCTTTGAAAAATTATCATAATTTTAGGTGTTATTTGACAATGAGCAAAAGAAGGTTTTATGCTCTTCCCAAATCTCTTTCAGGGACTTGTGACTCCCTTTGTCCCAAAATTCTCTCATGATATCAAGCACCTAAAATAGGAATCCCAAGTAAACACTGACTAACAATAACTCATAAATAAATTTATTTAAAAATAATTCTTTGATATTTATGTAATCTTGCTATTCATTGAAGACTAAAATGAATGTGAACCACTTAATGTATATATTCTTGCTTATTTCCACAGAAAGCATTAAGTCCTGAAACTGCAGAAGGCAGAGAATGTCCAGTGTTTCAATGTTTTTCAGAGTTGATAGATATTTTGATTTTACACTCCTCAATGCTGAAAACACCGTGTCATACGTATATGGAGTGCAAAATAACAGAAGCTTGCCATTTCAGAACTTATTGGGAATTCTATACTAATCCCAAGTCAATATTCATTTAACAATTTTTAAAATAGTAACTTTTAAAATTAAACATTTTAAGACAATGTAGTCTAAAGTCAAAGTTTAATAATAACACACTAAGGAATGTCAGTAAAAAACACAAAGGTCTTTGTTTTGCATAATTGAATGACTATGTTTATCTAAGAGCAAATGATGTATATACAATGAGTCATTGCAGCACATAGCACACAATAGTCTCAGATCCGAGCTATGGGCAACGTTTGTTGGCATTGTGTATAGCATGAGGGTACACACTAGGCAGAGTTACATACTCTGTGTTTAGAACCAAGTGTAACTCTAATTTTTTTAAACCTTATTTTTAATGATGGTTTTTAAACACTTTAACTTCCTTTTTAGCCCACCACCCACCAGAGGAAGTAGGAAAGAAATGATACAGGAGAAGTGGACCTGTTTAGAAAGGATCACCAGACCATCTCCCATCTGTGTTGTTTGGAAATCAGCAGTTCAGTTTACAGGTTAGCAGGTGGCAGCAGCTCAATATACTCATAAATACTTCATGGATACACCAGCAGTCCAGTTTAGTAGAGTGGGAATAGCAAAAAAGAATCAGCAGTGGTGGCACTACCTAACAGAGACAGCCAAGCCTCAGCTTCAGCACAAGTCAACAGGAGGGACCAGCAGGAACACCCAGAGAAGTTCTTGGCCTCATTCAGTGAAGCAAAGATCAGCAAAGATGCGAGACCCAAGTGCTGTACAGAAAGCTGTACCAGCAAGCCAAGCTCAGAAATGTCTCCAACACTCCACTGAGTTCTGTCTATACCCTCCAAACATCATGTCCTCTATGTGCCTTGCCTCAGCAGGTGTCTTGCCTTAGCACATGAGTCCAATCAGCTTGAGTCTGCAGAGTCTTGACAAATGGAGCTCAACTATGCAATATAAGGCAGACCAATACATGCATATTGTTAGCAAAAAATCCTTCATCATATGTCCTTTCATATGTTTGCTTGAACAGAACATCCTCTCTCTTGCGTCTGCTTCAGTGAACTGTTCCTTCATAAGTCTGCCTTAGCCTTTCACCTGTGTCCACTTCAGGAAAACACTCCTTCATGTGTTTGCCCCAGCAAAACACCATCCAACACAATTGACTTCCCAAAGAACCCTTAAGTTTCCACTTTAGCCAAGGCTGCAGGGAAGTTATCTGATGCAACACAGGCAAGTGATTCTTTATACATTTATTTTTAAATTAATATTTGACAAATCTTTTATCACCTCCATGTCCAGTTATGACCTCTATAGCACCCATGACCTACAATGTACAAAGCCATGCTTTAAGACATCAGTCAGGTTTGTTCTCCCAGTTCTTCAGACTTTTAAAAAATATTTCCCATGGGAGTCTACTAGAGATTTCTTTAGGTACTATGCACTGTGTAACTATCTTCCTTTATGCGTTTCTGCATTTGTCATACAAAATTGTGATTAGAAGATGCACACATAAAACAAGAGAAACTGCTAGATGCCACCCTTCAAGGACAACTCTGAACTAGAGGAGCTTATAACTATAGCTAATGCAGTCACAAAAGGAACAAAATCCTTGGCCCAGGCCCACCTGCATGCCCTCAGAACTCTTTGTCCTCTATATGGGAGCTATTTTGTCTTGCGCTCATCCACAGCACTATAGTAATTCTGAAAAAGACAGTTATTAGTGTCTTCTTGTGCTTTGGGAATACCTTTGTTCCTGGAATCATGGCAGACACTTGTAGGGCAGTGGTCTGTTCAGGCAACATAGGCCCAGTCGAGTAATAGGTCTGAACCCCAGTGACCCAGTTGGCAATATTTCTGCCTACAAGAGACGGAAGGTGTTCAACCATAACTCTTGAGTCCTTGGCTCCTGTTTCAGTCACAACCTCTCACAGCTTCCCCCCCCCCCCGCGCCCCCGCAGGAGATGTGTGCTCTGTCAGGTAGACAATGCCCCAAGCTCCCAGCATTCTAGCTGGACCCTACCCCCAGTCATATGACCACAGCCAGGCATAGCCTGTCCCACAGACAGATAGCCATGCCTCATACAATATAAGGGGCAGTACGCCTCCTCCCCCTCTCTTGCTTTCTTCCTTTCTCTCTTGCTCTTTGTTCTCTTCTCTTGCTTTCTTCCTTTCTCTCTTGCTCTTTGTTCTCTTCTCTTGCTTTCTTGCTTCCTTTCTTTCCTTTCTCTTTCTCTCCTTCTCTTCTCCTCTCCTTCCTCTCTTTTCTTTCTCTCTACATGACCAGCCTATTTTCTCTTTCCTATAATAAAATATCTCTCTTATGCATTGCCTCCTTTTAACTAACTAACGAGCCATGCAGCTCCAGGCCCCAGCTGCAGAGAGACACAGGCCCACAGATATTAGCACTAGTGCCCTTCCTTTTTATCATCCTACTATCAAGAAGCCAGATAGGCTATCAGTCTTAAGAAGGAAGAAATATCAGCCCTGCAGCATTGCCATACAAAGTCATCCCAATAGACTGAGGCTCTGAGATTATATTGATCAAGAATGGAAAGCTAAACACCAATAGCCAAGTAGAATAAAATTGTTACCAAAGCTAGGTCTTCAGTCAGTAAGCTTCCCGTTCCAAATATATAGGATGTCCTTCTCTGCCTCGTGGATTAGTTCCTTTATCAACAATTTTCTTCTCCTTTCCAGTTATCTAGGTTTCTGGTTCTGTTATGCATGGTTCCATTGAATCTTATCATGGGATTCTCCAACAGCAGAGCCTGAGGCATGAATTCAGGTACCAAAGGATTACTGGGAAGGTCAACAAGGGAGTATAGAAGTGAGTGGGGGAAGAAAAAGCAGCCAAGGAAGGGTGTGCTATTACAGAAAAGAGAAGGGTAACTGTGGAGAAAGCCTGGGAGGTAAAGTAGGAGATGTTTCTGAGAGAACATGTGCTGAGGAAGCAGCTGAGAAGTTCATACACCAACTTCCTCCAGCTCTGTGTCAGGTTTGGTTCTGGGGGCCATGAACAGTCTGACATTTGTTTCACACAAGCCTGGGCACAGCATCCTTTGGTGCTCATTTAAAATAGAATGTCATATCTGCTAGTGGTCTTCATAGATCTTTTCAGTGTTCATTGGACCATGTGTCTCTTTGAATAGAAACTTGAAAGGCCTGAACAACTGAACAGTATAGACCGTGTCTTCAAAACAGTATCAACTGTTGATGCTGCAATCACTATGAATTATATTCTTTACTAAGATAAATTTAACTCTTCTGGGTATTTGGTCACACATTCCTATTTATGGAGGATGTTGCCTCAAATTTCCCTACATTGTTTCTAGCATTTGTTTGATTAGATCAGCAGTGGGGGCTAAACAGAATTTCTTGGTCTGAATGAAAAAAAATGAGATGACTTTGTACAACATTCAACAAGGTTGGCTTCTCTCTCTCTCTCTCTCTCTCTCTTTCCCTTTCTCTCTCCCTTTCTCTCTCTCTTTCCCTCTCTCTCTCTCCCTTTCTCTCTCTCTTTCTCTCTCTCTAAGCTCATGGTTCTTAAGATAAAGAAAGAAAATCTACAATGTTGTTCATTGGTAAAGCCCTGGGATACCTAATACAGCAAAAATAAAAGTAAATTAACAAATATATAACTGTTTAAAAACTAAAAAAAATAAAAATCATTATTTTGTCTTTCCAAAATCTTTAAATTTATTAAATTGCCATAAATACAAAAGTGTTTTGAGGGAGATTTTAGCATGTTTTATTTAAATTTCCTTTATTGAATAAAATTTATTTCTAAATGATGTTTCTTTTTAAAAATTAGTTTATTTATTTACATTTCAAATGTTGACCCCTTCCTGATCCTCCCTCCCAGAGCTTTTCACCCCATCCCCTACCCTTTAGCCCCTGAGAAGGTGTTCCCCCACCCATTCACTCACCCATCCCTATCTCACTCCCCTCCCTAGCATCCCCCTTCCCTGGGACATCAAGTCTCTACAAAATTAAATGCATCCTCTCCCACTGAGGCTGAAAGGCTAGAGAATCTTAGAATTTAAAATGAGGGCATTTAATACAAATGTATGGTGTATAACCTTTACCTAAAAGGACATGGAGGGCCACTGTAGCCAGCCAGAAATATAAAATAGCCAGTTCCAGGAACCCAGAGCCTCAGGGCTCTGGTTCCCGATACCTGCCCTTCCTGAATGATCCACAATGAGGGCGGAACTAAGAATGAAGGTATAGTGGTTTATGAGACCCTCCACCCTGTCAACCAGTAGATGAAGATTACATTCCTAGAATGAATGTGTTCCCCTTCCTAACTGAATACCTTGGGTCAGGTCCCTCTGAAATTTTCCACTGTTTTTATGTTCTGTTTCCTTGGTAACTCTCTCTCCGCCCACAGCTTCCCTTAAATACCCTACACTTCTGTGTTCCGGGTCGAACTCCTCTGACTGGCAAGGTCATGAGATCGACCCCGGTACCGGTATCCCCAATAAACCTCATGTGATTGCAGCAAGTTCGGTCTCTCGTGAGTCATTGGGTGGTCATGTCATCCCGAGACTTGAGTAAGGATCTTCCCAGTTCTGGGGGTCTTTCAAGGCCAGGCAAGACATTCCTCTGCTACATATGTTCTGGGGGCCATGGAGCCTCTCAGGGTACAATCATGGTATGCTCCTGTCTGCAGCACTAACTGGCATCAGTAATAGTGTCAGGGTTTGGTGCCTGTCCATGGGATGGATCCCAAGTTGAGCCAGTCACTGGATGGCCTTTCCTTCAGCCTCTCCTTCATTTTTATTACCACATTCCTTTTAGAAAGGAGCAATTCTGGGTCAAAATATTTGAAGGTAGTTGGTGACCCCAGCCCTCCACTCGGGGCCTGTCTATCCAGTAGGAGGTGGTTTCTTTAGTTCCATCTCCCCACTGTTGGCCATTTCAGCTAAGGTCATGCCCATTGAGTCCTGGGAGCCTGTCACATCCCAGGTCTCTAGCACTTTCTAGAGGTCCCCCTCCCCCTTCCTCCCACCCAACACAACTGCATAAGAGAAGCCCAGAGGGCCAGGAGAAAAAATAATTTCTAAATAATGAGAGAAAGGACACTAAAGAGATGACTGAGCAGCAAAACTCTCACTATTCTCTCAGAACTCACTTTCAATTCCTAGCACCCACTTCAGGTAGTGGTAGGTTCCAGCTTCTGGGAATCTGATGCCCTCTTCTGACCTATGTAAATACCTTCATTCATATGCCCATATATACATAGATATACATGTACATCTATGTATATATATATTCATAATTTCTTACATAATGTTTTGAGGCTATCATATAATCATAATAATATAACTTCCTCTATCCTTTCCTCTATCCAAATCCTTCTATTTGTCCCTCCTAACTAATTCATGGCCTCCTTTTGTTTATGTAATGAATACTAGACAGAAGGTCAACAAAAGTCTTAATGAGATGATAAAGTAACTTTATCTAAGAAACATCAATGTAACACTCACCTAGTGTAGATTTTAATGTAGGGCATAAGATTAGCTCAACAAATTTGAAAATTGAAATTATACACTACATTCTCAGACAAAAATAAAATAAAATTCTAAATTAACAACAAAGGAAAATTTGGAAATCCAAAAATAAGTAAAACAAAGTTAATCGCTCAAATAAACAGACCAAAGAAAAATAAGACAGCAATGATACTAGGGGAAAAAAGCATGATCAAACTGAATATTATACATGAAAATGAAAATGCAGCCTACTTTCCCATGGGTTTTTCAAGAAAAATAAAGGAAAGAGGGAGAAAGGTTAAGGCAAAATAATTGCCATAAAAATAGAAAACAGTAGATGATAGCAACGAAACCAAAAGTTGGTTCCTTGAAAAGATAATAAAATTAGTACACCTTAACCCTGGGTGACCAGGAAAAATGGAAGAATTAAACTATTATTATATTAACTAGTAATTATCAAGGAGAGGACTTTATTTGCTAATTTTCTAAAAATAAGAACAATGATAAAGAAAGAACAAGTTGGATAACTTAAACAAAGTGAGAAAATCCCTAAAAGACACATGTAGCTAAAACTGACTGGTCAAGAAATTCTAAAAGAAATTCTAATTTCTATATATAGTAAATATATTTACTATAAGTAAAGAAATTAAATTAGTTATTTAGAAACATTTTATAATTAAAGGCTCAAAAATACAGATTCCACTGGTAAAATCTAAGGAATAATATCAATTCTTTATGTGCTCTTTCAAAATGTATAATAATGAAACACTATAACTATTTCTATGAGGCCCAAGTACCCTGATGTTCAAACCAGACAAAGCCATTACAATAAAAAAAAAAAAAATACACCTTTATAACATTGGTGAGAAAATTTATGTAAGTACCAGCAAATCAGCAATATTTAAGAAGTTTAATAATACTTACCAAGTACAGATTATGCCAGCAATTGAAGGTTGGCTCAATGTACAAAATAAAATAAAATCAGCAATGCAACTACATTTGAAGATCTACAGTTATCAGCTACTGTTTCCCAGGACTGGGTCAGAAGGGGCCGAGGTCGCTCGGTCAATAAGCTTATGGTTTGCTCTTGGAGTAGAGAAAGGATGCTAACTCCAGACAGTGAAGGTTACACAATTCTGTGACTATACAAAACACTACTGAGTGCTACTTTCATAAACAAGTCTTTTGGTATGCAAGTTATATCATTTATAAAGATGTTAAAAGATAACCAAACATAAACCATTGGTCATAGGTAGTATTTGCTGAAAAACAATGAACATGCATTTAAATTAAATGGAATTCAGTACATTTTTAACTATCACCCCTGACATCCAAAAGACTGAACTGAGGTTTCAAAATCTTAAATTTATTAATTATTGATCAGATTTTTAAAGTTTTAATTTAAATAAATTCATCAAATATACACTGTCTAATATCATACCTAATATGTGTATATACACATATTAGATACTCTAATAAATACAGAGATAGATAAACATATAGATTTAAAATACATATATAAGAATATCTACTCTCATTAATTTTACTTTATAAGTGATGGTAGTGCATACCTTTAATCTCAGCACTTGGGAGGCAGAGCTAGGTGGATCTCTGAGTTGAAGGCCAGTCTGGTCTACAAGAGATAATTCTAGAACAGCCACAACTACCAAGAGAAACCCTATCTTGAAAACAACAACAAAACAAGAATGACAAAAATGACTTTTATGAATTAAAACAAACAATAACCATTTATTTAAAATGTATTTTGTATACCATTTCTATTTTTTAAAACTATCTGTATTAATTCTGAGTTTATAGTATTAGATATTTTACCATCTGGAATAGTAAAAGAAGAAATGAGCTAATGAGCATCTCAAAAGTTCTGGGAAATTGTTATCCCATTACAATTTCTGCATCTGGAATCATGTATATACAGATAATAAACTATGTCCACTAATAGGAAAGCTATGCTCAGAGCAGTAGCTTAACTTAAGTGATTACTTAACTTGTGAGTAATGTAGGCTTAATTCTTCTTACCCTAACTCCATTTCTCTTTCAAATATCTTCAAGAACAGATTCTACCCTATGTAAGAATTAGGGCTTCAAGAAAACCAGATGGAATAATACATCCAAAAATGTTTTGTAGATTCCTTGGCCAATGGAAGGAAGCCCAAGAGGAGTACGATATGGTTTGAGGATAACAGCACCAAGTAATTGTGAAAAAAGACCAGCAGAGATGTAGCCACAAGGTCCAGATCAGAGCTGGGTTTGATCTATAATCTGCTACAAAAGTCCCTGGGAACTTTGACTCATTCCAAATGCCCAGTAGATCATTCAGCAGCAAATCACCAATGTATTTATTTTTCTACTTTCTCCCATATTTTCAAAATGTTAGTTAAGTGAGTTCAGCCTCTGCCAATCCTTCACGCTGTGAACTCACTAGACAATCTTAGATCTGTGGCTCTAAACTGTTCCATGTTAATTCCACTACCAGACTGATGCTTTTACTGCCTTGTTTCAATTCTAACCAATCTTGATTTTTCAAATGGCATTTCCTTACATGCTTGAATGTTCTCTTTTCTTATGTGTAGGAAGCACTGGTAAATTTTTTAAACTTTCCTCTGTCTTTATCTTCAGTTCCATCAGTGACCACTTGAACTTTGATATTTTTTGTGGACCTCTTCAAAGGCTGTTGACACTTCAGTGAGTCTAAGAATAGTTGATGGGCTGTGTAGTGGATGAGCTATTTTGCACTGCTGGGAATTGCTGATGTATCAGTAACAGTTTTAAAAGGATGAGATCTTAGCCTAACTAAGAAATGTCAAACTGGATGACTCGCTTGGCAAAGTAACTATTCTCTAGGATAGTGGGAAGTTATGCTGACTCTACTGCGTTTCTGCTTCCTAAGTTGCAGTTGAAAGAATTGGATGGAAATCAGCATGGTGAATGTTTGCCAGTAGAAATGTACCCAACTTCTCAGTTGAAAGTTCTCTATCATCCTGACTTTAATTAGCTATTTGCTCAATTTGATTTAAACCTCAGGGTTGAATTTATCATCTATCTATCACCTATAGCTATGTACCTATCTGTCATTTATCTATCATCTCTCTATAGCTATCTCTATCTATCTATCCTCTATCTCTATATTTATATCTATCTATATCATCTCTATCTATAGATCTTTTATCTATCATTTACCCATCATCTATGTATCATCTTGTGCCTATGCCTGAGTGCATGTGTGTGTGCATACATTCATGTATGTGTGTATGTTGTATACATGTATATGTACATTTTTATTGCTGGTACATGCAGAGAAGAGAATGTCAAGTATCCATCTTTATCATTCTCTGCATTATATATTTCCCCAACACAGGGTTACTCACCGAACCCAGAGCTTTTGTATTTTAGCCAGGTTGGTTGATCAGCAAGCTCCCCGAAGCTACTTGTCTCCTGCCCCAAGGGCCAACAATATTGGCATGCATAACCATTCTTTGCTGTAATTGGGTTCTGGGTACTCTAACTCAGGCCCTAAGTTCTGCATAGGAATGGTTCTTGCCCACTTAGCAACCTTCACAGCCCCTAAGATGAATGTTGGGTTTTTTTTTTCAACATTGATGTCACACACACACACACACACACACACACACATACACACACACATGTAATCTCCAAAATAAATTAACCTGGTGCAAAATACAACCAAAACATTTGTGTACATAGGTTACCAGTAGCTAAGTTAAACTCAAAACCCTAAAAATGTTTTTTTAATAATCTCAGTGTCAATACCAAATACTATTCTTTTCTTAGGTTCTTGGGTATGAGCAGCAAGCTCAGTATCGGGGGTTAAGGTTAGGGACTTGACTTATACATATAAACTTTTTCTAAGATTAGAGTTACTTTACATTCCTGAGGTAGAGTACAGGGGATTAGCTACATGTCAAAACTTTAGGATTTTTCTTCCCAATTGAAAGGAGCTTAACACAGATATAATTCTGAAAGTAGACCGTGGTGTGCTCTGGTTCTTAGCTGCCACTCTCTTCCTGCTTAGAAGGTTTTGTGCAATGAGGAGAGCATTTCGATTCCCTCCTTCTTCTCTTTCTCCAGGCTGACTCTATTCAGTTCACTGACATCAGTCAGATTAATATTCTTCTTCTAGCAGTGCTGATATTTGTACACTAAGATTCACTTCTAATTATGAGCTACAGTGCCTCTACCTACTCCACTTCTCATGTCAAGAACTCCAAACAATGATCAAGAAGTGATCCAAGATGGCATGTCAGGAGTTTGAAAGGCTTTCAGTGACATGTCACCCATACTCTTAAGGGTCTACATAATATCTTAAGGAGACAGCCAGAGATGTTCTATCCCAACAAGGCAGCTATGTCACTTATAAAATCTGGCTTGGGCTGTTCACTACTGTCTCAATTAGGCTTTCTATTGTGCAGTGAAACACCATAACCAAAAATCAAGTTGGGAAGGAAAGGGTTTATTCAGCTTACATTTCCACATTGCTGTTCATCACCAAAGGGAATCAGGACAGGAATTCAAACAGGGCAGGAACCTGGAATCAGGAACTGATGCAGAGGCCATGGAAAGGTGCTCCTTACTGGCTTGCTCCCATGGACTGCTCAGCCTGCTTTCTTATAAAACCCAGGACTACCACCCCAGGGATGGTACCACTACTCACAATGGGCTGAGCCTTAATTGAGAAAATGCCATCCGGCTGGATCTCATGGAGGCACTTCCTCACCTAGAGGCTCCTTCTCTGATGACTCTCTAGCTTCTGCCAAGTTGACACAGCACCAGCCAGTACAGCTACTATTTTATAATGATATTAAGATGACAATTTAACATCTAGCCTAAGACCAGGAAGCAACTTGACTTTGTGAGAAAGGCAGGAAATGCTCTGTGATGAGCACAATTCAAATGAGTTTACAACTGGAGGTGGAACTATCTTGTCTTTTACAAGCTGCCTTGAGGCCTGTATGACAGTTCTGGAGAAGGAAAGAAAATATAAAGATTTTAAAGTTAAAAAAAAAACTACCCAGAGTCTCTGCCTCCACACGGCCAGCTCATTCAGGGCAAACCTAGAATGGGCTTCCTCCCCTTCTTCAATCTTGATTTTCTTAGAAAGCAGTTGTTTTCGACTGCTAATCAACTTAATGCCATAAAGCGGGCCAGTAGTGTGATATCATCACAGTAAAGCCTGAAGACTCTTCTCTAGAGTTGAATCTTCCTATTCAGAAAGACACTTCGGGGTCAGCAGTGTATTCCTCTGACAGCATCTGTCTCCCAGCAGGATTCCCTCTTCACCGCCACCCCCCCCCCCAAGAAACAGGAGAACTACCTGAAAAGACTCACAAGCATATTGATATCAATGTCTCCATGCTCCATAGAAAACCCAGTGAAGAAGGGTGGCTAAAACAGGGAGTCTAGGAGATTTCATATCGCCTAGGCTATCACAGAGAACAGTAATACATAGGTGCTGGCTGAACAGGTCAGAAACTCATGCAGAGAGGGAGGGAGGAGAGAGGGAGG